>NC_133903.1:21303253-21640653 GCF_964199755.1 Larus michahellis | reverse complement strand
CTGTATCTCCCACATGGAATGTGCCAGGCGGGAAAAGTGGGGATCAAGCTTACACTTTCTCAGAACTGCTTCAAATCAACTAGATATCTTTGTGCTGTAAATCTCCCAACAGCCAAACGCAAAAGCAGCAAACATCTCGCTGTATGTCCCACATCCAAAGTGCCAAGAGAGTAATGTAGAGCTTGCTCTCCCTGTCTTTGAGTACTGTTTTCACTGTCCCGATTACCTCTTTGCTAACATTCTCTTCAGAGCTGCAGTGAAACCAGGAACCACGTGGAGAAGGCACCCACACTGAAAATGCCTGGAAGGAACGTTGCGGCTTCTTCTCAGTGTCTCTGATGTCGGGTTTCACTGTCCCGGGAAAGTCTCTGCTAACACCCTGCAGAGCGCAGTGCCCAATATCCAGAAACATCTTGCGGTATCTCCTACAGGGAAAGTGCCAGGAGGGAATTGTGGAGCTTGTTCTCAGTGTCTCTGAGAATTGCTCTGATTATCCGTGTGACCTCTTTGCTAAGACTCTCCAGAGAGCCGTCCTCAAAACCAAAACACATCTTGACATGTCTCCCACATTGATCGCAGTGTCTCCAGGAACGGCATTCAAGGAGCCAGGAACTTTTCTCCCTACACTGTCCATTGAGTTGTCCTCAAAACCAATATACATCCTGCTGTATCTCCCACATGGAATGTGCCAGGCGGGAAAAGTGGGGATCAAGCTTACACTTTCTCGGAACTGCTTCAAATCAACTAGATATCTTTGTGCTGTAAATCTCCCAACAGCCAAACACAAAAGCAGCAAACATCTCGCTGTATGTCCCACATCCAAAGTGCCAAGAGAATAATAGTGAGCTTGCTCTCCCTGTCTTTGAGTACTGTTTTCACTGTCCCGGTTACCTCTTTGCTAACATTCTCTTCAGAGCTGCAGTGAAACCAGGAACCACGTGGAGAAGGCACCCACACTGAAAATGCCTGGAAGGAACGTTGGGGCTTCTTCTCAGTGTCTCTGACATAGGGTTTCACTGTCCCGGGAAAGTCTCTGCTAACACCCTGCAGGGCGCAGGGCCCAATATACAGAAACGTCTTGCGGTATCTCCTACAGGGAAAGTGCCAGGAGGGAATTGTCGATCTTGTTCTCAGTGTCTCTGAGAATTGCTCTGATTATCCGTGTGACCTCTTTGCTAAGACTCTCCAGAGAGCCGTCCTCAAAACCAACACACATCTTGACATATCTCCCACATTGATCGCAGTGTCTCCAGGAACGGCATTCAAGGAGCCAGGAACTTTTCTCCCTACACTGTCCATTGAGTTGTCCTCAAAACCAATATACATCCTGCTGTATCTCCCACATGGAATGTGCCAGGAGGGAAAAGTGGGGATCAAGCTTACACTTTCTCGGAACTGCTTCAAATCAACTAGATATCTTTGTGCTGTAAATCTCCCAACAGCCAAACGCAAAAGCAGCAAACATCTCGCTGTATGTCCCACATCCAAAGTGCCAAGAGAGACCTTGCTCTCCCTGTCTTTGAGTACTGTTTTCACTGTCCCGGTTACCTCTTTGCTAACATTCTCTTCAGAGCTGCAGTGAAACCAGGAACCACGTGGAGAAGGCACCCACACTGAAAATGCCTGGAAGGAACATTGGGGCTTCTTCTCAGTGTCTCTGATGTCGGGTTTTACTGTCCCGGGAAAGTCTCTGCTAACACCCTGCAGAGCGCAGTGCCCAATATACAGAAACGTCTTGCGGTATCTCCTACAGGGAAAGTGCCAGGAGGGAATTGTCGATCTTGTTCTCAGTGTCTCTGAGAATTGCTCTGATTATCCGTGTGACCTCTTTGCTAAGACTCTCCAGAGAGCCGTCCTCAAAACCAACACACATCTTGACATATCTCCCACATTGATCGCAGTGTCTCCAGGAACGGCATTCAAGGAGCCAGGAACTTTTCTCCCTACGCTGTCCATTGAGTTGTCCTCAAAACCAATATACATCCTGCTGTATCTCCCACATGGAATGTGCCAGGAGGGAAAAGTGGGGATCAAGCTTACACTTTCTCAGAACTGCTTCAAATCAACTAGATATCTTTGTGCTGTAAATCTCCCAACAGCCAAACGCAAAAGCAGCAAACATCTCGCTGTATGTCCCACATCCAAAGTGCCAAGAGAGTAATGTAGAGCTTGCTCTCCCTGTCTTTGAGTACTGTTTTCACTGTCCCGATTACCTCTTTGCTAACATTCTCTTCAGAGCTGCAGTGAAACCAGGAACCACGTGGAGAAGGCACCCACACTGAAAATGCCTGGAAGGAACTTTGCGGCTTCTTCTCAGTGTCTCTGATGTCGGGTTTCACTGTCCCGGGAAAGTCTCTGCTAACACCCTGCAGAGCGCAGTGCCCAATATCCAGAAACATCTTGCGGTATCTCCTACAGGGAAAGTGCCAGGAGGGAATTGTGGAGCTTGTTCTCAGTGTCTCTGAGAATTGCTCTGATTATCCCTGTGACCTCTTTGCTAAGACTCTCCAGAGAGCCGTCCTCAAAACCAAAACACATCTTGACATGTCTCCCACATTGATCGCAGTGTCTCCAGGAACGGCATTCAAGGAGCCAGGAACTTTTCTCCCTACACTGTCCATTGAGTTGTCCTCAAAACCAATATACATCCTGCTGTATCTCCCACATGGAATGTGCCAGGCGGGAAAAGTGGGGATCAAGCTTACACTTTCTCGGAACTGCTTCAAATCAACTAGATATCTTTGTGCTGTAAATCTCCCAACAGCCAAACACAAAAGCAGCAAACATCTCGCTGTATGTCCCACATCCAAAGTGCCAAGAGAATAATAGTGAGCTTGCTCTCCCTGTCTTTGAGTACTGTTTTCACTGTCCCGGTTACCTCTTTGCTAACATTCTCTTCAGAGCTGCAGTGAAACCAGGAACCACGTGGAGAAGGCACCCACACTGAAAATGACTGGAAGGAACGTTGGGGCTTCTTCTCAGTGTCTCTGACATAGGGTTTCACTGTCCCGGGAAAGTCTCTGCTAACACCCTGCAGGGCGCAGGGCCCAATATACAGAAACGTCTTGCAGTATCTCCTACAGGGAAAGTGCCAGGAGGGAATTGTCGATCTTGTTCTCAGTGTCTCTGAGAATTGCTCTGATTATCCGTGTGACCTCTTTGCTAAGACTCTCCAGAGAGCCGTCCTCAAAACCAACACACATCTTGACATATCTCCCACATTGATCGCAGTGTCTCCAGGAACGGCATTCAAGGAGCCAGGAACTTTTCTCCCTACACTGTCCATTGAGTTGTCCTCAAAACCAATATACATCCTGCTGTATCTCCCACATGGAATGTGCCAGGCGGGAAAAGTGGGGATCAAGCTTACACTTTCTCGGAACTGCTTCAAATCAACTAGATATCTTTGTGCTGTAAATCTCCCAACAGCCAAACGCAAAAGCAGCAAACATCTCGCTGTATGTCCCACATCCAAAGTGCCAAGAGAGACCTTGCTCTCCCTGTCTTTGAGTACTGTTTTCACTGTCCCGGTTACCTCTTTGCTAACATTCTCTTCAGAGCTGCAGTGAAACCAGGAACCACGTGGAGAAGGCACCCACACTGAAAATGCCTGGAAGGAACATTGCGGCTTCTTCTCAGTGTCTCTGATGTCGGGTTTTACTGTCCCGGGAAAGTCTCTGCTAACACCCTGCAGAGCGCAGTGCCCAATATACAGAAACATCTTGCGCTATCTCCTACAGGGAAAGTGCCAGGAGGGAATTGTGGAGCTTGTTCTCAGTGTCTCTGAGAATTGCTCTGATTATCCCTGTGACCTCTTTGCTAAGACTCTCCAGAGAGCCGTCCTCAAAACCAACACACATCTTGACATATCTCCCACATTGATCGCAGTGTCTCCAGGAACGGCATTCAAGGAGCCAGGAACTTTTCTCCCTACACTGTCCATTGAGTTGTCCTCAAAACCAATATACATCCTGCTGTATCTCCCACATGGAATGTGCCAGGAGGGAAAAGTGGGGATTATGCTTAGACTTTCTCAGAACTGCTTCAAATCAACTAGATATCTTTGTGCTGTAAATCTCCCAACAGCCAAACACAAAAGCAGCAAACATCTCGCTGTATGTCCCACATCCAAAGTGCCAAGAGAGTCATGGTGAGCTTGCTCTCCCTGTCTTTGAGTACTGTTTTCACTGTCCCGGTTACCTCTTTGCTAACATTCTCTTCAGAGCTGCAGTGAAACCAGGAACCACGTGGAGAAGGCACCCACACTGAAAATGCCTGGAAGGAACATTGCGGCTTCTTCTCAGTGTCTCTGATGTCGGGTTTTACTGTCCCGGGAAAGTCTCTGCTAACACCCTGCAGAGCGCAGTGCCCAATATCCAGAAACGTCTTGCGGTATCTCCTACAGGGAAAGTGCCAGGAGGGAATTGTCGATCTTGTTCTCAGTGTCTCTGACAATTGCTCTGATTATCCGTGTGACCTCTTTGCTAAGACTCTCCAGAGAGCCGTCCTCAAAACCAACACACATCTTGACATATCTCCCACATTGATCGCAGTGTCTCCAGGAACGGCATTCAAGGAGCCAGGAACTTTTCTCCCTACACTGTCCATTGAGTTGTCCTCAAAACCAATATACATCCTGCTGTATCTCCCACATGGAATGTGCCAGGCGGGAAAAGTGGGGATCAAGCTTACACTTTCTCGGAACTGCTTCAAATCAACTAGATATCTTTGTGCTGTAAATCTCCCAACAGCCAAACATAAAAGCAGCAAATATCTCGCTGTATGTCCCACATCCAAAGTGCCAAGAGAGTAATGGTGAGCTTGCTCTCCCTGTCTTTGAGTACTGTTTTCACTGTCCCGATTACCTCTTTGCTAACATTCTCTTCAGAGCTGCAGTGAAACCAGGAACCACGTGGAGAAGGCACCCACACTGAAAATGCCTGGAAGGAACGTTGCGGCTTCTTCTCAGTGTCTCTGACATAGGGTTTCACTGTCCCGGGAAAGTCTCTGCTAACACCCTGCAGAGCGCAGTGCCCAATATCCAGAAACATCTTGCGGTATCTCCTACAGGGAAAGTGCCAGGAGGGAATTGTGGAGCTTGTTCTCAGTGTCTCTGAGAATTGCTCTGATTATCCGTGTGACCTCTTTGCTAAGACTCTCCAGAGAGCCGTCCTCAAAACCAAAACACATCTTGACATGTCTCCCACATTGATCGCAGTGTCTCCAGGAACGGCATTCAAGGAGCCAGGAACTTTTCTCCCTACACTGTCCATTGAGTTGTCCTCAAAACCAATATACATCCTGCTGTATCTCCCACATGGAATGTGCCAGGCGGGAAAAGTGGGGATCAAGCTTACACTTTCTCGGAACTGCTTCAAATCAACTAGATATCTTTGTGCTGTAAATCTCCCAACAGCCAAACACAAAAGCAGCAAACATCTCGCTGTATGTCCCACATCCAAAGTGCCAAGAGAATAATAGTGAGCTTGCTCTCCCTGTCTTTGAGTACTGTTTTCACTGTCCCGGTTACCTCTTTGCTAACATTCTCTTCAGAGCTGCAGTGAAACCAGGAACCACGTGGAGAAGGCACCCACACTGAAAATGCCTGGAAGGAACGTTGGGGCTTCTTCTCAGTGTCTCTGACATAGGGTTTCACTGTCCCGGGAAAGTCTCTGCTAACACCCTGCAGGGCGCAGGGCCCAATATACAGAAACGTCTTGCGGTATCTCCTACAGGGAAAGTGCCAGGAGGGAATTGTCGATCTTGTTCTCAGTGTCTCTGAGAATTGCTCTGATTATCCGTGTGACCTCTTTGCTAAGACTCTCCAGAGAGCCGTCCTCAAAACCAACACACATCTTGACATATCTCCCACATTGATCGCAGTGTCTCCAGGAACGGCATTCAAGGAGCCAGGAACTTTTCTCCCTACACTGTCCATTGAGTTGTCCTCAAAACCAATATACATCCTGCTGTATCTCCCACATGGAATGTGCCAGGAGGGAAAAGTGGGGATCAAGCTTACACTTTCTCGGAACTGCTTCAAATCAACTAGATATCTTTGTGCTGTAAATCTCCCAACAGCCAAACGCAAAAGCAGCAAACATCTCGCTGTATGTCCCACATCCAAAGTGCCAAGAGAGACCTTGCTCTCCCTGTCTTTGAGTACTGTTTTCACTGTCCCGGTTACCTCTTTGCTAACATTCTCTTCAGAGCTGCAGTGAAACCAGGAACCACGTGGAGAAGGCACCCACACTGAAAATGCCTGGAAGGAACATTGGGGCTTCTTCTCAGTGTCTCTGATGTCGGGTTTTACTGTCCCGGGAAAGTCTCTGCTAACACCCTGCAGAGCGCAGTGCCCAATATACAGAAACGTCTTGCGGTATCTCCTACAGGGAAAGTGCCAGGAGGGAATTGTCGATCTTGTTCTCAGTGTCTCTGAGAATTGCTCTGATTATCCGTGTGACCTCTTTGCTAAGACTCTCCAGAGAGCCGTCCTCAAAACCAACACACATCTTGACATATCTCCCACATTGATCGCAGTGTCTCCAGGAACGGCATTCAAGGAGCCAGGAACTTTTCTCCCTACGCTGTCCATTGAGTTGTCCTCAAAACCAATATACATCCTGCTGTATCTCCCACATGGAATGTGCCAGGAGGGAAAAGTGGGGATCAAGCTTACACTTTCTCAGAACTGCTTCAAATCAACTAGATATCTTTGTGCTGTAAATCTCCCAACAGCCAAACGCAAAAGCAGCAAACATCTCGCTGTATGTCCCACATCCAAAGTGCCAAGAGAGTAATGTAGAGCTTGCTCTCCCTGTCTTTGAGTACTGTTTTCACTGTCCCGATTACCTCTTTGCTAACATTCTCTTCAGAGCTGCAGTGAAACCAGGAACCACGTGGAGAAGGCACCCACACTGAAAATGCCTGGAAGGAACTTTGCGGCTTCTTCTCAGTGTCTCTGATGTCGGGTTTCACTGTCCCGGGAAAGTCTCTGCTAACACCCTGCAGAGCGCAGTGCCCAATATCCAGAAACATCTTGCGGTATCTCCTACAGGGAAAGTGCCAGGAGGGAATTGTGGAGCTTGTTCTCAGTGTCTCTGAGAATTGCTCTGATTATCCCTGTGACCTCTTTGCTAAGACTCTCCAGAGAGCCGTCCTCAAAACCAAAACACATCTTGACATGTCTCCCACATTGATCGCAGTGTCTCCAGGAACGGCATTCAAGGAGCCAGGAACTTTTCTCCCTACACTGTCCATTGAGTTGTCCTCAAAACCAATATACATCCTGCTGTATCTCCCACATGGAATGTGCCAGGCGGGAAAAGTGGGGATCAAGCTTACACTTTCTCGGAACTGCTTCAAATCAACTAGATATCTTTGTGCTGTAAATCTCCCAACAGCCAAACACAAAAGCAGCAAACATCTCGCTGTATGTCCCACATCCAAAGTGCCAAGAGAATAATAGTGAGCTTGCTCTCCCTGTCTTTGAGTACTGTTTTCACTGTCCCGGTTACCTCTTTGCTAACATTCTCTTCAGAGCTGCAGTGAAACCAGGAACCACGTGGAGAAGGCACCCACACTGAAAATGACTGGAAGGAACGTTGGGGCTTCTTCTCAGTGTCTCTGACATAGGGTTTCACTGTCCCGGGAAAGTCTCTGCTAACACCCTGCAGGGCGCAGGGCCCAATATACAGAAACGTCTTGCAGTATCTCCTACAGGGAAAGTGCCAGGAGGGAATTGTCGATCTTGTTCTCAGTGTCTCTGAGAATTGCTCTGATTATCCGTGTGACCTCTTTGCTAAGACTCTCCAGAGAGCCGTCCTCAAAACCAACACACATCTTGACATATCTCCCACATTGATCGCAGTGTCTCCAGGAACGGCATTCAAGGAGCCAGGAACTTTTCTCCCTACACTGTCCATTGAGTTGTCCTCAAAACCAATATACATCCTGCTGTATCTCCCACATGGAATGTGCCAGGCGGGAAAAGTGGGGATCAAGCTTACACTTTCTCGGAACTGCTTCAAATCAACTAGATATCTTTGTGCTGTAAATCTCCCAACAGCCAAACGCAAAAGCAGCAAACATCTCGCTGTATGTCCCACATCCAAAGTGCCAAGAGAGACCTTGCTCTCCCTGTCTTTGAGTACTGTTTTCACTGTCCCGGTTACCTCTTTGCTAACATTCTCTTCAGAGCTGCAGTGAAACCAGGAACCACGTGGAGAAGGCACCCACACTGAAAATGCCTGGAAGGAACATTGCGGCTTCTTCTCAGTGTCTCTGATGTCGGGTTTTACTGTCCCGGGAAAGTCTCTGCTAACACCCTGCAGAGCGCAGTGCCCAATATACAGAAACGTCTTGCGGTATCTCCTACAGGGAAAGTGCCAGGAGGGAATTGTGGAGCTTGTTCTCAGTGTCTCTGAGAATTGCTCTGATTATCCCTGTGACCTCTTTGCTAAGACTCTCCAGAGAGCCGTCCTCAAAACCAACACACATCTTGACATATCTCCCACATTGATCGCAGTGTCTCCAGGAACGGCATTCAAGGAGCCAGGAACTTTTCTCCCTACACTGTCCATTGAGTTGTCCTCAAAACCAATATACATCCTGCTGTATCTCCCACATGGAATGTGCCAGGAGGGAAAAGTGGGGATTATGCTTAGACTTTCTCAGAACTGCTTCAAATCAACTAGATATCTTTGTGCTGTAAATCTCCCAACAGCCAAACACAAAAGCAGCAAACATCTCGCTGTATGTCCCACATCCAAAGTGCCAAGAGAGTCATGGTGAGCTTGCTCTCCCTGTCTTTGAGTACTGTTTTCACTGTCCCGGTTACCTCTTTGCTAACATTCTCTTCAGAGCTGCAGTGAAACCAGGAACCACGTGGAGAAGGCACCCACACTGAAAATGCCTGGAAGGAACATTGCGGCTTCTTCTCAGTGTCTCTGATGTCGGGTTTTACTGTCCCGGGAAAGTCTCTGCTAACACCCTGCAGAGCGCAGTGCCCAATATCCAGAAACGTCTTGCGGTATCTCCTACAGGGAAAGTGCCAGGAGGGAATTGTCGATCTTGTTCTCAGTGTCTCTGACAATTGCTCTGATTATCCGTGTGACCTCTTTGCTAAGACTCTCCAGAGAGCCGTCCTCAAAACCAACACACATCTTGACATATCTCCCACATTGATCGCAGTGTCTCCAGGAACGGCATTCAAGGAGCCAGGAACTTTTCTCCCTACACTGTCCATTGAGTTGTCCTCAAAACCAATATACATCCTGCTGTATCTCCCACATGGAATGTGCCAGGCGGGAAAAGTGGGGATCAAGCTTACACTTTCTCGGAACTGCTTCAAATCAACTAGATATCTTTGTGCTGTAAATCTCCCAACAGCCAAACATAAAAGCAGCAAATATCTCGCTGTATGTCCCACATCCAAAGTGCCAAGAGAGTAATGGTGAGCTTGCTCTCCCTGTCTTTGAGTACTGTTTTCACTGTCCCGATTACCTCTTTGCTAACATTCTCTTCAGAGCTGCAGTGAAACCAGGAACCACGTGGAGAAGGCACCCACACTGAAAATGCCTGGAAGGAACGTTGCGGCTTCTTCTCAGTGTCTCTGACATAGGGTTTCACTGTCCCGGGAAAGTCTCTGCTAACACCCTGCAGAGCGCAGTGCCCAATATCCAGAAACATCTTGCGGTATCTCCTACAGGGAAAGTGCCAGGAGGGAATTGTGGAGCTTGTTCTCAGTGTCTCTGAGAATTGCTCTGATTATCCGTGTGACCTCTTTGCTAAGACTCTCCAGAGAGCCGTCCTCAAAACCAAAACACATCTTGACATGTCTCCCACATTGATCGCAGTGTCTCCAGGAACGGCATTCAAGGAGCCAGGAACTTTTCTCCCTACACTGTCCATTGAGTTGTCCTCAAAACCAATATACATCCTGCTGTATCTCCCACATGGAATGTGCCAGGCGGGAAAAGTGGGGATCAAGCTTACACTTTCTCGGAACTGCTTCAAATCAACTAGATATCTTTGTGCTGTAAATCTCCCAACAGCCAAACACAAAAGCAGCAAACATCTCGCTGTATGTCCCACATCCAAAGTGCCAAGAGAATAATAGTGAGCTTGCTCTCCCTGTCTTTGAGTACTGTTTTCACTGTCCCGGTTACCTCTTTGCTAACATTCTCTTCAGAGCTGCAGTGAAACCAGGAACCACGTGGAGAAGGCACCCACACTGAAAATGCCTGGAAGGAACGTTGGGGCTTCTTCTCAGTGTCTCTGACATAGGGTTTCACTGTCCCGGGAAAGTCTCTGCTAACACCCTGCAGGGCGCAGGGCCCAATATACAGAAACGTCTTGCGGTATCTCCTACAGGGAAAGTGCCAGGAGGGAATTGTCGATCTTGTTCTCAGTGTCTCTGAGAATTGCTCTGATTATCCGTGTGACCTCTTTGCTAAGACTCTCCAGAGAGCCGTCCTCAAAACCAACACACATCTTGACATATCTCCCACATTGATCGCAGTGTCTCCAGGAACGGCATTCAAGGAGCCAGGAACTTTTCTCCCTACACTGTCCATTGAGTTGTCCTCAAAACCAATATACATCCTGCTGTATCTCCCACATGGAATGTGCCAGGAGGGAAAAGTGGGGATCAAGCTTACACTTTCTCGGAACTGCTTCAAATCAACTAGATATCTTTGTGCTGTAAATCTCCCAACAGCCAAACGCAAAAGCAGCAAACATCTCGCTGTATGTCCCACATCCAAAGTGCCAAGAGAGACCTTGCTCTCCCTGTCTTTGAGTACTGTTTTCACTGTCCCGGTTACCTCTTTGCTAACATTCTCTTCAGAGCTGCAGTGAAACCAGGAACCACGTGGAGAAGGCACCCACACTGAAAATGCCTGGAAGGAACATTGGGGCTTCTTCTCAGTGTCTCTGATGTCGGGTTTTACTGTCCCGGGAAAGTCTCTGCTAACACCCTGCAGAGCGCAGTGCCCAATATACAGAAACGTCTTGCGGTATCTCCTACAGGGAAAGTGCCAGGAGGGAATTGTCGATCTTGTTCTCAGTGTCTCTGAGAATTGCTCTGATTATCCGTGTGACCTCTTTGCTAAGACTCTCCAGAGAGCCGTCCTCAAAACCAACACACATCTTGACATATCTCCCACATTGATCGCAGTGTCTCCAGGAACGGCATTCAAGGAGCCAGGAACTTTTCTCCCTACGCTGTCCATTGAGTTGTCCTCAAAACCAATATACATCCTGCTGTATCTCCCACATGGAATGTGCCAGGAGGGAAAAGTGGGGATCAAGCTTACACTTTCTCAGAACTGCTTCAAATCAACTAGATATCTTTGTGCTGTAAATCTCCCAACAGCCAAACGCAAAAGCAGCAAACATCTCGCTGTATGTCCCACATCCAAAGTGCCAAGAGAGTAATGTAGAGCTTGCTCTCCCTGTCTTTGAGTACTGTTTTCACTGTCCCGATTACCTCTTTGCTAACATTCTCTTCAGAGCTGCAGTGAAACCAGGAACCACGTGGAGAAGGCACCCACACTGAAAATGCCTGGAAGGAACTTTGCGGCTTCTTCTCAGTGTCTCTGATGTCGGGTTTCACTGTCCCGGGAAAGTCTCTGCTAACACCCTGCAGAGCGCAGTGCCCAATATCCAGAAACATCTTGCGGTATCTCCTACAGGGAAAGTGCCAGGAGGGAATTGTGGAGCTTGTTCTCAGTGTCTCTGAGAATTGCTCTGATTATCCCTGTGACCTCTTTGCTAAGACTCTCCAGAGAGCCGTCCTCAAAACCAAAACACATCTTGACATGTCTCCCACATTGATCGCAGTGTCTCCAGGAACGGCATTCAAGGAGCCAGGAACTTTTCTCCCTACACTGTCCATTGAGTTGTCCTCAAAACCAATATACATCCTGCTGTATCTCCCACATGGAATGTGCCAGGCGGGAAAAGTGGGGATCAAGCTTACACTTTCTCGGAACTGCTTCAAATCAACTAGATATCTTTGTGCTGTAAATCTCCCAACAGCCAAACACAAAAGCAGCAAACATCTCGCTGTATGTCCCACATCCAAAGTGCCAAGAGAATAATAGTGAGCTTGCTCTCCCTGTCTTTGAGTACTGTTTTCACTGTCCCGGTTACCTCTTTGCTAACATTCTCTTCAGAGCTGCAGTGAAACCAGGAACCACGTGGAGAAGGCACCCACACTGAAAATGACTGGAAGGAACGTTGGGGCTTCTTCTCAGTGTCTCTGACATAGGGTTTCACTGTCCCGGGAAAGTCTCTGCTAACACCCTGCAGGGCGCAGGGCCCAATATACAGAAACGTCTTGCAGTATCTCCTACAGGGAAAGTGCCAGGAGGGAATTGTCGATCTTGTTCTCAGTGTCTCTGAGAATTGCTCTGATTATCCGTGTGACCTCTTTGCTAAGACTCTCCAGAGAGCCGTCCTCAAAACCAACACACATCTTGACATATCTCCCACATTGATCGCAGTGTCTCCAGGAACGGCATTCAAGGAGCCAGGAACTTTTCTCCCTACACTGTCCATTGAGTTGTCCTCAAAACCAATATACATCCTGCTGTATCTCCCACATGGAATGTGCCAGGCGGGAAAAGTGGGGATCAAGCTTACACTTTCTCGGAACTGCTTCAAATCAACTAGATATCTTTGTGCTGTAAATCTCCCAACAGCCAAACGCAAAAGCAGCAAACATCTCGCTGTATGTCCCACATCCAAAGTGCCAAGAGAGAGCTTGCTCTCCCTGTCTTTGAGTACTGTTTTCACTGTCCCGGTTACCTCTTTGCTAACATTCTCTTCAGAGCTGCAGTGAAACCAGGAACCACGTGGAGAAGGCACCCACACTGAAAATGCCTGGAAGGAACATTGCGGCTTCTTCTCAGTGTCTCTGATGTCGGGTTTTACTGTCCCGGGAAAGTCTCTGCTAACACCCTGCAGAGCGCAGTGCCCAATATCCAGAAACATCTTGCGCTATCTCCTACAGGGAAAGTGCCAGGAGGGAATTGTGGAGCTTGTTCTCAGTGTCTCTGAGAATTGCTCTGATTATCCCTGTGACCTCTTTGCTAAGACTCTCCAGAGAGCCGTCCTCAAAACCAACACACATCTTGACATATCTCCCACATTGATCGCAGTGTCTCCAGGAACGGCATTCAAGGAGCCAGGAACTTTTCTCCCTACACTGTCCATTGAGTTGTCCTCAAAACCAATATACATCCTGCTGTATCTCCCACATGGAATGTGCCAGGAGGGAAAAGTGGGGATTATGCTTAGACTTTCTCAGAACTGCTTCAAATCAACTAGATATCTTTGTGCTGTAAATCTCCCAACAGCCAAACACAAAAGCAGCAAACATCTCGCTGTATGTCCCACATCCAAAGTGCCAAGAGAGTCATGGTGAGCTTGCTCTCCCTGTCTTTGAGTACTGTTTTCACTGTCCCGGTTACCTCTTTGCTAACATTCTCTTCAGAGCTGCAGTGAAACCAGGAACCACGTGGAGAAGGCACCCACACTGAAAATGCCTGGAAGGAACATTGCGGCTTCTTCTCAGTGTCTCTGATGTCGGGTTTTACTGTCCCGGGAAAGTCTCTGCTAACACCCTGCAGAGCGCAGTGCCCAATATCCAGAAACGTCTTGCGGTATCTCCTACAGGGAAAGTGCCAGGAGGGAATTGTCGATCTTGTTCTCAGTGTCTCTGACAATTGCTCTGATTATCCGTGTGACCTCTTTGCTAAGACTCTCCAGAGAGCCGTCCTCAAAACCAACACACATCTTGACATATCTCCCACATTGATCGCAGTGTCTCCAGGAACGGCATTCAAGGAGCCAGGAACTTTTCTCCCTACACTGTCCATTGAGTTGTCCTCAAAACCAATATACATCCTGCTGTATCTCCCACATGGAATGTGCCAGGCGGGAAAAGTGGGGATCAAGCTTACACTTTCTCGGAACTGCTTCAAATCAACTAGATATCTTTGTGCTGTAAATCTCCCAACAGCCAAACATAAAAGCAGCAAATATCTCGCTGTATGTCCCACATCCAAAGTGCCAAGAGAGTAATGGTGAGCTTGCTCTCCCTGTCTTTGAGTACTGTTTTCACTGTCCCGATTACCTCTTTGCTAACATTCTCTTCAGAGCTGCAGTGAAACCAGGAACCACGTGGAGAAGGCACCCACACTGAAAATGCCTGGAAGGAACGTTGCGGCTTCTTCTCAGTGTCTCTGACATAGGGTTTCACTGTCCCGGGAAAGTCTCTGCTAACACCCTGCAGAGCGCAGTGCCCAATATCCAGAAACATCTTGCGGTATCTCCTACAGGGAAAGTGCCAGGAGGGAATTGTGGAGCTTGTTCTCAGTGTCTCTGAGAATTGCTCTGATTATCCGTGTGACCTCTTTGCTAAGACTCTCCAGAGAGCCGTCCTCAAAACCAAAACACATCTTGACATGTCTCCCACATTGATCGCAGTGTCTCCAGGAACGGCATTCAAGGAGCCAGGAACTTTTCTCCCTACACTGTCCATTGAGTTGTCCTCAAAACCAATATACATCCTGCTGTATCTCCCACATGGAATGTGCCAGGCGGGAAAAGTGGGGATCAAGCTTACACTTTCTCGGAACTGCTTCAAATCAACTAGATATCTTTGTGCTGTAAATCTCCCAACAGCCAAACACAAAAGCAGCAAACATCTCGCTGTATGTCCCACATCCAAAGTGCCAAGAGAGTAATAGTGAGCTTGCTCTCCCTGTCTTAGAGTACTGTTTTCACTGTCCCGGTTACCTCTTTGCTAACATTCTCTTCAGAGCTGCAGTGAAACCAGGAACCACGTGGAGAAGGCACCCACACTGAAAATGACTGGAAGGAACGTTGGGGCTTCTTCTCAGTGTCTCTGACATAGGGTTTCACTGTCCCGGGAAAGTCTCTGCTAACACCCTGCAGGGCGCAGGGCCCAATATACAGAAACGTCTTGCGGTATCTCCTACAGGGAAAGTGCCAGGAGGGAATTGTCGATCTTGTTCTCAGTGTCTCTGAGAATTGCTCTGATTATCCGTGTGACCTCTTTGCTAAGACTCTCCAGAGAGCCGTCCTCAAAACCAACACACATCTTGACATATCTCCCACATTGATCGCAGTGTCTCCAGGAACGGCATTCAAGGAGCCAGGAACTTTTCTCCCTACACTGTCCATTGAGTTGTCCTCAAAACCAATATACATCCTGCTGTATCTCCCACATGGAATGTGCCAGGCGGGAAAAGTGGGGATCAAGCTTACACTTTCTCGGAACTGCTTCAAATCAACTAGATATCTTTGTGCTGTAAATCTCCCAACAGCCAAACGCAAAAGCAGCAAACATCTCGCTGTATGTCCCACATCCAAAGTGCCAAGAGAGACCTTGCTCTCCCTGTCTTTGAGTACTGTTTTCACTGTCCCGGTTACCTCTTTGCTAACATTCTCTTCAGAGCTGCAGTGAAACCAGGAACCACGTGGAGAAGGCACCCACACTGAAAATGCCTGGAAGGAACATTGCGGCTTCTTCTCAGTGTCTCTGATGTCGGGTTTTACTGTCCCGGGAAAGTCTCTGCTAACACCCTGCAGAGCGCAGTGCCCAATATACAGAAACATCTTGCGCTATCTCCTACAGGGAAAGTGCCAGGAGGGAATTGTGGAGCTTGTTCTCAGTGTCTCTGAGAATTGCTCTGATTATCCCTGTGACCTCTTTGCTAAGACTCTCCAGAGAGCCGTCCTCAAAACCAACACACATCTTGACATATCTCCCACATTGATCGCAGTGTCTCCAGGAACGGCATTCAAGGAGCCAGGAACTTTTCTCCCTACACTGTCCATTGAGTTGTCCTCAAAACCAATATACATCCTGCTGTATCTCCCACATGGAATGTGCCAGGAGGGAAAAGTGGGGATCAAGCTTACACTTTCTCGGAACTGCTTCAAATCAACTAGATATCTTTGTGCTGTAAATCTCCCAACAGCCAAACATAAAAGCAGCAAATATCTCGCTGTATGTCCCACATCCAAAGTGCCAAGAGAGTAATGGTGAGCTTGCTCTCCCTGTCTTTGAGTACTGTTTTCACTGTCCCGATTACCTCTTTGCTAACATTCTCTTCAGAGCTGCAGTGAAACCAGGAACCACGTGGAGAAGGCACCCACACTGAAAATGCCTGGAAGGAACGTTGCGGCTTCTTCTCAGTGTCTCTGACATAGGGTTTCACTGTCCCGGGAAAGTCTCTGCTAACACCCTGCAGAGCGCAGTGCCCAATATCCAGAAACATCTTGCGGTATCTCCTACAGGGAAAGTGCCAGGAGGGAATTGTCGATCTTGTTCTCAGTGTCTCTGAGAATTGCTCTGATTATCCGTGTGACCTCTTTGCTAAGACTCTCCAGAGAGCCGTCCTCAAAACCAACACACATCTTGACATATCTCCCACATTGATCGCAGTGTCTCCAGGAACGGCATTCAAGGAGCCAGGAACTTTTCTCCCTACACTGTCCATTGAGTTGTCCTCAAAACCAATATACATCCTGCTGTATCTCCCACATGGAATGTGCCAGGAGGGAAAAGTGGGGATCAAGCTTACACTTTCTCGGAACTGCTTCAAATCAACTAGATATCTTTGTGCTGTAAATCTCCCAACAGCCAAACGCAAAAGCAGCAAACATCTCGCTGTATGTCCCACATCCAAAGTGCCAAGAGAGAGCTTGCTCTCCCTGTCTTTGAGTACTGTTTTCACTGTCCCGGTTACCTCTTTGCTAACATTCTCTTCAGAGCTGCAGTGAAACCAGGAACCACGTGGAGAAGGCACCCACACTGAAAATGCCTGGAAGGAACATTGGGGCTTCTTCTCAGTGTCTCTGATGTCGGGTTTTACTGTCCCGGGAAAGTCTCTGCTAACACCCTGCAGAGCGCAGTGCCCAATATACAGAAACATCTTGCGCTATCTCCTACAGGGAAAGTGCCAGGAGGGAATTGTGGAGCTTGTTCTCAGTGTCTCTGAGAATTGCTCTGATTATCCCTGTGACCTCTTTGCTAAGACTCTCCAGAGAGCCGTCCTCAAAACCAACACACATCTTGACATATCTCCCACATTGATCGCAGTGTCTCCAGGAACGGCATTCAAGGAGCCAGGAACTTTTCTCCCTACACTGTCCATTGAGTTGTCCTCAAAACCAATATACATCCTGCTGTATCTCCCACATGGAATGTGCCAGGCGGGAAAAGTGGGGATCAAGCTTACACTTTCTCGGAACTGCTTCAAATCAACTAGATATCTTTGAGCTGTAAATCTCCCAACAGCCAAACATAAATCAGCAAATATCTCGCTGTATGTCCCACATCCAAAGTGCCAAGAGAGTAATGGTGAGCTTGCTCTCCCTGTCTTTGAGTACTGTTTTCACTGTCCCGATTACCTCTTTGCTAACATTCTCTTCAGAGCTGCAGTGAAACCAGGAACCACGTGGAGAAGGCACCCACACTGAAAATGCCTGGAAGGAACGTTGCGGCTTCTTCTCAGTTTCTCTGACATAGGGTTTCACTGTCCCGGGAAAGTCTCTGCTAACACCCTGCAGAGCGCAGTGCCCAATATCCAGAAACATCTTGCGGTATCTCCTACAGGGAAAGTGCCAGGAGGGAATTGTGGAGCTTGTTCTCAGTGTCTCTGAGAATTGCTCTGATTATCCGTGTGACCTCTTTGCTAAGACTCTCCAGAGAGCCGTCCTCAAAACCAAAACACATCTTGACATGTCTCCCACATTGATCGCAGTGTCTCCAGGAACGGCATTCAAGGAGCCAGGAACTTTTCTCCCTACACTGTCCATTGAGTTGTCCTCAAAACCAATATACATCCTGCTGTATCTCCCACATGGAATGTGCCAGGAGGGAAAAGTGGGGATCAAGCTTACACTTTCTCGGAACTGCTTCAAATCAACTAGATATCTTTGTGCTGTAAATCTCCCAACAGCCAAACGCAAAAGCAGCAAACATCTCGCTGTATGTCCCACATCCAAAGTGCCAAGAGAGTAATAGTGAGCTTGCTCTCCCTGTCTTTGAGTACTGTTTTCACTGTCCCGGTTACCTCTTTGCTAACATTCTCTTCAGAGCTGCAGTGAAACCAGGAACCACGTGGAGAAGGCACCCACACTGAAAATGACTGGAAGGAACGTTGGGGCTTCTTCTCAGTGTCTCTGACATAGGGTTTCACTGTCCCGGGAAAGTCTCTGCTAACACCCTGCAGAGCGCTGTGCCCAATATACAGAAACGTCTTGCGGTATCTCCTACAGGGAAAGTGCCAGGAGGGAATTGTCGATCTTGTTCTCAGTGTCTCTGAGAATTGCTCTGATTATCCGTGTGACCTCTTTGCTAAGACTCTCCAGAGAGCCGTCCTCAAAACCAACACACATCTTGACATATCTCCCACATTGATCGCAGTGTCTCCAGGAACGGCATTCAAGGAGCCAGGAACTTTTCTCCCTACACTGTCCATTGAGTTGTCCTCAAAACCAATATACATCCTGCTGTATCTCCCACATGGAATGTGCCAGGCGGGAAAAGTGGGGATCAAGCTTACACTTTCTCGGAACTGCTTCAAATCAACTAGATATCTTTGTGCTGTAAATCTCCCAACAGCCAAACGCAAAAGCAGCAAACATCTCGCTGTATGTCCCACATCCAAAGTGCCAAGAGAGACCTTGCTCTCCCTGTCTTTGAGTACTGTTTTCACTGTCCCGGTTACCTCTTTGCTAACATTCTCTTCAGAGCTGCAGTGAAACCAGGAACCACGTGGAGAAGGCACCCACACTGAAAATGCCTGGAAGGAACATTGCGGCTTCTTCTCAGTGTCTCTGATGTCGGGTTTTACTGTCCCGGGAAAGTCTCTGCTAACACCCTGCAGAGCGCAGTGCCCAATATACAGAAACATCTTGCGCTATCTCCTACAGGGAAAGTGCCAGGAGGGAATTGTGGAGCTTGTTCTCAGTGTCTCTGAGAATTGCTCTGATTATCCGTGTGACCTCTTTGCTAAGACTCTCCAGAGAGCCGTCCTCAAAACCAACACACATCTTGACATATCTCCCACATTGATCGCAGTGTCTCCAGGAACGGCATTCAAGGAGCCAGGAACTTTTCTCCCTACACTGTCCATTGAGTTGTCCTCAAAACCAATATACATCCTGCTGTATCTCCCACATGGAATGTGCCAGGCGGGAAAAGTGGGGATCAAGCTTACACTTTCTCAGAACTGCTTCAAATCAACTAGATATCTTTGTGCTGTAAATCTCCCAACAGCCAAACGCAAAAGCAGCAAACATCTCGCTGTATGTCCCACATCCAAAGTGCCAAGAGAGTAATGGTGAGCTTGCTCTCCCTGTCTTTGAGTACTGTTTTCACTGTCCCGATTACCTCTTTGCTAACATTCTCTTCAGAGCTGCAGTGAAACCAGGAACCACGTGGAGAAGGCACCCACACTGAAAATGCCTGGAAGGAACGTTGCGGCTTCTTCTCAGTGTCTCTGACATAGGGTTTCACTGTCCCGGGAAAGTCTCTGCTAACACCCTGCAGAGCGCAGTGCCCAATATCCAGAAACATCTTGCGGTATCTCCTACAGGGAAAGTGCCAGGAGGGAATTGTGGAGCTTGTTCTCAGTGTCTCTGAGAATTGCTCTGATTATCCGTGTGACCTCTTTGCTAAGACTCTCCAGAGAGCCGTCCTCAAAACCAAAACACATCTTGACATGTCTCCCACATTGATCGCAGTGTCTCCAGGAACGGCATTCAAGGAGCCAGGAACTTTTCTCCCTACACTGTCCATTGAGTTGTCCTCAAAACCAATATACATCCTGCTGTATCTCCCACATGGAATGTGCCAGGTGGGAAAAGTGGGGATCAAGCTTACACTTTCTCGGAACTGCTTCAAATCAACTAGATATCTTTGTGCTGTAAATCTCCCAACAGCCAAACACAAAAGCAGCAAACATCTCGCTGTATGTCCCACATCCAAAGTGCCAAGAGAGTAATAGTGAGCTTGCTCTCCCTGTCTTAGAGTACTGTTTTCACTGTCCCGGTTACCTCTTTGCTAACATTCTCTTCAGAGCTGCAGTGAAACCAGGAACCACGTGGAGAAGGCACCCACACTGAAAATGACTGGAAGGAACGTTGGGGCTTCTTCTCAGTGTCTCTGACATAGGGTTTCACTGTCCCGGGAAAGTCTCTGCTAACACCCTGCAGGGCGCAGGGCCCAATATACAGAAACGTCTTGCGGTATCTCCTACAGGGAAAGTGCCAGGAGGGAATTGTCGATCTTGTTCTCAGTGTCTCTGAGAATTGCTCTGATTATCCGTGTGACCTCTTTGCTAAGACTCTCCAGAGAGCCGTCCTCAAAACCAACACACATCTTGACATATCTCCCACATTGATCGCAGTGTCTCCAGGAACGGCATTCAAGGAGCCAGGAACTTTTCTCCCTACACTGTCCATTGAGTTGTCCTCAAAACCAATATACATCCTGCTGTATCTCCCACATGGAATGTGCCAGGCGGGAAAAGTGGGGATCAAGCTTACACTTTCTCGGAACTGCTTCAAATCAACTAGATATCTTTGTGCTGTAAATCTCCCAACAGCCAAACGCAAAAGCAGCAAACATCTCGCTGTATGTCCCACATCCAAAGTGCCAAGAGAGACCTTGCTCTCCCTGTCTTTGAGTACTGTTTTCACTGTCCCGGTTACCTCTTTGCTAACATTCTCTTCAGAGCTGCAGTGAAACCAGGAACCACGTGGAGAAGGCACCCACACTGAAAATGCCTGGAAGGAACATTGCGGCTTCTTCTCAGTGTCTCTGATGTCGGGTTTTACTGTCCCGGGAAAGTCTCTGCTAACACCCTGCAGAGCGCAGTGCCCAATATACAGAAACATCTTGCGCTATCTCCTACAGGGAAAGTGCCAGGAGGGAATTGTGGAGCTTGTTCTCAGTGTCTCTGAGAATTGCTCTGATTATCCCTGTGACCTCTTTGCTAAGACTCTCCAGAGAGCCGTCCTCAAAACCAACACACATCTTGACATATCTCCCACATTGATCGCAGTGTCTCCAGGAACGGCATTCAAGGAGCCAGGAACTTTTCTCCCTACACTGTCCATTGAGTTGTCCTCAAAACCAATATACATCCTGCTGTATCTCCCACATGGAATGTGCCAGGCGGGAAAAGTGGGGATCAAGCTTACACTTTCTCGGAACTGCTTCAAATCAACTAGATATCTTTGTGCTGTAAATCTCCCAACAGCCAAACATAAAAGCAGCAAATATCTCGCTGTATGTCCCACATCCAAAGTGCCAAGAGAGTAATGGTGAGCTTGCTCTCCCTGTCTTTGAGTACTGTTTTCACTGTCCCGATTACCTCTTTGCTAACATTCTCTTCAGAGCTGCAGTGAAACCAGGAACCACGTGGAGAAGGCACCCACACTGAAAATGCCTGGAAGGAACGTTGCGGCTTCTTCTCAGTGTCTCTGACATAGGGTTTCACTGTCCCGGGAAAGTCTCTGCTAACACCCTGCAGAGCGCAGTGCCCAATATCCAGAAACATCTTGCGGTATCTCCTACAGGGAAAGTGCCAGGAGGGAATTGTCGATCTTGTTCTCAGTGTCTCTGAGAATTGCTCTGATTATCCGTGTGACCTCTTTGCTAAGACTCTCCAGAGAGCCGTCCTCAAAACCAACACACATCTTGACATATCTCCCACATTGATCGCAGTGTCTCCAGGAACGGCATTCAAGGAGCCAGGAACTTTTCTCCCTACACTGTCCATTGAGTTGTCCTCAAAACCAATATACATCCTGCTGTATCTCCCACATGGAATGTGCCAGGCGGGAAAAGTGGGGATCAAGCTTACACTTTCTCGGAACTGCTTCAAATCAACTAGATATCTTTGTGCTGTAAATCTCCCAACAGCCAAACGCAAAAGCAGCAAACATCTCGCTGTATGTCCCACATCCAAAGTGCCAAGAGAGAGCTTGCTCTCCCTGTCTTTGAGTACTGTTTTCACTGTCCCGGTTACCTCTTTGCTAACATTCTCTTCAGAGCTGCAGTGAAACCAGGAACCACGTGGAGAAGGCACCCACACTGAAAATGCCTGGAAGGAACATTGCGGCTTCTTCTCAGTGTCTCTGATGTCGGGTTTTACTGTCCCGGGAAAGTCTCTGCTAACACCCTGCAGAGCGCAGTGCCCAATATACAGAAACATCTTGCGCTATCTCCTACAGGGAAAGTGCCAGGAGGGAATTGTGGAGCTTGTTCTCAGTGTCTCTGAGAATTGCTCTGATTATCCCTGTGACCTCTTTGCTAAGACTCTCCAGAGAGCCGTCCTCAAAACCAACACACATCTTGACATATCTCCCACATTGATCGCAGTGTCTCCAGGAACGGCATTCAAGGAGCCAGGAACTTTTCTCCCTACACTGTCCATTGAGTTGTCCTCAAAACCAATATACATCCTGCTGTATCTCCCACATGGAATGTGCCAGGCGGGAAAAGTGGGGATCAAGCTTACACTTTCTCGGAACTGCTTCAAATCAACTAGATATCTTTGAGCTGTAAATCTCCCAACAGCCAAACATAAATCAGCAAATATCTCGCTGTATGTCCCACATCCAAAGTGCCAAGAGAGTAATGGTGAGCTTGCTCTCCCTGTCTTTGAGTACTGTTTTCACTGTCCCGATTACCTCTTTGCTAACATTCTCTTCAGAGCTGCAGTGAAACCAGGAACCACGTGGAGAAGGCACCCACACTGAAAATGCCTGGAAGGAACGTTGCGGCTTCTTCTCAGTTTCTCTGACATAGGGTTTCACTGTCCCGGGAAAGTCTCTGCTAACACCCTGCAGAGCGCAGTGCCCAATATCCAGAAACATCTTGCGGTATCTCCTACAGGGAAAGTGCCAGGAGGGAATTGTGGAGCTTGTTCTCAGTGTCTCTGAGAATTGCTCTGATTATCCGTGTGACCTCTTTGCTAAGACTCTCCAGAGAGCCGTCCTCAAAACCAAAACACATCTTGACATGTCTGCCACATTGATCGCAGTGTCTCCAGGAACGGCATTCAAGGAGCCAGGAACTTTTCTCCCTACACTGTCCATTGAGTTGTCCTCAAAACCAATATACATCCTGCTGTATCTCCCACATGGAATGTGCCAGGAGGGAAAAGTGGGGATCAAGCTTACACTTTCTCGGAACTGCTTCAAATCAACTAGATATCTTTGTGCTGTAAATCTCCCAACAGCCAAACGCAAAAGCAGCAAACATCTCGCTGTATGTCCCACATCCAAAGTGCCAAGAGAGTAATAGTGAGCTTGCTCTCCCTGTCTTTGAGTACTGTTTTCACTGTCCCGGTTACCTCTTTGCTAACATTCTCTTCAGAGCTGCAGTGAAACCAGGAACCACGTGGAGAAGGCACCCACACTGAAAATGACTGGAAGGAACGTTGGGGCTTCTTCTCAGTGTCTCTGACATAGGGTTTCACTGTCCCGGGAAAGTCTCTGCTAACACCCTGCAGAGCGCTGTGCCCAATATACAGAAATGTCTTGCGGTATCTCCTACAGGGAAAGTGCCAGGAGGGAATTGTCGATCTTGTTCTCAGTGTCTCTGAGAATTGCTCTGATTATCCGTGTGACCTCTTTGCTAAGACTCTCCAGAGAGCCGTCCTCAAAACCAACACACATCTTGACATATCTCCCACATTGATCGCAGTGTCTCCAGGAACGGCATTCAAGGAGCCAGGAACTTTTCTCCCTACACTGTCCATTGAGTTGTCCTCAAAACCAATATACATCCTGCTGTATCTCCCACATGGAAAGTGCCAGGAGGGAAAAGTGGGGATCAAGCTTACACTTTCTCGGAACTGCTTCAAATCAACTAGATATCTTTGTGCTGTAAATCTCCCAACAGCCAAACGCAAAAGCAGCAAACATCTCGCTGTATGTCCCACATCCAAAGTGCCAAGAGAGTAATGGTGAGCTTGCTCTCCCTGTCTTTGAGTACTGTTTTCACTGTCCCGATTACCTCTTTGCTAACATTCTCTTCAGAGCTGCAGTGAAACCAGGAACCACGTGGAGAAGGCACCCACACTGAAAATGCCTGGAAGGAACATTGGGGCTTCTCTCAGTGTCTCTGATGTCGGGTTTTACTGTCCCGGGAAAGTCTCTGCTAACACCCTGCAGAGCGCAGTGCCCAATATACAGAAACATCTTGCGCTATCTCCTACAGGGAAAGTGCCAGGAGGGAATTGTGGAGCTTGTTCTCAGTGTCTCTGAGAATTGCTCTGATTATCCCTGTGACCTCTTTGCTAAGACTCTCCAGAGAGCCGTCCTCAAAACCAACACACATCTTGACATATCTCCCACATTGATCGCAGTGTCTCCAGGAACGGCATTCAAGGAGCCAGGAACTTTTCTCCCTACACTGTCCATTGAGTTGTCCTCAAAACCAATATACATCCTGCTGTATCTCCCACATGGAATGTGCCAGGCGGGAAAAGTGGGGATCAAGCTTACACTTTCTCGGAACTGCTTCAAATCAACTAGATATCTTTGAGCTGTAAATCTCCCAACAGCCAAACATAAAAGCAGCAAATATCTCGCTGTATGTCCCACATCCAAAGTGCCAAGAGAGTAATGGTGAGCTTGCTCTCCCTGTCTTTGAGTACTGTTTTCACTGTCCCGATTACCTCTTTGCTAACATTCTCTTCAGAGCTGCAGTGAAACCAGGAACCACGTGGAGAAGGCACCCACACTGAAAATGCCTGGAAGGAACGTTGCGGCTTCTTCTCAGTGTCTCTGACATAGGGTTTCACTGTCCCGGGAAAGTCTCTGCTAACACCCTGCAGAGCGCAGTGCCCAATATCCAGAAACATCTTGCGGTATCTCCTACAGGGAAAGTGCCAGGAGGGAATTGTGGAGCTTGTTCTCAGTGTCTCTGAGAATTGCTCTGATTATCCATGTGACCTCTTTGCTAAGACTCTCCAGAGAGCCGTCCTCAAAACCAAAACACATCTTGACATGTCTCCCACATTGATCGCAGTGTCTCCAGGAACGGCATTCAAGGAGCCAGGAACTTTTCTCCCTACACTGTCCATTGAGTTGTCCTCAAAACCAATATACATCCTGCTGTATCTCCCACATGGAATGTGCCAGGAGGGAAAAGTGGGGATCAAGCTTACACTTTCTCGGAACTGCTTCAAATCAACTAGATATCTTTGTGCTGTAAATCTCCCAACAGCCAAACGCAAAAGCAGCAAACATCTCGCTGTATGTCCCACATCCAAAGTGCCAAGAGAGTAATAGTGAGCTTGCTCTCCCTGTCTTTGAGTACTGTTTTCACTGTCCCGGTTACCTCTTTGCTAACATTCTCTTCAGAGCTGCAGTGAAACCAGGAACCACGTGGAGAAGGCACCCACACTGAAAATGACTGGAAGGAACGTTGGGGCTTCTTCTCAGTGTCTCTGACATAGGGTTTCACTGTCCCGGGAAAGTCTCTGCTAACACCCTGCAGAGCGCAGTGCCCAATATACAGAAACGTCTTGCGGTATCTCCTACAGGGAAAGTGCCAGGAGGGAATTGTCGATCTTGTTCTCAGTGTCTCTGAGAATTGCTCTGATTATCCGTGTGACCTCTTTGCTAAGACTCTCCAGAGAGCCGTCCTCAAAACCAACACACATCTTGACATATCTCCCACATTGATCGCAGTGTCTCCAGGAACGGCATTCAAGGAGCCAGGAACTTTTCTCCCTACACTGTCCATTGAGTTGTCCTCAAAACCAATATACATCCTGCTGTATCTCCCACATGGAATGTGCCAGGCGGGAAAAGTGGGGATCAAGCTTACACTTTCTCGGAACTGCTTCAAATCAACTAGATATCTTTGTGCTGTAAATCTCCCAACAGCCAAACGCAAAAGCAGCAAACATCTCGCTGTATGTCCCACATCCAAAGTGCCAAGAGAGTAATGGTGAGCTTGCTCTCCCTGTCTTTGAGTACTGTTTTCACTGTCCCGATTACCTCTTTGCTAACATTCTCTTCAGAGCTGCAGTGAAACCAGGAACCACGTGGAGAAGGCACCCACACTGAAAATGACTGGAAGGAACATTGGGGCTTCTCTCAGTGTCTCTGATGTCAGGTTTTACTGTCCCGGGAAAGTCTCTGCTAACACCCTGCAGAGCGCAGTGCCCAATATACAGAAACGTCTTGCGGTATCTCCTACAGGGAAAGTGCCAGGAGGGGATTGTGGAGCTTGTTCTCAGTGTCTCTGAGAATTGCTCTGATTATCCGTGTGACCTCTTTGCTAAGACTCTCCAGAGAGCCGTCCTCAAAACCAACACACATCTTGACATATCTCCCACATTGATCGCAGTGTCTCCAGGAACGGCATTCAAGGAGCCAGGAACTTTTCTCCCTACACTGTCCATTGAGTTGTCCTCAAAACCAATATACATCCTGCTGTATCTCCCACATGGAATGTGCCAGGCGGGAAAAGTGGGGATCAAGCTTACACTTTCTCGGAACTGCTTCAAATCAACTAGATATCTTTGTGCTGTAAATCTCCCAACAGCCAAACGCAAAAGCAGCAAACATCTCGCTGTATGTCCCACATCCAAAGTGCCAAGAGAGACCTTGCTCTCCCTGTCTTTGAGTACTGTTTTCACTGTCCCGGTTACCTCTTTGCTAACATTCTCTTCAGAGCTGCAGTGAAACCAGGAACCACGTGGAGAAGGCACCCACACTGAAAATGCCTGGAAGGAACATTGCGGCTTCTTCTCAGTGTCTCTGATGTCGGGTTTTACTGTCCCGGGAAAGTCTCTGCTAACACCCTGCAGAGCGCAGTGCCCAATATACAGAAACGTCTTGCGGTATCTCCTACAGGGAAAGTGCCAGGAGGGAATTGTCGATCTTGTTCTCAGTGTCTCTGAGAATTGCTCTGATTATCCGTGTGACCTCTTTGCTAAGACTCTCCAGAGAGCCGTCCTCAAAACCAACACACATCTTGACATATCTCCCACATTGATCGCAGTGTCTCCAGGAACGGCATTCAAGGAGCCAGGAACTTTTCTCCCTACACTGTCCATTGAGTTGTCCTCAAAACCAATATACATCCTGCTGTATCTCCCACATGGAATGTGCCAGGCGGGAAAAGTGGGGATCAAGCTTACACTTTCTCGGAACTGCTTCAAATCAACTAGATATCTTTGAGCTGTAAATCTCCCAACAGCCAAACATAAAAGCAGCAAACATCTCGCTGTATGTCCCACATCCAAAGTGCCAAGAGAGTAATAGTGAGCTTGCTCTCCCTGTCTTTGAGTACTGTTTTCACTGTCCCGGTTACCTCTTTGCTAACATTCTCTTCAGAGCTGCAGTGAAACCAGGAACCACGTGGAGAAGGCACCCACACTGAAAATGCCTGGAAGGAACATTGCGGCTTCTTCTCAGTGTCTCTGACAGAGGGTTTCACTGTCCCGGGAAAGTCTCTGCTAACACCCTGCAGAGCGCAGTGCCCAATATCCAGAAACATCTTGCGGTATCTCCTACAGGGAAAGTGCCAGGAGGGAATTGTGGAGCTTGTTCTCAGTGTCTCTGAGAATTGCTCTGATTATCCCTGTGACCTCTTTGCTAAGACTCTCCAGAGAGCCGTCCTCAAAACCAACACACATCTTGACATATCTCCCACATTGATCGCAGTGTCTCCAGGAACGGCATTCAAGGAGCCAGGAACTTTTCTCCCTACACTGTCCATTGAGTTGTCCTCAAAACCAATATACATCCTGCTGTATCTCCCACATGGAATGTGCCAGGCGGGAAAAGTGGGGATCAAGCTTACACTTTCTCGGAACTGCTTCAAATCAACTAGATATCTTTGAGCTGTAAATCTCCCAACAGCCAAACGCAAAAGCAGCAAACATCTCGCTGTATGTCCCACATCCAAAGTGCCAAGAGAGTAATGGTGAGCTTGCTCTCCCTGTCTTTGAGTACTGTTTTCACTGTCCCGGTTACCTCTTTGCTAACATTCTCTTCAGAGCTGCAGTGAAACCAGGAACCACGTGGAGAAGGCACCCACACTGAAAATGCCTGGAAGGAACATTGCGGCTTCTTCTCAGTGTCTCTGATGTCGGGTTTTACTGTCCCGGGAAAGTCTCTGCTAACACCCTGCAGAGCGCAGTGCCCAATATACAGAAACGTCTTGCGGTATCTCCTACAGGGAAAGTGCCAGGAGGGAATTGTCGATCTTGTTCTCAGTGTCTCTGAGAATTGCTCTGATTATCCGTGTGACCTCTTTGCTAAGACTCTCCAGAGAGCCGTCCTCAAAACCAACACACATCTTGACATATCTCCCACATTGATCGCAGTGTCTCCAGGAACGGCATTCAAGGAGCCAGGAACTTTTCTCCCTACACTGTCCATTGAGTTGTCCTCAAAACCAATATACATCCTGCTGTATCTCCCACATGGAATGTGCCAGGCGGGAAAAGTGGGGATCAAGCTTACACTTTCTCGGAACTGCTTCAAATCAACTAGATATCTTTGAGCTGTAAATCTCCCAACAGCCAAACATAAAAGCAGCAAACATCTCGCTGTATGTCCCACATCCAAAGTGCCAAGAGAGTAATGGTGAGCTTGCTCTCCCTGTCTTTGAGTACTGTTTTCACTGTCCCGGTTACCTCTTTGCTAACATTCTCTTCAGAGCTGCAGTGAAACCAGGAACCACGTGGAGAAGGCACCCACACTGAAAATGCCTGGAAGGAACATTGCGGCTTCTTCTCAGTGTCTCTGACATAGGGTTTCACTGTCCCGGGAAAGTCTCTGCTAACACCCTGCAGAGCGCAGTGCCCAATATACAGAAACGTCTTGCGGTATGTCCTACAGGGAAATTGCCAGGAGGGAATTGTCGATCTTGTTCTCAGTGTCTCTGAGAATTGCTCTGATTATCCATGTGACCTCTTTGCTAAGACTCTCCAGAGAGCCGTCCTCAAAACCAACACACATCTTGACATATCTCCCACATTGATCGCAGTGTCTCCAGGAACGGCATTCAAGGAGCCAGGAACTTTTCTCCCTACACTGTCCATTGAGTTGTCCTCAAAACCAATATACATCCTGCTGTATCTCCCACATGGAATGTGCCAGGAGGGAAAAGTGGGGATTATGCTTAGACTTTCTCAGAACTGCTTCAAATCAACTAGATATCTTTGTGCTGTAAATCTCCCAACAGCCAAACGCAAAAGCAGCAAACATCTCGCTGTATGTCCCACATCCAAAGTGCCAAGAGAGTAATGGTGAGCTTGCTCTCCCTGTCTTTGAGTACTGTTTTCACTGTCCCGGTTACCTCTTTGCTAACATTCTCTTCAGAGCTGCAGTGAAACCAGGAACCACGTGGAGAAGGCACCCACACTGAAAATGCCTGGAAGGAACATTGCGGCTTCTTCTCAGTGTCTCTGACATAGGGTTTCACTGTCCCGGGAAAGTCTCTGCTAACACCCTGCAGAGCGCAGTGCCCAATATCCAGAAACATCTTGCGGTATCTCCTACAGGGAAAGTGCCAGGAGGGAATTGTGGAGCTTGTTCTCAGTGTCTCTGAGAATTGCTCTGATTATCCCTGTGACCTCTTTGCTAAGACTCTCCAGAGAGCCGTCCTCAAAACCAACACACATCTTGACATATCTCCCACATTGATCGCAGTGTCTCCAGGAACGGCATTCAAGGAGCCAGGAACTTTTCTCCCTACACTGTCCATTGAGTTGTCCTCAAAACCAATATACATCCTGCTGTATCTCCCACATGGAATGTGCCAGGCGGGAAAAGTGGGGATCAAGCTTACACTTTCTCGGAACTGCTTCAAATCAACTAGATATCTTTGAGCTGTAAATCTCCCAACAGCCAAACGCAAAAGCAGCAAACATCTCGCTGTATGTCCCACATCCAAAGTGCCAAGAGAGTAATGGTGAGCTTGCTCTCCCTGTCTTTGAGTACTGTTTTCACTGTCCCGGTTACCTCTTTGCTAACATTCTCTTCAGAGCTGCAGTGAAACCAGGAACCACGTGGAGAAGGCACCCACACTGAAAATGCCTGGAAGGAACATTGCGGCTTCTTCTCAGTGTCTCTGATGTCGGGTTTTACTGTCCCGGGAAAGTCTCTGCTAACACCCTGCAGAGCGCAGTGCCCAATATACAGAAACGTCTTGCGGTATCTCCTACAGGGAAAATGCCAGGAGGGAATTGTCGATCTTGGCCTCAGTGTCTCTGAGAATTGCTCTGATTATCCGTGTGACCTTTTTGCTAAGACTCTCCAGAGAGCCGTCCTCAAAACCAACACACATCTTGACATATCTCCCACATTGATCGCAGTGTCTCCAGGAACGGCATTCAAGGAGCCAGGAACTTTTCTCCCTACACTGTCCATTGAGTTGTCCTCAAAACCAATATACATCCTGCTGTATCTCCCACATGGAAAGTGCCAGGAGGGAGAAGTGGGGATTATGCTTAGACTTTCTCGGAACTGCTTCAAATCAACTAGATATCTTTGTGCTGTAAATCTCCCAACAGCCAAACGCAAAAGCAGCAAACATCTCGCTGTATGTCCCACATCCAAAGTGCCAAGAGAGTAATGTAGAGCTTGCTCTCCCTGTCTTTGAGTACTGTTTTCACTGTCCCGATTACCTCTTTGCTAACATTCTCTTCAGAGCTGCAGTGAAACCAGGAACCACGTGGAGAAGGCACCCACACTGAAAATGCCTGGAAGGAGCATTGCGGCTTCTTCTCAGTGTCTCTGACATAGGGTTTCACTGTCCCGGGAAAGTCTCTGCTAACACCCTGCAGAGCGCAGTGCCCAATATCCAGAAACGTCTTGCGGTATCTCCTACAGGGAAAGTGCCAGGAGGGAATTGTCGATCTTGTTCTCAGTGTCTCTGAGAATTGCTCTGATTATCCATGTGACCTCTTTGCTAAGACTCTCCAGAGAGCCGTCCTCAAAACCAACACACATCTTGACATATCTCCCACATTGATCGCAGTGTCTCCAGGAACGGCATTCAAGGAGCCAGGAACTTTTCTCCCTACACTGTCCATTGAGTTGTCCTCAAAACCAATATACATCCTGCTGTATCTCCCACATGGAAAGTGCCAGGAGGGAAAAGTGGGGATTATGCTTAGACTTTCTCGGAACTGCTTCAAATCAACTAGATATCTTTGTGCTGTAAATCTCCCAACAGCCAAACGCAAAAGCAGCAAACATCTCGCTGTATGTCCCACATCCAAAGTGCCAAGAGAGTAATGGTGAGCTTGCTCTCCCTGTCTTTGAGTACTGTTTTCACTGTCCCGGTTACCTCTTTGCTAACATTCTCTTCAGAGCTGCAGTGAAACCAGGAACCACGTGGAGAAGGCACCCACACTGAAAATGCCTGGAAGGAACATTGCGGCTTCTTCTCAGTGTCTCTGATGTCGGGTTTTACTGTCCCGGGAAAGTCTCTGCTAACACCCTGCAGAGCGCAGTGCCCAATATACAGAAACGTCTTGCGCTATCTCCTACAGGGAAAGTGCCAGGAGGGAATTGTCGATCTTGTTCTCAGTGTCTCTGAGAATTGCTCTGATTATCCGTGTGACCTCTTTGCTAAGACTCTCCAGAGAGCCGTCCTCAAAACCAACACACATCTTGACATATCTCCCACATTGATCGCAGTGTCTCCAGGAACGGCATTCAAGGAGCCAGGAACTTTTCTCCCTACACTGTCCATTGAGTTGTCCTCAAAACCAATATACATCCTGCTGTATCTCCCACATGGAATGTGCCAGGCGGGAAAAGTGGGGATCAAGCTTACACTTTCTCGGAACTGCTTCAAATCAACTAGATATCTTTGAGCTGTAAATCTCCCAACAGCCAAACATAAAAGCAGCAAACATCTCGCTGTATGTCCCACATCCAAAGTGCCAAGAGAGTAATGGTGAGCTTGCTCTCCCTGTCTTTGAGTACTGTTTTCACTGTCCCGGTTACCTCTTTGCTAACATTCTCTTCAGAGCTGCAGTGAAACCAGGAACCACGTGGAGAAGGCACCCACACTGAAAATGCCTGGAAGGAACATTGCGGCTTCTTCTCAGTGTCTCTGACAGAGGGTTTCACTGTCCCGGGAAAGTCTCTGCTAACACCCTGCAGAGCGCAGTGCCCAATATCCAGAAACATCTTGCGGTATCTCCTACAGGGAAAGTGCCAGGAGGGAATTGTGGAGCTTGTTCTCAGTGTCTCTGAGAATTGCTCTGATTATCCCTGTGACCTCTTTGCTAAGACTCTCCAGAGAGCCGTCCTCAAAACCAACACACATCTTGACATATCTCCCACATTGATCGCAGTGTCTCCAGGAACGGCATTCAAGGAGCCAGGAACTTTTCTCCCTACACTGTCCATTGAGTTGTCCTCAAAACCAATATACATCCTGCTGTATCTCCCACATGGAATGTGCCAGGCGGGAAAAGTGGGGATCAAGCTTACACTTTCTCGGAACTGCTTCAAATCAACTAGATATCTTTGAGCTGTAAATCTCCCAACAGCCAAACGCAAAAGCAGCAAACATCTCGCTGTATGTCCCACATCCAAAGTGCCAAGAGAGTAATGGTGAGCTTGCTCTCCCTGTCTTTGAGTACTGTTTTCACTGTCCCGGTTACCTCTTTGCTAACATTCTCTTCAGAGCTGCAGTGAAACCAGGAACCACGTGGAGAAGGCACCCACACTGAAAATGCCTGGAAGGAACATTGCGGCTTCTTCTCAGTGTCTCTGATGTCGGGTTTTACTGTCCCGGGAAAGTCTCTGCTAACACCCTGCAGAGCGCAGTGCCCAATATACAGAAACGTCTTGCGGTATCTCCTACAGGGAAAGTGCCAGGAGGGAATTGTCGATCTTGTTCTCAGTGTCTCTGAGAATTGCTCTGATTATCCGTGTGACCTCTTTGCTAAGACTCTCCAGAGAGCCGTCCTCAAAACCAACACACATCTTGACATATCTCCCACATTGATCGCAGTGTCTCCAGGAACGGCATTCAAGGAGCCAGGAACTTTTCTCCCTACACTGTCCATTGAGTTGTCCTCAAAACCAATATACATCCTGCTGTATCTCCCACATGGAATGTGCCAGGCGGGAAAAGTGGGGATCAAGCTTACACTTTCTCGGAACTGCTTCAAATCAACTAGATATCTTTGTGCTGTAAATCTCCCAACAGCCAAACATAAAAGCAGCAAACATCTCGCTGTATGTCCCACATCCAAAGTGCCAAGAGAGTAATGGTGAGCTTGCTCTCCCTGTCTTTGAGTACTGTTTTCACTGTCCCGGTTACCTCTTTGCTAACATTCTCTTCAGAGCTGCAGTGAAACCAGGAACCACGTGGAGAAGGCACCCACACTGAAAATGCCTGGAAGGAACATTGCGGCTTCTTCTCAGTGTCTCTGACATAGGGTTTCACTGTCCCGGGAAAGTCTCTGCTAACACCCTGCAGAGCGCAGTGCCCAATATACAGAAACGTCTTGCGGTATGTCCTACAGGGAAATTGCCAGGAGGGAATTGTCGATCTTGTTCTCAGTGTCTCTGAGAATTGCTCTGATTATCCATGTGACCTCTTTGCTAAGACTCTCCAGAGAGCCGTCCTCAAAACCAACACACATCTTGACATATCTCCCACATTGATCGCAGTGTCTCCAGGAACGGCATTCAAGGAGCCAGGAACTTTTCTCCCTACACTGTCCATTGAGTTGTCCTCAAAACCAATATACATCCTGCTGTATCTCCCACATGGAATGTGCCAGGAGGGAAAAGTGGGGATTATGCTTAGACTTTCTCAGAACTGCTTCAAATCAACTAGATATCTTTGTGCTGTAAATCTCCCAACAGCCAAACGCAAAAGCAGCAAACATCTCGCTGTATGTCCCACATCCAAAGTGCCAAGAGAGTAATGTAGAGCTTGCTCTCCCTGTCTTTGAGTACTGTTTTCACTGTCCCGGTTACCTCTTTGCTAACATTCTCTTCAGAGCTGCAGTGAAACCAGGAACCACGTGGAGAAGGCACCCACACTGAAAATGCCTGGAAGGAACATTGCGGCTTCTTCTCAGTGTCTCTGACATAGGGTTTCACTGTCCCGGGAAAGTCTCTGCTAACACCCTGCAGAGCGCAGTGCCCAATATCCAGAAACATCTTGCGGTATCTCCTACAGGGAAAGTGCCAGGAGGGAATTGTGGAGCTTGTTCTCAGTGTCTCTGAGAATTGCTCTGATTATCCCTGTGACCTCTTTGCTAAGACTCTCCAGAGAGCCGTCCTCAAAACCAACACACATCTTGACATATCTCCCACATTGATCGCAGTGTCTCCAGGAACGGCATTCAAGGAGCCAGGAACTTTTCTCCCTACACTGTCCATTGAGTTGTCCTCAAAACCAATATACATCCTGCTGTATCTCCCACATGGAATGTGCCAGGCGGGAAAAGTGGGGATCAAGCTTACACTTTCTCGGAACTGCTTCAAATCAACTAGATATCTTTGAGCTGTAAATCTCCCAACAGCCAAACGCAAAAGCAGCAAACATCTCGCTGTATGTCCCACATCCAAAGTGCCAAGAGAGTAATGGTGAGCTTGCTCTCCCTGTCTTTGAGTACTGTTTTCACTGTCCCGGTTACCTCTTTGCTAACATTCTCTTCAGAGCTGCAGTGAAACCAGGAACCACGTGGAGAAGGCACCCACACTGAAAATGCCTGGAAGGAACATTGCGGCTTCTTCTCAGTGTCTCTGATGTCGGGTTTTACTGTCCCGGGAAAGTCTCTGCTAACACCCTGCAGAGCGCAGTGCCCAATATACAGAAACGTCTTGCGGTATCTCCTACAGGGAAAATGCCAGGAGGGAATTGTCGATCTTGGCCTCAGTGTCTCTGAGAATTGCTCTGATTATCCGTGTGACCTTTTTGCTAAGACTCTCCAGAGAGCCGTCCTCAAAACCAACACACATCTTGACATATCTCCCACATTGATCGCAGTGTCTCCAGGAACGGCATTCAAGGAGCCAGGAACTTTTCTCCCTACACTGTCCATTGAGTTGTCCTCAAAACCAATATACATCCTGCTGTATCTCCCACATGGAAAGTGCCAGGAGGGAGAAGTGGGGATTATGCTTAGACTTTCTCGGAACTGCTTCAAATCAACTAGATATCTTTGTGCTGTAAATCTCCCAACAGCCAAACGCAAAAGCAGCAAACATCTCGCTGTATGTCCCACATCCAAAGTGCCAAGAGAGTAATGTAGAGCTTGCTCTCCCTGTCTTTGAGTACTGTTTTCACTGTCCCGATTACCTCTTTGCTAACATTCTCTTCAGAGCTGCAGTGAAACCAGGAACCACGTGGAGAAGGCACCCACACTGAAAATGCCTGGAAGGAACATTGCGGCTTCTTCTCAGTGTCTCTGACATAGGGTTTCACTGTCCCGGGAAAGTCTCTGCTAACACCCTGCAGAGCGCAGTGCCCAATATCCAGAAACGTCTTGCGGTATCTCCTACAGGGAAAGTGCCAGGAGGGAATTGTCGATCTTGTTCTCAGTGTCTCTGAGAATTGCTCTGATTATCCATGTGACCTCTTTGCTAAGACTCTCCAGAGAGCCGTCCTCAAAACCAACACACATCTTGACATATCTCCCACATTGATCGCAGTGTCTCCAGGAACGGCATTCAAGGAGCCAGGAACTTTTCTCCCTACACTGTCCATTGAGTTGTCCTCAAAACCAATATACATCCTGCTGTATCTCCCACATGGAAAGTGCCAGGAGGGAAAAGTGGGGATTATGCTTAGACTTTCTCGGAACTGCTTCAAATCAACTAGATATCTTTGTGCTGTAAATCTCCCAACAGCCAAACGCAAAAGCAGCAAACATCTCGCTGTATGTCCCACATCCAAAGTGCCAAGAGAGAGCTTGCTCTCCCTGTCTTTGAGTACTGTTTTCACTGTCCCGGTTACCTCTTTGCTAACATTCTCTTCAGAGCTGCAGTGAAACCAGGAACCACGTGGAGAAGGCACCCACACTGAAAATGCCTGGAAGGAGCATTGCGGCTTCTTCTCAGTGTCTCTGACATAGGGTTTCACTGTCCCGGGAAAGTCTCTGCTAACACCCTGCAGAGCGCAGTGCCCAATATCCAGAAACGTCTTGCGGTATCTCCTACAGGGAAAGTGCCAGGAGGGAATTGTGGAGCTTGTTCTCAGTGTCTCTGAGAATTGCTCTGATTATCCATGTGACCTCTTTGCTAAGACTCTCCAGAGAGCCGTCCTCAAAACCAACACACATCTTGACATATCTCCCACATTGATCGCAGTGTCTCCAGGAACGGCATTCAAGGAGCCAGGAACTTTTCTCCCTACACTGTCCATTGAGTTGTCCTCAAAACCAATATACATCCTGCTGTATCTCCCACATGGAAAGTGCCAGGAGGGAAAAGTGGGGATTATGCTTAGACTTTCTCGGAACTGCTTCAAATCAACTAGATATCTTTGTGCTGTAAATCTCCCAACAGCCAAACGCAAAAGCAGCAAACATCTCGCTGTATGTCCCACATCCAAAGTGCCAAGAGAGAGCTTGCTCTCCCTGTCTTTGAGTACTGTTTTCACTGTCCCGGTTACCTCTTTGCTAACATTCTCTTCAGAGCTGCAGTGAAACCAGGAACCACGTGGAGAAGGCACCCACACTGAAAATGCCTGGAAGGAGCATTGCGGCTTCTTCTCAGTGTCTCTGACATAGGGTTTCACTGTCCCGGGAAAGTCTCTGCTAACACCCTGCAGAGCGCAGTGCCCAATATCCAGAAACGTCTTGCGGTATCTCCTACAGGGAAAGTGCCAGGAGGGAATTGTCGATCTTGTTCTCAGTGTCTCTGAGAATTGCTCTGATTATCCATGTGACCTCTTTGCTAAGACTCTCCAGAGAGCCGTCCTCAAAACCAACACACATCTTGACATATCTCCCACATTGATCGCAGTGTCTCCAGGAACGGCATTCAAGGAGCCAGGAACTTTTCTCCCTACACTGTCCATTGAGTTGTCCTCAAAACCAATATACATCCTGCTGTATCTCCCACATGGAAAGTGCCAGGAGGGAAAAGTGGGGATTATGCTTAGACTTTCTCGGAACTGCTTCAAATCAACTAGATATCTTTGTGCTGTAAATCTCCCAACAGCCAAACGCAAAAGCAGCAAACATCTCGCTGTATGTCCCACATCCAAAGTGCCAAGAGAGAGCTTGCTCTCCCTGTCTTTGAGTACTGTTTTCACTGTCCCGGTTACCTCTTTGCTAACATTCTCTTCAGAGCTGCAGTGAAACCAGGAACCACGTGGAGAAGGCACCCACACTGAAAATGCCTGGAAGGAGCATTGCGGCTTCTTCTCAGTGTCTCTGACATAGGGTTTCACTGTCCCGGGAAAGTCTCTGCTAACACCCTGCAGAGCGCAGTGCCCAATATCCAGAAACGTCTTGCGGTATCTCCTACAGGGAAAGTGCCAGGAGGGAATTGTCGATCTTGTTCTCAGTGTCTCTGAGAATTGCTCTGATTATCCATGTGACCTCTTTGCTAAGACTCTCCAGAGAGCCGTCCTCAAAACCAACACACATCTTGACATATCTCCCACATTGATCGCAGTGTCTCCAGGAACGGCATTCAAGGAGCCAGGAACTTTTCTCCCTACACTGTCCATTGAGTTGTCCTCAAAACCAATATACATCCTGCTGTATCTCCCACATGGAAAGTGCCAGGAGGGAAAAGTGGGGATTATGCTTAGACTTTCTCGGAACTGCTTCAAATCAACTAGATATCTTTGTGCTGTAAATCTCCCAACAGCCAAACGCAAAAGCAGCAAACATCTCGCTGTATGTCCCACATCCAAAGTGCCAAGAGAGTAATGTAGAGCTTGCTCTCCCTGTCTTTGAGTACTGTTTTCACTGTCCCGATTACCTCTTTGCTAACATTCTCTTCAGAGCTGCAGTGAAACCAGGAACCACGTGGAGAAGGCACCCACACTGAAAATGCCTGGAAGGAACATTGCGGCTTCTTCTCAGTGTCTCTGACATAGGGTTTCACTGTCCCGGGAAAGTCTCTGCTAACACCCTGCAGAGCGCAGTGCCCAATATCCAGAAACGTCTTGCGGTATCTCCTACAGGGAAAGTGCCAGGAGGGAATTGTCGATCTTGTTCTCAGTGTCTCTGAGAATTGCTCTGATTATCCATGTGACCTCTTTGCTAAGACTCTCCAGAGAGCCGTCCTCAAAACCAACACACATCTTGACATATCTCCCACATTGATCGCAGTGTCTCCAGGAACGGCATTCAAGGAGCCAGGAACTTTTCTCCCTACACTGTCCATTGAGTTGTCCTCAAAACCAATATACATCCTGCTGTATCTCCCACATGGAAAGTGCCAGGAGGGAAAAGTGGGGATTATGCTTAGACTTTCTCGGAACTGCTTCAAATCAACTAGATATCTTTGTGCTGTAAATCTCCCAACAGCCAAACGCAAAAGCAGCAAACATCTCGCTGTATGTCCCACATCCAAAGTGCCAAGAGAGAGCTTGCTCTCCCTGTCTTTGAGTACTGTTTTCACTGTCCCGGTTACCTCTTTGCTAACATTCTCTTCAGAGCTGCAGTGAAACCAGGAACCACGTGGAGAAGGCACCCACACTGAAAATGCCTGGAAGGAACATTGCGGCTTCTTCTCAGTGTCTCTGATGTCGGGTTTTACTGTCCCGGGAAAGTCTCTGCTAACACCCTGCAGAGCGCAGTGCCCAATATACAGAAACGTCTTGCGGTATGTCCTACAGGGAAATTGCCAGGAGGGAATTGTCGATCTTGTTCTCAGTGTCTCTGAGAATTGCTCTGATTATCCATGTGACCTCTTTGCTAAGACTCTCCAGAGAGCCGTCCTCAAAACCAACACACATCTTGACATATCTCCCACATTGATCGCAGTGTCTCCAGGAACGGCATTCAAGGAGCCAGGAACTTTTCTCCCTACACTGTCCATTGAGTTGTCCTCAAAACCAATATACATCCTGCTGTATCTCCCACATGGAAAGTGCCAGGAGGGAAAAGTGGGGATTATGCTTAGACTTTCTCGGAACTGCTTCAAATCAACTAGATATCTTTGTGCTGTAAATCTCCCAACAGCCAAACGCAAAAGCAGCAAACATCTCGCTGTATGTCCCACATCCAAAGTGCCAAGAGAGAGCTTGCTCTCCCTGTCTTTGAGTACTGTTTTCACTGTCCCGGTTACCTCTTTGCTAACATTCTCTTCAGAGCTGCAGTGAAACCAGGAACCACGTGGAGAAGGCACCCACACTGAAAATGCCTGGAAGGAGCATTGCGGCTTCTTCTCAGTGTCTCTGACATAGGGTTTCACTGTCCCGGGAAAGTCTCTGCTAACACCCTGCAGAGCGCAGTGCCCAATATCCAGAAACGTCTTGCGGTATCTCCTACAGGGAAAGTGCCAGGAGGGAATTGTCGATCTTGTTCTCAGTGTCTCTGAGAATTGCTCTGATTATCCATGTGACCTCTTTGCTAAGACTCTCCAGAGAGCCGTCCTCAAAACCAACACACATCTTGACATATCTCCCACATTGATCGCAGTGTCTCCAGGAACGGCATTCAAGGAGCCAGGAACTTTTCTCCCTACACTGTCCATTGAGTTGTCCTCAAAACCAATATACATCCTGCTGTATCTCCCACATGGAAAGTGCCAGGAGGGAAAAGTGGGGATTATGCTTAGACTTTCTCGGAACTGCTTCAAATCAACTAGATATCTTTGTGCTGTAAATCTCCCAACAGCCAAACGCAAAAGCAGCAAACATCTCGCTGTATGTCCCACATCCAAAGTGCCAAGAGAGTAATGTAGAGCTTGCTCTCCCTGTCTTTGAGTACTGTTTTCACTGTCCCGATTACCTCTTTGCTAACATTCTCTTCAGAGCTGCAGTGAAACCAGGAACCACGTGGAGAAGGCACCCACACTGAAAATGCCTGGAAGGAACATTGCGGCTTCTTCTCAGTGTCTCTGACATAGGGTTTCACTGTCCCGGGAAAGTCTCTGCTAACACCCTGCAGAGCGCAGTGCCCAATATCCAGAAACGTCTTGCGGTATCTCCTACAGGGAAAGTGCCAGGAGGGAATTGTCGATCTTGTTCTCAGTGTCTCTGAGAATTGCTCTGATTATCCATGTGACCTCTTTGCTAAGACTCTCCAGAGAGCCGTCCTCAAAACCAACACACATCTTGACATATCTCCCACATTGATCGCAGTGTCTCCAGGAACGGCATTCAAGGAGCCAGGAACTTTTCTCCCTACACTGTCCATTGAGTTGTCCTCAAAACCAATATACATCCTGCTGTATCTCCCACATGGAAAGTGCCAGGAGGGAAAAGTGGGGATTATGCTTAGACTTTCTCGGAACTGCTTCAAATCAACTAGATATCTTTGTGCTGTAAATCTCCCAACAGCCAAACGCAAAAGCAGCAAACATCTCGCTGTATGTCCCACATCCAAAGTGCCAAGAGAGTAATGTAGAGCTTGCTCTCCCTGTCTTTGAGTACTGTTTTCACTGTCCCGATTACCTCTTTGCTAACATTCTCTTCAGAGCTGCAGTGAAACCAGGAACCACGTGGAGAAGGCACCCACACTGAAAATGCCTGGAAGGAACATTGCGGCTTCTTCTCAGTGTCTCTGACATAGGGTTTCACTGTCCCGGGAAAGTCTCTGCTAACACCCTGCAGAGCGCAGTGCCCAATATCCAGAAACGTCTTGCGGTATCTCCTACAGGGAAAGTGCCAGGAGGGAATTGTCGATCTTGTTCTCAGTGTCTCTGAGAATTGCTCTGATTATCCATGTGACCTCTTTGCTAAGACTCTCCAGAGAGCCGTCCTCAAAACCAACACACATCTTGACATATCTCCCACATTGATCGCAGTGTCTCCAGGAATGGCATTCAAGGAGCCAGGAACTTTTCTCCCTACACTGTCCATTGAGTTGTCCTCAAAACCAATATACATCCTGCTGTATCTCCCACATGGAAAGTGCCAGGAGGGAAAAGTGGGGATTATGCTTAGACTTTCTCGGAACTGCTTCAAATCAACTAGATATCTTTGTGCTGTAAATCTCCCAACAGCCAAACGCAAAAGCAGCAAACATCTCGCTGTATGTCCCACATCCAAAGTGCCAAGAGAGAGCTTGCTCTCCCTGTCTTTGAGTACTGTTTTCACTGTCCCAGTTACCTCTTTGCTAACATTCTCTTCAGAGCTGCAGTGAAACCAGGAACCACGTGGAGAAGGCACCCACACTGAAAATGCCTGGAAGGAGCATTGCGGCTTCTTCTCAGTGTCTCTGACATAGGGTTTCACTGTCCCGGGAAAGTCTCTGCTAACACCCTGCAGAGCGCAGGGCCCAATATCCAGAAACGTCTTGCGGTATCTCCTACAGGGAAAGTGCCAGGAGGGAATTGTCGATCTTGTTCTCAGTGTCTCTGAGAATTGCTCTGATTATCCATGTGACCTCTTTGCTAAGACTCTCCAGAGAGCCGTCCTCAAAACCAACACACATCTTGACATATCTCCCACATTGATCGCAGTGTCTCCAGGAACGGCATTCAAGGAGCCAGGAACTTTTCTCCCTACACTGTCCATTGAGTTGTCCTCAAAACCAATATACATCCTGCTGTATCTCCCACATGGAAAGTGCCAGGAGGGAAAAGTGGGGATTATGCTTAGACTTTCTCGGAACTGCTTCAAATCAACTAGATATCTTTGTGCTGTAAATCTCCCAACAGCCAAACGCAAAAGCAGCAAACATCTCGCTGTATGTCCCACATCCAAAGTGCCAAGAGAGAGCTTGCTCTCCCTGTCTTTGAGTACTGTTTTCACTGTCCCGATTACCTCTTTGCTAACATTCTCTTCAGAGCTGCAGTGAAACCAGGAACCACGTGGAGAAGGCACCCACACTGAAAATGCCTGGAAGGAGCATTGCGGCTTCTTCTCAGTGTCTCTGATGTCGGGTTTTACTGTCCCGGGAAAGTCTCTGCTAACACCCTGCAGAGCGCAGTGCCCAATATACAGAAACGTCTTGCGGTATGTCCTACAGGGAAATTGCCAGGAGGGAATTGTCGATCTTGTTCTCAGTGTCTCTGAGAATTGCTCTGATTATCCATGTGACCTCTTTGCTAAGACTCTCCAGAGAGCCGTCCTCAAAACCAACACACATCTTGACATATCTCCCACATTGATCGCAGTGTCTCCAGGAACGGCATTCAAGGAGCCAGGAACTTTTCTCCCTACACTGTCCATTGAGTTGTCCTCAAAACCAATATACATCCTGCTGTATCTCCCACATGGAAAGTGCCAGGAGGGAAAAGTGGGGATTATGCTTAGACTTTCTCGGAACTGCTTCAAATCAACTAGATATCTTTGTGCTGTAAATCTCCCAACAGCCAAACGCAAAAGCAGCAAACATCTCGCTGTATGTCCCACATCCAAAGTGCCAAGAGAGAGCTTGCTCTCCCTGTCTTTGAGTACTGTTTTCACTGTCCCGGTTACCTCTTTGCTAACATTCTCTTCAGAGCTGCAGTGAAACCAGGAACCACGTGGAGAAGGCACCCACACTGAAAATGCCTGGAAGGAGCATTGCGGCTTCTTCTCAGTGTCTCTGACATAGGGTTTCACTGTCCCGGGAAAGTCTCTGCTAACACCCTGCAGAGCGCAGTGCCCAATATACAGAAACGTCTTGCGGTATCTCCTACAGGGAAAGTGCCAGGAGGGAATTGTCGATCTTGTTCTCAGTGTCTCTGAGAATTGCTCTGATTATCCATGTGACCTCTTTGCTAAGACTCTCCAGAGAGCCGTCCTCAAAACCAACACACATCTTGACATATCTCCCACATTGATCGCAGTGTCTCCAGGAACGGCATTCAAGGAGCCAGGAACTTTTCTCCCTACACTGTCCATTGAGTTGTCCTCAAAACCAATATACATCCTGCTGTATCTCCCACATGGAAAGTGCCAGGAGGGAAAAGTGGGGATTATGCTTAGACTTTCTCGGAACTGCTTCAAATCAACTAGATATCTTTGTGCTGTAAATCTCCCAACAGCCAAACGCAAAAGCAGCAAACATCTCGCTGTATGTCCCACATCCAAAGTGCCAAGAGAGTAATGTAGAGCTTGCTCTCCCTGTCTTTGAGTACTGTTTTCACTGTCCCGATTACCTCTTTGCTAACATTCTCTTCAGAGCTGCAGTGAAACCAGGAACCACGTGGAGAAGGCACCCACACTGAAAATGCCTGGAAGGAACATTGCGGCTTCTTCTCAGTGTCTCTGACATAGGGTTTCACTGTCCCGGGAAAGTCTCTGCTAACACCCTGCAGAGCGCAGTGCCCAATATACAGAAACGTCTTGCGGTATCTCCTACAGGGAAAGTGCCAGGAGGGAATTGTGGAGCTTGTTCTCAGTGTCTCTGAGAATTGCTCTGATTATCCGTGTGACCTCTTTGCTAAGACTCTCCAGAGAGCCGTCCTCAAAACCAACACACATCTTGACATATCTCCCACATTGATCGCAGTGTCTCCAGGAACGGCATTCAAGGAGCCAGGAACTTTTCTCCCTACACTGTCCATTGAGTTGTCCTCAAAACCAATATACATCCTGCTGTATCTCCCACATGGAATGTGCCAGGAGGGAAAAGTGGGGATTATGCTTAGACTTTCTCGGAACTGCTTCAAATCAACTAGATATCTTTGTGCTGTAAATCTCCCAACAGCCAAACACAAAAGCAGCAAACATCTCGCTGTATGTCCCACATCCAAAGTGCCAAGAGAGTAATGGTGAGCTTGCTCTCCCTGTCTTTGAGTACTGTTTTCACTGTCCCGGTTACCTCTTTGCTAACATTCTCTTCAGAGCTGCAGTGAAACCAGGAACCACGTGGAGAAGGCACCCACACTGAAAATGCCTGGAAGGAACATTGCGGCTTCTTCTCAGTGTCTCTGACAGAGGGTTTCACTGTCCCGGGAAAGTCTCTGCTAACACCCTGCAGAGCGCAGTGCCCAATATCCAGAAACGTCTTGCGGTATCTCCTACAGGGAAAGTGCCAGGAGGGAATTGTGGAGCTTGTTCTCAGTGTCTCTGAGAATTGCTCTGATTATCCCCGTGACCTCTTTGCTAAGACTCTCCAGAGAGCCGTCCTCAAAACCAACACACATCTTGACATATCTCCCACATTGATCGCAGTGTCTCCAGGAACAGCATTCAAGGAGCCAGGAACTTTTCTCCCTACACTGTCCATTGAGTTGTCCTCAAAACCAATATACATCCTGCTGTATCTCCCACATGGAATGTGCTAGGCGGGAAAAGTGGGGATCAAGCTTAGACTTTCTCGGAACTGCTTCAAATCAACTAGATATCTTTGTGCTGTAAATCTCCCAACAGCCAAACGCAAAAGCAGCAAACATCTCGCTGTATGTCCCACATCCAAAGTGCCAAGAGAGAGCTTGCTCTCCCTGTCTTTGAGTACTGTTTTCACTGTCCCGGTTACCTCTTTGCTAACATTCTCTTCAGAGCTGCAGTGAAACCAGGAACCACGTGGAGAAGGCACCCACACTGAAAATGCCTGGAAGGAACATTGCGGCTTCTTCTCAGTGTCTCTGACATAGGGTTTCACTGTCCCGGGAAAGTCTCTGCTAACACCCTGCAGAGCGCAGTGCCCAATATCCAGAAACGTCTTGCGGTATCTCCTACAGGGAAAGTGCCAGGAGGGAATTGTGGAGCTTGTTCTCAGTGTCTCTGAGAATTGCTCTGATTATCCCTGTGACCTCTTTGCTAAGACTCTCCAGAGAGCCGTCCTCAAAACCAACACACATCTTGACATATCTCCCACATTGATCGCAGTGTCTCCAGGAATGGCATTCAAGGAGCCAGGAACTTTTCTCCCTACACTGTCCATTGAGTTGTCCTCAAAACCAATATACATCCTGCTGTATCTCCCACATGGAATGTGCCAGGAGGGAAAAGTGGGGATTATGCTTAGACTTTCTCGGAACTGCTTCAAATCAACTAGATATCTTTGTGCTGTAAATCTCCCAACAGCCAAACGCAAAAGCAGCAAACATCTCGCTGTATGTCCCACATCCAAAGTGCCAAGAGAGAGCTTGCTCTCCCTGTCTTTGAGTACTGTTTTCACTGTCCCGGTTACCTCTTTGCTAACATTCTCTTCAGAGCTGCAGTGAAACCAGGAACCACGTGGAGAAGGCACCCACACTGAAAATGCCTGGAAGGAACATTGCGGCTTCTTCTCAGTGTCTCTGACATAGGGTTTCACTGTCCCGGGAAAGTCTCTGCTAACACCCTGCAGAGCGCAGTGCCCAATATACAGAAACGTCTTGCGGTATCTCCTACAGGGAAAGTGCCAGGAGGGGATTGTGGAGCTTGTTCTCAGTGTCTCTGAGAATTGCTCTGATTATCCGTGTGACCTCTTTGCTAAGACTCTCCAGAGAGCCGTCCTCAAAACCAACACACATCTTGACATATCTCCCACATTGATCGCAGTGTCTCCAGGAACGGCATTCAAGGAGCCAGGAACTTTTCTCCCTACACTGTCCATTGAGTTGTCCTCAAAACCAATATACATCCTGCTGTATCTCCCACATGGAATGTGCCAGGCGGGAAAAGTGGGGATCAACCTTACACTTTCTCGGAACTGCTTCAAATCAACTAGATATCTTTGTGCTGTAAATCTCCCAACAGCCAAACGCAAAAGCAGCAAACATCTCGCTGTATGTCCCACATCCAAAGTGCCAAGAGAGAGCTTGCTCTCCCTGTCTTTGAGTACTGTTTTCACTGTCCCGGTTACCTCTTTGCTAACATTCTCTTCAGAGCTGCAGTGAAACCAGGAACCACGTGGAGAAGGCACCCACACTGAAAATGCCTGGAAGGAACATTGCGGCTTCTTCTCAGTGTCTCTGATGTTGGGTTTTACTGTCCCGGGAAAGTCTCTGCTAACACCCTGCAGAGCGCAGTGCCCAATATACAGAAACGTCTTGCGCTATCTCCTACAGGGAAAGTGCCAGGAGGGAATTGTGGAGCTTGTTCTCAGTGTCTCTGAGAATTGCTCTGATTATCCCTGTGACCTCTTTGCTAAGACTCTCCAGAGAGCCGTCCTCAAAACCAACACACATCTTGACATATCTCCCACATTGATCGCAGTGTCTCCAGGAACGGCATTCAAGGAGCCAGGAACTTTTCTCCCTACACTGTCCATTGAGTTGTCCTCAAAACCAATATACATCCTGCTGTATCTCCCACATGGAATGTGCCAGGAGGGAAAAGTGGGGATTATGCTTAGACTTTCTCAGAACTGCTTCAAATCAACTAGATATCTTTGAGCTGTAAATCTCCCAACAGCCAAACATAAAAGCAGCAAATATCTCACTGTATGTCCCACATCCAAAGTGCCAAGAGAGTAATGGTGAGCTTGCTCTCCCTGTCTTTGAGTACTGTTTTCACTGTCCCGGTTACCTCTTTGCTAACATTCTCTTCAGAGCTGCAGTGAAACCAGGAACCACGTGGAGAAGGCACCCACACTGAAAATGCCTGGAAGGAACATTGCGGCTTCTTCTCAGTGTCTCTGATGTCAGGTTTTACTGTCCCGGGAAAGTCTCTGCTAACACCCTGCAGAGCGCAGTGCCCAATATACAGAAACGTCTTGCGGTATCTCCTACAGGGAAAGTGCCAGGAGGGAATTGTCGATCTTGCTCTCAGTGTCTCTGAGAATTGCTCTGATTATCCCTGTGACCTCTTTGCTAAGACTCTCCAGAGAGCCGTCCTCAAAACCAACACACATCTTGACATATCTCCCACATTGATCGCAGTGTCTCCAGGAACGGCATTCAAGGAGCCAGGAACTTTTCTCCCTACACTGTCCATTGAGTTGTCCTCAAAACCAATATACATCCTGCTGTATCTCCCACATGGAATGTGCCAGGAGGGAAAAGTGGGGATTATGCTTAGACTTTCTCAGAACTGCTTCAAATCAACTAGATATCTTTGAGCTGTAAATCTCCCAACAGCCAAACGCAAAAGCAGCAAACATCTCGCTGTATGTCCCACATCCAAAGTGCCAAGAGAGTAATGGTGAGCTTGCTCTCCCTGTCTTTGAGTACCGTTTTCACTGTCCCGGTTACCTCTTTGCTAACATTCTCTTCAGAGCTGCAGTGAAACCAGGAACCACGTGGAGAAGGCACCCACACTGAAAATGCCTGGAAGGAACATTGCGGCTTCTTCTCAGTGTCTCTGACATAGGGTTTCACTGTCCCGGGAAAGTCTCTGCTAACACCCTGCAGAGCGCAGTGCCCAATATCCAGAAACATCTTGCGGTATCTCCTACAGGGAAAGTGCCAGGAGGGAATTGTGGAGCTTGTTCTCAGTGTCTCTGAGAATTGCTCTGATTATCCGTGTGACCTCTTTGCTAAGACTCTCCAGAGAGCCGTCCTCAAAACCAACACACATCTTGACATATCTCCCACATTGATCGCAGTGTCTCCAGGAACGGCATTCAAGGAGCCAGGAACTTTTCTCCCTACACTGTCCATTGAGTTGTCCTCAAAACCAATATACATCCTGCTGTATCTCCCACATGGAATGTGCCAGGAGGGAAAAGTGGGGATTATGCTTAGACTTTCTCAGAACTGCTTCAAATCAACTAGATATCTTTGTGCTGTAAATCTCCCAACAGCCAAACGCAAAAGCAGCAAACATCTCGCTGTATGTCCCACATCCAAAGTGCCAAGAGAGTAATGGTGAGCTTGCTCTCCCTGTCTTTGAGTACTGTTTTCACTGTCCCGGTTACCTCTTTGCTAACATTCTCTTCAGAGCTGCAGTGAAACCAGGAACCACGTGGAGAAGGCACCCACACTGAAAATGCCTGGAAGGAACATTGCGGCTTCTTCTCAGTGTCTCTGACATAGGGTTTCACTGTCCCGGGAAAGTCTCTGCTAACACCCTGCAGAGCGCAGTGCCCAATATACAGAAACGTCTTGCGGTATCTCCTACAGGGAAAGTGCCAGGAGGGGATTGTGGAGCTTGTTCTCAGTGTCTCTGAGAATAGCTCTGATTATCCGTGTGACCTCTTTGCTAAGACTCTCCAGAGAGCCGTCCTCAAAACCAACACACATCTTGACATATCTCCCACATTGATCGCAGTGTCTCCAGGAACGGCATTCAAGGAGCCAGGAACTTTTCTCCCTACACTGTCCATTGAGTTGTCCTCAAAACCAATATACATCCTGCTGTATCTCCCACATGGAATGTGCCAGGCGGGAAAAGTGGGGATCAAGCTTACACTTTCTCGGAACTGCTTCAAATCAACTAGATATCTTTGTGCTGTAAATCTCCCAACAGCCAAACGCAAAAGCAGCAAACATCTCGCTGTATGTCCCACATCCAAAGTGCCAAGAGAGTCATGGTGAGCTTGCTCTCCCTGTCTTTGAGTACTGTTTTCACTGTCCCGGTTACCTCTTTGCTAACATTCTCTTCAGAGCTGCAGTGAAACCAGGAACCACGTGGAGAAGGCACCCACACTGAAAATGCCTGGAAGGAACATTGGGGCTTCTTCTCAGTGTCTCTGATGTCGGGTTTTACTGTCCCGGGAAAGTCTCTGCTAACACCCTGCAGAGCGCAGTGCCCAATATACAGAAACGTCTTGCGGTATCTCCTACAGGGAAAGTGCCAGGAGGGAATTGTCGATCTTGTTCTCAGTGTCTCTGAGAATTGCTCTGATTATCCGTGTGACCTCTTTGCTAAGACTCTCCAGAGAGCCGTCCTCAAAACCAACACACATCTTGACATATCTCCCACATTGATCGCAGTGTCTCCAGGAACGGCATTCAAGGAGCCAGGAACTTTTCTCCCTACACTGTCCATTGAGTTGTCCTCAAAACCAATATACATCCTGCTGTATCTCCCACATGGAATGTGCCAGGAGGGAAAAGTGGGGATTATGCTTAGACTTTCTCAGAACTGCTTCAAATCAACTAGATATCTTTGAGCTGTAAATCTCCCAACAGCCAAACGCAAAAGCAGCAAACATCTCGCTGTATGTCCCACATCCAAAGTGCCAAGAGAGTAATGGTGAGCTTGCTCTCCCTGTCTTTGAGTACTGTTTTCACTGTCCCGGTTACCTCTTTGCTAACATTCTCTTCAGAGCTGCAGTGAAACCAGGAACCACGTGGAGAAGGCACCCACACTGAAAATGCCTGGAAGGAACATTGCGGCTTCTTCTCAGTGTCTCTGATGTCGGGTTTTACTGTCCCGGGAAAGTCTCTGCTAACACCCTGCAGAGCGCAGTGCCCAATATACAGAAATGTCTTGCGGTATCTCCTACAGGGAAAGTGCCAGGAGGGAATTGTGGAGCTTGTTCTCAGTGTCTCTGAGAATTGCTCTGATTATCCGTGTGACCTCTTTGCTAAGACTCTCCAGAGAGCCGTCCTCAAAACCAACACACATCTTGACATATCTCCCACATTGATCGCAGTGTCTCCAGGAACGGCATTCAAGGAGCCAGGAACTTTTCTCCCTACACTGTCCATTGAGTTGTCCTCAAAACCAATATACATCCTGCTGTATCTCCCACATGGAATGTGCCAGGAGGGAAAAGTGGGGATTATGCTTAGACTTTCTCAGAACTGCTTCAAATCAACTAGATATCTTTGTGCTGTAAATCTCCCAACAGCCAAACGCAAAAGCAGCAAACATCTCGCTGTATGTCCCACATCCAAAGTGCCAAGAGAGTAATGGTGAGCTTGCTCTCCCTGTCTTTGAGTACTGTTTTCACTGTCCCGGTTACCTCTTTGCTAACATTCTCTTCAGAGCTGCAGTGAAACCAGGAACCACGTGGAGAAGGCACCCACACTGAAAATGCCTGGAAGGAACATTGCGGCTTCTTCTCAGTGTCTCTGACATAGGGTTTCACTGTCCCGGGAAAGTCTCTGCTAACACCCTGCAGAGCGCAGTGCCCAATATACAGAAACGTCTTGCGGTATCTCCTACAGGGAAAGTGCCAGGAGGGGATTGTGGAGCTTGTTCTCAGTGTCTCTGAGAATAGCTCTGATTATCCGTGTGACCTCTTTGCTAAGACTCTCCAGAGAGCCGTCCTCAAAACCAACACACATCTTGACATATCTCCCACATTGATCGCAGTGTCTCCAGGAACGGCATTCAAGGAGCCAGGAACTTTTCTCCCTACACTGTCCATTGAGTTGTCCTCAAAACCAATATACATCCTGCTGTATCTCCCACATGGAATGTGCCAGGCGGGAAAAGTGGGGATCAAGCTTACACTTTCTCGGAACTGCTTCAAATCAACTAGATATCTTTGTGCTGTAAATCTCCCAACAGCCAAACGCAAAAGCAGCAAACATCTCGCTGTATGTCCCACATCCAAAGTGCCAAGAGAGTCATGGTGAGCTTGCTCTCCCTGTCTTTGAGTACTGTTTTCACTGTCCCGGTTACCTCTTTGCTAACATTCTCTTCAGAGCTGCAGTGAAACCAGGAACCACGTGGAGAAGGCACCCACACTGAAAATGCCTGGAAGGAACATTGGGGCTTCTTCTCAGTGTCTCTGATGTCGGGTTTTACTGTCCCGGGAAAGTCTCTGCTAACACCCTGCAGAGCGCAGTGCCCAATATACAGAAACGTCTTGCGGTATCTCCTACAGGGAAAGTGCCAGGAGGGAATTGTCGATCTTGTTCTCAGTGTCTCTGAGAATTGCTCTGATTATCCGTGTGACCTCTTTGCTAAGACTCTCCAGAGAGCCGTCCTCAAAACCAACACACATCTTGACATATCTCCCACATTGATCGCAGTGTCTCCAGGAACGGCATTCAAGGAGCCAGGAACTTTTCTCCCTACACTGTCCATTGAGTTGTCCTCAAAACCAATATACATCCTGCTGTATCTCCCACATGGAATGTGCCAGGAGGGAAAAGTGGGGATTATGCTTAGACTTTCTCAGAACTGCTTCAAATCAACTAGATATCTTTGAGCTGTAAATCTCCCAACAGCCAAACGCAAAAGCAGCAAACATCTCGCTGTATGTCCCACATCCAAAGTGCCAAGAGAGTAATGGTGAGCTTGCTCTCCCTGTCTTTGAGTACCGTTTTCACTGTCCCGGTTACCTCTTTGCTAACATTCTCTTCAGAGCTGCAGTGAAACCAGGAACCACGTGGAGAAGGCACCCACACTGAAAATGCCTGGAAGGAACATTGCGGCTTCTTCTCAGTGTCTCTGATGTCGGGTTTTACTGTCCCGGGAAAGTCTCTGCTAACACCCTGCAGAGCGCAGTGCCCAATATACAGAAATGTCTTGCGGTATCTCCTACAGGGAAAGTGCCAGGAGGGAATTGTCGATCTTGTTCTCAGTGTCTCTGAGAATTGCTCTGATTATCCGTGTGACCTCTTTGCTAAGACTCTCCAGAGAGCCGTCCTCAAAACCAACACACATCTTGACATATCTCCCACATTGATCGCAGTGTCTCCAGGAACGGCATTCAAGGAGCCAGGAACTTTTCTCCCTACACTGTCCATTGAGTTGTCCTCAAAACCAATATACATCCTGCTGTATCTCCCACATGGAATGTGCCAGGAGGGAAAAGTGGGGATTATGCTTAGACTTTCTCAGAACTGCTTCAAATCAACTAGATATCTTTGTGCTGTAAATCTCCCAACAGCCAAACGCAAAAGCAGCAAACATCTCGCTGTATGTCCCACATCCAAAGTGCCAAGAGAGTAATGGTGAGCTTGCTCTCCCTGTCTTTGAGTACTGTTTTCACTGTCCCGGTTACCTCTTTGCTAACATTCTCTTCAGAGCTGCAGTGAAACCAGGAACCACGTGGAGAAGGCACCCACACTGAAAATGCCTGGAAGGAACATTGCGGCTTCTTCTCAGTGTCTCTGACATAGGGTTTCACTGTCCCGGGAAAGTCTCTGCTAACACCCTGCAGAGCGCAGTGCCCAATATACAGAAACGTCTTGCGGTATCTCCTACAGGGAAAGTGCCAGGAGGGAATTGTCGATCTTGTTCTCAGTGTCTCTGAGAATTGCTCTGATTATCCGTGTGACCTCTTTGCTAAGACTCTCCAGAGAGCCGTCCTCAAAACCAACACACATCTTGACATATCTCCCACATTGATCGCAGTGTCTCCAGGAACGGCATTCAAGGAGCCAGGAACTTTTCTCCCTACACTGTCCATTGAGTTGTCCTCAAAACCAATATACATCCTGCTGTATCTCCCACATGGAATGTGCCAGGAGGGAAAAGTGGGGATTATGCTTAGACTTTCTCAGAACTGCTTCAAATCAACTAGATATCTTTGTGCTGTAAATCTCCCAACAGCCAAACGCAAAAGCAGCAAACATCTCGCTGTATGTCCCACATCCAAAGTGCCAAGAGAGTAATGGTGAGCTTGCTCTCCCTGTCTTTGAGTACTGTTTTCACTGTCCCGGTTACCTCTTTGCTAACATTCTCTTCAGAGCTGCAGTGAAACCAGGAACCACGTGGAGAAGGCACCCACACTGAAAATGCCTGGAAGGAACATTGCGGCTTCTTCTCAGTGTCTCTGACATAGGGTTTCACTGTCCCGGGAAAGTCTCTGCTAACACCCTGCAGAGCGCAGTGCCCAATATACAGAAACGTCTTGCGGTATCTCCTACAGGGAAAGTGCCAGGAGGGGATTGTGGAGCTTGTTCTCAGTGTCTCTGAGAATTGCTCTGATTATCCCTGTGACCTCTTTGCTAAGACTCTCCAGAGAGCCGTCCTCAAAACCAACACACATCTTGACATATCTCCCACATTGATCGCAGTGTCTCCAGGAACGGCATTCAAGGAGCCAGGAACTTTTCTCCCTACACTGTCCATTGAGTTGTCCTCAAAACCAATATACATCCTGCTGTATCTCCCACATGGAATGTGCCAGGCGGGAAAAGTGGGGATCAACCTTACACTTTCTCAGAACTGCTTCAAATCAACTAGATATCTTTGTGCTGTAAATCTCCCAACAGCCAAACGCAAAAGCAGCAAACATCTCGCTGTATGTCCCACATCCAAAGTGCCAAGAGAGAGCTTGCTCTCCCTGTCTTTGAGTACTGTTTTCACTGTCCCGGTTACCTCTTTGCTAACATTCTCTTCAGAGCTGCAGTGAAACCAGGAACCACGTGGAGAAGGCACCCACACTGAAAATGCCTGGAAGGAACATTGCGGCTTCTTCTCAGTGTCTCTGATGTTGGGTTTTACTGTCCCGGGAAAGTCTCTGCTAACACCCTGCAGAGCGCAGTGCCCAATATACAGAAACATCTTGCGGTATCTCCTACAGGGAAAGTGCCAGGAGGGAATTGTGGAGCTTGTTCTCAGTGTCTCTGAGAATTGCTCTGATTATCCCTGTGACCTCTTTGCTAAGACTCTCCAGAGAGCCGTCCTCAAAACCAACACACATCTTGACATATCTCCCACATTGATCGCAGTGTCTCCAGGAACGGCATTCAAGGAGCCAGGAACTTTTCTCCCTACACTGTCCATTGAGTTGTCCTCAAAACCAATATACATCCTGCTGTATCTCCCACATGGAATGTGCCAGGAGGGAAAAGTGGGGATTATGCTTAGACTTTCTCAGAACTGCTTCAAATCAACTAGATATCTTTGTGCTGTAAATCTCCCAACAGCCAAACGCAAAAGCAGCAAACATCTCGCTGTATGTCCCACATCCAAAGTGCCAAGAGAGTCATGGTGAGCTTGCTCTCCCTGTCTTTGAGTACTGTTTTCACTGTCCCGGTTACCTCTTTGCTAACATTCTCTTCAGAGCTGCAGTGAAACCAGGAACCACGTGGAGAAGGCACCCACACTGAAAATGCCTGGAAGGAACATTGGGGCTTCTTCTCAGTGTCTCTGATGTCGGGTTTTACTGTCCCGGGAAAGTCTCTGCTAACACCCTGCAGAGCGCAGTGCCCAATATACAGAAACGTCTTGCGGTATCTCCTACAGGGAAAGTGCCAGGAGGGAATTGTGGAGCTTGTTCTCAGTGTCTCTGAGAATTGCTCTGATTATCCGTGTGACCTCTTTGCTAAGACTCTCCAGAGAGCCGTCCTCAAAACCAACACACATCTTGACATATCTCCCACATTGATCGCAGTGTCTCCAGGAACAGCATTCAAGGAGCCAGGAACTTTTCTCCCTACACTGTCCATTGAGTTGTCCTCAAAACCAATATACATCCTGCTGTATCTCCCACATGGAATGTGCCAGGAGGGAAAAGTGGGGATTATGCTTAGACTTTCTCAGAACTGCTTCAAATCAACTAGATATCTTTGAGCTGTAAATCTCCCAACAACCAAACGCAAAAGCAGCAAACATCTCGCTGTATGTCCCACATCCAAAGTGCCAAGAGAGTCATGGTGAGCTTGCTCTCCCTGTCTTTGAGTACTGTTTTCACTGTCCCGGTTACCTCTTTGCTAACATTCTCTTCAGAGCTGCAGTGAAACCAGGAACCACGTGGAGAAGGCACCCACACTGAAAATGCCTGGAAGGAACATTGCGGCTTCTTCTCAGTGTCTCTGACATAGGGTTTCACTGTCCCGGGAAAGTCTCTGCTAACACCCTGCAGAGCGCAGTGCCCAATATCCAGAAACATCTTGCGGTATCTCCTACAGGGAAAGTGCCAGGAGGGAATTGTGGAGCTTGTTCTCAGTGTCTCTGAGAATTGCTCTGATTATCCGTGTGACCTCTTTGCTAAGACTCTCCAGAGAGCCGTCCTCAAAACCAACACACATCTTGACATATCTCCCACATTGATCGCAGTGTCTCCAGGAACAGCATTCAAGAAGCCAGGAACTTTTCTCCCTACACTGTCCATTGAGTTGTCCTCAAAACCAATATACATCCTGCTGTATCTCCCACATGGAATGTGCCAGGTGGGAAAAGTGGGGATCAAGCTTACACTTTCTCGGAACTGCTTCAAATCAACTAGATATCTTTGTGCTGTAAATCTCCCAACAGCCAAACACAAAAGCAGCAAACATCTCGCTGTATGTCCCACATCCAAAGTGCCAAGAGAGTCATGGTGAGCTTGCTCTCCCTGTCTTTGAGTACTGTTTTCACTGTCCCGGTTACCTCTTTGCTAACATTCTCTTCAGAGCTGCAGTGAAACCAGGAACCACGTGGAGAAGGCACCCACACTGAAAATGCCTGGAAGGAACATTGGGGTTTCTTCTCAGTGTCTCTGATGTTAGGTTTTACTGTCCCGGGAAAGTCTCTGCTAACACCCTGCAGAGCGCAGTGCCCAATATACAGAAACGTCTTGCGGTATCTCCTACAGGGAAAGTGCCAGGAGGGAATTGTCGATCTTGCTCTAGGTGTCTCTGAGAATTGCTCTGATTATCCCTGTGACCTCTTTGCTAAGACTCTCCAGAGAGCCGTCCTCAAAACCAACACACATCTTGACATATCTCCCACATTGATCGCAGTGTCTCCAGGAACGGCATTCAAGGAGCCAGGAACTTTTCTCCCTACACTGTCCATTGAGTTGTCCTCAAAACCAATATACATCCTGCTGTATCTCCCACATGGAAAGTGCCAGGAGGGAAAAGTGGGGATTATGCTTAGACTTTCTCAGAACTGCTTCAAATCAACTAGATATCTTTGAGCTGTAAATCTCCCAACAGCCAAACGCAAAAGCAGCAAACATCTCGCTGTATGTCCCACATCCAAAGTGCCAAGAGAGTAATGGTGAGCTTGCTCTCCCTGTCTTTGAGTACCGTTTTCACTGTCCCGGTTACCTCTTTGCTAACATTCTCTTCAGAGCTGCAGTGAAACCAGGAACCACGTGGAGAAGGCACCCACACTGAAAATGCCTGGAAGGAACATTGCGGCTTCTTCTCAGTGTCTCTGACATAGGGTTTCACTGTCCCGGGAAAGTCTCTGCTAACACCCTGCAGAGCGCAGTGCCCAATATCCAGAAACATCTTGCGGTATCTCCTACAGGGAAAGTGCCAGGAGGGAATTGTGGAGCTTGTTCTCAGTGTCTCTGAGAATTGCTCTGATTATCCGTGTGACCTCTTTGCTAAGACTCTCCAGAGAGCCGTCCTCAAAACCAACACACATCTTGACATATCTCCCACATTGATCGCAGTGTCTCCAGGAACGGCATTCAAGGAGCCAGGAACTTTTCTCCCTACACTGTCCATTGAGTTGTCCTCAAAACCAATATACATCCTGCTGTATCTCCCACATGGAATGTGCCAGGAGGGAAAAGTGGGGATTATGCTTAGACTTTCTCAGAACTGCTTCAAATCAACTAGATATCTTTGAGCTGTAAATCTCCCAACAGCCAAACGCAAAAGCAGCAAACATCTCGCTGTATGTCCCACATCCAAAGTGCCAAGAGAGTAATGGTGAGCTTGCTCTCCCTGTCTTTGAGTACCGTTTTCACTGTCCCGGTTACCTCTTTGCTAACATTCTCTTCAGAGCTGCAGTGAAACCAGGAACCACGTGGAGAAGGCACCCACACTGAAAATGCCTGGAAGGAACATTGCGGCTTCTTCTCAGTGTCTCTGACATAGGGTTTCACTGTCCCGGGAAAGTCTCTGCTAACACCCTGCAGAGCGCAGGGCCCAATATACAGAAACGTCTTGCGGTATCTCCTACAGGGAAAGTGCCAGGAGGGAATTGTCGATCTTGTTCTCAGTGTCTCTGAGAATTGCTCTGATTATCCGTGTGACCTCTTTGCTAAGACTCTCCAGAGAGCCGTCCTCAAAACCAACACACATCTTGACATATCGCCCACATTGATCGCAGTGTCTCCAGGAACGGCATTCAAGGAGCCAGGAACTTTTCTCCCTACACTGTCCATTGAGTTGTCCTCAAAACCAATATACATCCTGCTGTATCTCCCACATGGAATGTGCCAGGAGGGAAAAGTGGGGATTATGCTTAGACTTTCTCAGAACTGCTTCAAATCAACTAGATATCTTTGAGCTGTAAATCTCCCAACAACCAAACGCAAAAGCAGCAAACATCTCGCTGTATGTCCCACATCCAAAGTGCCAAGAGAGTCATGGTGAGCTTGCTCTCCCTGTCTTTGAGTACTGTTTTCACTGTCCCGGTTACCTCTTTGCTAACATTCTCTTCAGAGCTGCAGTGAAACCAGGAACCACGTGGAGAAGGCACCCACACTGAAAATGCCTGGAAGGAACATTGCGGCTTCTTCTCAGTGTCTCTGACATAGGGTTTCACTGTCCCGGGAAAGTCTCTGCTAACACCCTGCAGAGCGCAGTGCCCAATATCCAGAAACATCTTGCGGTATCTCCTACAGGGAAAGTGCCAGGAGGGAATTGTGGAGCTTGTTCTCAGTGTCTCTGAGAATTGCTCTGATTATCCGTGTGACCTCTTTGCTAAGACTCTCCAGAGAGCCGTCCTCAAAACCAACACACATCTTGACATATCTCCCACATTGATCGCAGTGTCTCCAGGAACGGCATTCAAGGAGCCAGGAACTTTTCTCCCTACACTGTCCATTGAGTTGTCCTCAAAACCAATATACATCCTGCTGTATCTCCCACATGGAATGTGCCAGGCGGGAAAAGTGGGGATCAAGCTTAGACTTTCTCGGAACTGCTTCAAATCAACTAGATATCTTTGAGCTGTAAATCTCCCAACAGCCAAACGCAAAAGCAGCAAACATCTCGCTGTATGTCCCACATCCAAAGTGCCAAGAGAGTAATGGTGAGCTTGCTCTCCCTGTCTTTGAGTACTGTTTTCACTGTCCCGGTTACCTCTTTGCTAACATTCTCTTCAGAGCTGCAGTGAAACCAGGAACCACGTGGAGAAGGCACCCACACTGAAAATGCCTGGAAGGAACATTGGGGTTTCTTCTCAGTGTCTCTGATGTTAGGTTTTACTGTCCCGGGAAAGTCTCTGCTAACACCCTGCAGAGCGCAGTGCCCAATATACAGAAACGTCTTGCGGTATCTCCTACAGGGAAAGTGCCAGGAGGGAATTGTCGATCTTGCTCTCAGTGTCTCTGAGAATTGCTCTGATTATCCCTGTGACCTCTTTGCTAAGACTCTCCAGAGAGCCGTCCTCAAAACCAACACACATCTTGACATATCTCCCACATTGATCGCAGTGTCTCCAGGAACGGCATTCAAGGAGCCAGGAACTTTTCTCCCTACACTGTCCATTGAGTTGTCCTCAAAACCAATATACATCCTGCTGTATCTCCCACATGGAATGTGCCAGGAGGGAAAAGTGGGGATTATGCTTAGACTTTCTCAGAACTGCTTCAAATCAACTAGATATCTTTGAGCTGTAAATCTCCCAACAGCCAAACGCAAAAGCAGCAAACATCTCGCTGTATGTCCCACATCCAAAGTGCCAAGAGAGTAATGGTGAGCTTGCTCTCCCTGTCTTTGAGTACTGTTTTCACTGTCCCGGTTACCTCTTTGCTAACATTCTCTTCAGAGCTGCAGTGAAACCAGGAACCACGTGGAGAAGGCACCCACACTGAAAATGCCTGGAAGGAACATTGCGGCTTCTTCTCAGTGTCTCTGACATAGGATTTCACTGTCCCGGGAAAGTCTCTGCTAACACCCTGCAGAGCGCTGTGCCCAATATACAGAAACATCTTGCGGTATCTCCTACAGGGAAAGTGCCAGGAGGGAATTGTCGATCTTGTTCTCAGTGTCTCTGAGAATTGCTCTGATTATCCGTGTGACCTCTTTGCTAAGACTCTCCAGAGAGCCGTCCTCAAAACCAACACACATCTTGACATATCTCCCACATTGATCGCAGTGTCTCCAGGAACGGCATTCAAGGAGCCAGGAACTTTTCTCCCTACACTGTCCATTGAGTTGTCCTCAAAACCAATATACATCCTGCTGTATCTCCCACATGGAATGTGCCAGGAGGGAAAAGTGGGGATTATGCTTAGACTTTCTCAGAACTGCTTCAAATCAACTAGATATCTTTGAGCTGTAAATCTCCCAACAGCCAAACGCAAAAGCAGCAAACATCTCGCTGTATGTCCCACATCCAAAGTGCCAAGAGAGTAATGGTGAGCTTGCTCTCCCTGTCTTTGAGTACCGTTTTCACTGTCCCGGTTACCTCTTTGCTAACATTCTCTTCAGAGCTGCAGTGAAACCAGGAACCACGTGGAGAAGGCACCCACACTGAAAATGCCTGGAAGGAACATTGCGGCTTCTTCTCAGTGTCTCTGACATAGGGTTTCACTGTCCCGGGAAAGTCTCTGCTAACACCCTGCAGAGCGCAGGGCCCAATATACAGAAACGTCTTGCGGTATCTCCTACAGGGAAAGTGCCAGGAGGGAATTGTCGATCTTGTTCTCAGTGTCTCTGAGAATTGCTCTGATTATCCGTGTGACCTCTTTGCTAAGACTCTCCAGAGAGCCGTCCTCAAAACCAACACACATCTTGACATATCGCCCACATTGATCGCAGTGTCTCCAGGAACGGCATTCAAGGAGCCAGGAACTTTTCTCCCTACACTGTCCATTGAGTTGTCCTCAAAACCAATATACATCCTGCTGTATCTCCCACATGGAATGTGCCAGGAGGGAAAAGTGGGGATTATGCTTAGACTTTCTCAGAACTGCTTCAAATCAACTAGATATCTTTGAGCTGTAAATCTCCCAACAACCAAACGCAAAAGCAGCAAACATCTCGCTGTATGTCCCACATCCAAAGTGCCAAGAGAGTCATGGTGAGCTTGCTCTCCCTGTCTTTGAGTACTGTTTTCACTGTCCCGGTTACCTCTTTGCTAACATTCTCTTCAGAGCTGCAGTGAAACCAGGAACCACGTGGAGAAGGCACCCACACTGAAAATGCCTGGAAGGAACATTGCGGCTTCTTCTCAGTGTCTCTGACATAGGGTTTCACTGTCCCGGGAAAGTCTCTGCTAACACCCTGCAGAGCGCAGTGCCCAATATCCAGAAACATCTTGCGGTATCTCCTACAGGGAAAGTGCCAGGAGGGAATTGTGGAGCTTGTTCTCAGTGTCTCTGAGAATTGCTCTGATTATCCCTGTGACCTCTTTGCTAAGACTCTCCAGAGAGCCGTCCTCAAAACCAACACACATCTTGACATATCTCCCACATTGATCGCAGTGTCTCCAGGAACGGCATTCAAGGAGCCAGGAACTTTTCTCCCTACACTGTCCATTGAGTTGTCCTCAAAACCAATATACATCCTGCTGTATCTCCCACATGGAATGTGCCAGGCGGGAAAAGTGGGGATCAAGCTTAGACTTTCTCGGAACTGCTTCAAATCAACTAGATATCTTTGAGCTGTAAATCTCCCAACAGCCAAACGCAAAAGCAGCAAACATCTCGCTGTATGTCCCACATCCAAAGTGCCAAGAGAGTAATGGTGAGCTTGCTCTCCCTGTCTTTGAGTACTGTTTTCACTGTCCCGGTTACCTCTTTGCTAACATTCTCTTCAGAGCTGCAGTGAAACCAGGAACCACGTGGAGAAGGCACCCACACTGAAAATGCCTGGAAGGAACATTGGGGCTTCTTCTCAGTGTCTCTGATGTCGGGTTTTACTGTCCCGGGAAAGTCTCTGCTAACACCCTGCAGAGCGCAGTGCCCAATATACAGAAACGTCTTGCGGTATCTCCTACAGGGAAATTGCCAGGAGGGAATTGTCGATCTTGTTCTCAGTGTCTCTGAGAATTGCTCTGATTATCCATGTGACCTCTTTGCTAAGACTCTCCAGAGAGCCGTCCTCAAAACCAACACACATCTTGACATATCTCCCACATTGATCGCAGTGTCTCCAGGAACGGCATTCAAGGAGCCAGGAACTTTTCTCCCTACACTGTCCATTGAGTTGTCCTCAAAACCAATATACATCCTGCTGTATCTCCCACATCGAAAGTGCCAGGAGGGAAAAGTGGGGATTATGCTTAGACTTTCTCGGAACTGCTTCAAATCAACTAGATATCTTTGTGCTGTAAATCTCCCAACAGCCAAACGCAAAAGCAGCAAACATCTCGCTGTATGTCCCACATCCAAAGTGCCAAGAGAGTAATGTAGAGCTTGCTCTCCCTGTCTTTGAGTACTGTTTTCACTGTCCCGGTTACCTCTTTGCTAACATTCTCTTCAGAGCTGCAGTGAAACCAGGAACCACGTGGAGAAGGCACCCACACTGAAAATGCCTGGAAGGAGCATTGCGGCTTCTTCTCAGTGTCTCTGACATAGGGTTTCACTGTCCCGGGAAAGTCTCTGCTAACACCCTGCAGAGCGCAGTGCCCAATATACAGAAACGTCTTGCGGTATCTCCTACAGGGAAAGTGCCAGGAGGGAATTGTGGAGCTTGTTCTCAGTGTCTCTGAGAATTGCTCTGATTATCCCTGTGACCTCTTTGCTAAGACTCTCCAGAGAGCCGTCCTCAAAACCAACACACATCTTGACATATCTCCCACATTGATCGCAGTGTCTCCAGGAACGGCATTCAAGGAGCCAGGAACTTTTCTCCCTACACTGTCCATTGAGTTGTCCTCAAAACCAATATACATCCTGCTGTATCTCCCACATGGAATGTGCCAGGAGGGAAAAGTGGGGATTATGCTTAGACTTTCTCAGAACTGCTTCAAATCAACTAGATATCTTTGTGCTGTAAATCTCCCAACAGCCAAACGCAAAAGCAGCAAACATCTCGCTGTATGTCCCACATCCAAAGTGCCAAGAGAGTAATGGTGAGCTTGCTCTCCCTGTCTTTGAGTACTGTTTTCACTGTCCCGGTTACCTCTTTGCTAACATTCTCTTCAGAGCTGCAGTGAAACCAGGAACCACGTGGAGAAGGCACCCACACTGAAAATGCCTGGAAGGAACATTGGGGCTTCTTCTCAGTGTCTCTGACATAGGGTTTCACTGTCCCGGGAAAGTCTCTGCTAACACCCTGCAGAGCGCAGTGCCCAATATACAGAAACGTCTTGCGGTATCTCCTACAGGGAAAGTGCCAGGAGGGAATTGTGGAGCTTGTTCTCAGTGTCTCTGAGAATTGCTCTGATTATCCCTGTGACCTCTTTGCTAAGACTCTCCAGAGAGCCGTCCTCAAAACCAACACACATCTTGACATATCTCCCACATTGATCGCAGTGTCTCCAGGAATGGCATTCAAGGAGCCAGGAACTTTTCTCCCTACACTGTCCATTGAGTTGTCCTCAAAACCAATATACATCCTGCTGTATCTCCCACATGGAATGTGCCAGGAGGGAAAAGTGGGGATTATGCTTAGACTTTCTCAGAACTGCTTCAAATCAACTAGATATCTTTGTGCTGTAAATCTCCCAACAGCCAAACGCAAAAGCAGCAAACATCTCGCTGTATGTCCCACATCCAAAGTGCCAAGAGAGTAATGGTGAGCTTGCTCTCCCTGTCTTTGAGTACTGTTTTCACTGTCCCGGTTACCTCTTTGCTAACATTCTCTTCAGAGCTGCAGTGAAACCAGGAACCACGTGGAGAAGGCACCCACACTGAAAATGCCTGGAAGGAACATTGCGGCTTCTTCTCAGTGTCTCTGACATAGGGTTTCACTGTCCCGGGAAAGTCTCTGCTAACACCCTGCAGAGCGCAGTGCCCAATATCCAGAAACGTCTTGCGGTATCTCCTACAGGGAAAGTGCCAGGAGGGAATTGTCGATCTTGTTCTCAGTGTCTCTGAGAATTGCTCTGATTATCCATGTGACCTCTTTGCTAAGACTCTCCAGAGAGCCGTCCTCAAAACCAACACACATCTTGACATATCGCCCACATTGATCGCAGTGTCTCCAGGAACGGCATTCAAGGAGCCAGGAACTTTTCTCCCTACACTGTCCATTGAGTTGTCCTCAAAACCAATATACATCCTGCTGTATCTCCCACATGGAATGTGCCAGGAGGGAAAAGTGGGGATTATGCTTAGACTTTCTCGGAACTGCTTCAAATCAACTAGATATCTTTGTGCTGTAAATCTCCCAACAGCCAAACGCAAAAGCAGCAAACATCTCGCTGTATGTCCCACATCCAAAGTGCCAAGAGAGTCATGGTGAGCTTGCTCTCCCTGTCTTTGAGTACTGTTTTCACTGTCCCGGTTACCTCTTTGCTAACATTCTCTTCAGAGCTGCAGTGAAACCAGGAACCACGTGGAGAAGGCACCCACACTGAAAATGCCTGGAAGGAACATTGCGGCTTCTTCTCAGTGTCTCTGACATAGGATTTCACTGTCCCGGGAAAGTCTCTGCTAACACCCTGCAGAGCGCTGTGCCCAATATACAGAAACATCTTGCGGTATCTCCTACAGGGAAAGTGCCAGGAGGGAATTGTGGAGCTTGTTCTCAGTGTCTCTGAGAATTGCTCTGATTATCCGTGTGACCTCTTTGCTAAGACTCTCCAGAGAGCCGTCCTCAAAACCAACACACATCTTGACATATCTCCCACATTGATCGCAGTGTCTCCAGGAACGGCATTCAAGGAGCCAGGAACTTTTCTCCCTACACTGTCCATTGAGTTGTCCTCAAAACCAATATACATCCTGCTGTATCTCCCACATGGAATGTGCCAGGAGGGAAAAGTGGGGATTATGCTTAGACTTTCTCAGAACTGCTTCAAATCAACTAGATATCTTTGAGCTGTAAATCTCCCAACAGCCAAACGCAAAAGCAGCAAACATCTCGCTGTATGTCCCACATCCAAAGTGCCAAGAGAGTAATGGTGAGCTTGCTCTCCCTGTCTTTGAGTACCGTTTTCACTGTCCCGGTTACCTCTTTGCTAACATTCTCTTCAGAGCTGCAGTGAAACCAGGAACCACGTGGAGAAGGCACCCACACTGAAAATGCCTGGAAGGAACATTGCGGCTTCTTCTCAGTGTCTCTGACATAGGGTTTCACTGTCCCGGGAAAGTCTCTGCTAACACCCTGCAGAGCGCAGGGCCCAATATACAGAAACGTCTTGCGGTATCTCCTACAGGGAAAGTGCCAGGAGGGAATTGTCGATCTTGTTCTCAGTGTCTCTGAGAATTGCTCTGATTATCCGTGTGACCTCTTTGCTAAGACTCTCCAGAGAGCCGTCCTCAAAACCAACACACATCTTGACATATCGCCCACATTGATCGCAGTGTCTCCAGGAACGGCATTCAAGGAGCCAGGAACTTTTCTCCCTACACTGTCCATTGAGTTGTCCTCAAAACCAATATACATCCTGCTGTATCTCCCACATGGAATGTGCCAGGAGGGAAAAGTGGGGATTATGCTTAGACTTTCTCAGAACTGCTTCAAATCAACTAGATATCTTTGAGCTGTAAATCTCCCAACAACCAAACGCAAAAGCAGCAAACATCTCGCTGTATGTCCCACATCCAAAGTGCCAAGAGAGTCATGGTGAGCTTGCTCTCCCTGTCTTTGAGTACTGTTTTCACTGTCCCGGTTACCTCTTTGCTAACATTCTCTTCAGAGCTGCAGTGAAACCAGGAACCACGTGGAGAAGGCACCCACACTGAAAATGCCTGGAAGGAACATTGCGGCTTCTTCTCAGTGTCTCTGACATAGGGTTTCACTGTCCCGGGAAAGTCTCTGCTAACACCCTGCAGAGCGCAGTGCCCAATATCCAGAAACATCTTGCGGTATCTCCTACAGGGAAAGTGCCAGGAGGGAATTGTGGAGCTTGTTCTCAGTGTCTCTGAGAATTGCTCTGATTATCCCTGTGACCTCTTTGCTAAGACTCTCCAGAGAGCCGTCCTCAAAACCAACACACATCTTGACATATCTCCCACATTGATCGCAGTGTCTCCAGGAACGGCATTCAAGGAGCCAGGAACTTTTCTCCCTACACTGTCCATTGAGTTGTCCTCAAAACCAATATACATCCTGCTGTATCTCCCACATGGAATGTGCCAGGCGGGAAAAGTGGGGATCAAGCTTACACTTTCTCGGAACTGCTTCAAATCAACTAGATATCTTTGAGCTGTAAATCTCCCAACAGCCAAACGCAAAAGCAGCAAACATCTCGCTGTATGTCCCACATCCAAAGTGCCAAGAGAGTAATGGTGAGCTTGCTCTCCCTGTCTTTGAGTACTGTTTTCACTGTCCCGGTTACCTCTTTGCTAACATTCTCTTCAGAGCTGCAGTGAAACCAGGAACCACGTGGAGAAGGCACCCACACTGAAAATGCCTGGAAGGAACATTGGGGCTTCTTCTCAGTGTCTCTGATGTCGGGTTTTACTGTCCCGGGAAAGTCTCTGCTAACACCCTGCAGAGCGCAGTGCCCAATATACAGAAACGTCTTGCGGTATGTCCTACAGGGAAATTGCCAGGAGGGAATTGTCGATCTTGTTCTCAGTGTCTCTGAGAATTGCTCTGATTATCCATGTGACCTCTTTGCTAAGACTCTCCAGAGAGCCGTCCTCAAAACCAACACACATCTTGACATATCTCCCACATTGATCGCAGTGTCTCCAGGAACGGCATTCAAGGAGCCAGGAACTTTTCTCCCTACACTGTCCATTGAGTTGTCCTCAAAACCAATATACATCCTGCTGTATCTCCCACATCGAAAGTGCCAGGAGGGAAAAGTGGGGATTATGCTTAGACTTTCTCGGAACTGCTTCAAATCAACTAGATATCTTTGTGCTGTAAATCTCCCAACAGCCAAACGCAAAAGCAGCAAACATCTCGCTGTATGTCCCACATCCAAAGTGCCAAGAGAGTAATGTAGAGCTTGCTCTCCCTGTCTTTGAGTACTGTTTTCACTGTCCCGGTTACCTCTTTGCTAACATTCTCTTCAGAGCTGCAGTGAAACCAGGAACCACGTGGAGAAGGCACCCACACTGAAAATGCCTGGAAGGAGCATTGCGGCTTCTTCTCAGTGTCTCTGACATAGGGTTTCACTGTCCCGGGAAAGTCTCTGCTAACACCCTGCAGAGCGCAGTGCCCAATATACAGAAACGTCTTGCGGTATCTCCTACAGGGAAAGTGCCAGGAGGGAATTGTGGAGCTTGTTCTCAGTGTCTCTGAGAATTGCTCTGATTATCCCTGTGACCTCTTTGCTAAGACTCTCCAGAGAGCCGTCCTCAAAACCAACACACATCTTGACATATCTCCCACATTGATCGCAGTGTCTCCAGGAACGGCATTCAAGGAGCCAGGAACTTTTCTCCCTACACTGTCCATTGAGTTGTCCTCAAAACCAATATACATCCTGCTGTATCTCCCACATGGAATGTGCCAGGAGGGAAAAGTGGGGATTATGCTTAGACTTTCTCAGAACTGCTTCAAATCAACTAGATATCTTTGTGCTGTAAATCTCCCAACAGCCAAACGCAAAAGCAGCAAACATCTCGCTGTATGTCCCACATCCAAAGTGCCAAGAGAGTAATGGTGAGCTTGCTCTCCCTGTCTTTGAGTACTGTTTTCACTGTCCCGGTTACCTCTTTGCTAACATTCTCTTCAGAGCTGCAGTGAAACCAGGAACCACGTGGAGAAGGCACCCACACTGAAAATGCCTGGAAGGAACATTGGGGCTTCTTCTCAGTGTCTCTGACATAGGGTTTCACTGTCCCGGGAAAGTCTCTGCTAACACCCTGCAGAGCGCAGTGCCCAATATACAGAAACGTCTTGCGGTATCTCCTACAGGGAAAGTGCCAGGAGGGAATTGTGGAGCTTGTTCTCAGTGTCTCTGAGAATTGCTCTGATTATCCCTGTGACCTCTTTGCTAAGACTCTCCAGAGAGCCGTCCTCAAAACCAACACACATCTTGACATATCTCCCACATTGATCGCAGTGTCTCCAGGAACGGCATTCAAGGAGCCAGGAACTTTTCTCCCTACACTGTCCATTGAGTTGTCCTCAAAACCAATATACATCCTGCTGTATCTCCCACATGGAATGTGCCAGGAGGGAAAAGTGGGGATTATGCTTAGACTTTCTCAGAACTGCTTCAAATCAACTAGATATCTTTGTGCTGTAAATCTCCCAACAGCCAAACGCAAAAGCAGCAAACATCTCGCTGTATGTCCCACATCCAAAGTGCCAAGAGAGTAATGGTGAGCTTGCTCTCCCTGTCTTTGAGTACTGTTTTCACTGTCCCGGTTACCTCTTTGCTAACATTCTCTTCAGAGCTGCAGTGAAACCAGGAACCACGTGGAGAAGGCACCCACACTGAAAATGCCTGGAAGGAACATTGCGGCTTCTTCTCAGTGTCTCTGACATAGGGTTTCACTGTCCCGGGAAAGTCTCTGCTAACACCCTGCAGAGCGCAGTGCCCAATATCCAGAAACGTCTTGCGGTATCTCCTACAGGGAAAGTGCCAGGAGGGAATTGTCGATCTTGTTCTCAGTGTCTCTGAGAATTGCTCTGATTATCCATGTGACCTCTTTGCTAAGACTCTCCAGAGAGCCGTCCTCAAAACCAACACACATCTTGACATATCGCCCACATTGATCGCAGTGTCTCCAGGAACGGCATTCAAGGAGCCAGGAACTTTTCTCCCTACACTGTCCATTGAGTTGTCCTCAAAACCAATATACATCCTGCTGTATCTCCCACATGGAATGTGCCAGGAGGGAAAAGTGGGGATTATGCTTAGACTTTCTCGGAACTGCTTCAAATCAACTAGATATCTTTGTGCTGTAAATCTCCCAACAGCCAAACGCAAAAGCAGCAAACATCTCGCTGTATGTCCCACATCCAAAGTGCCAAGAGAGTCATGGTGAGCTTGCTCTCCCTGTCTTTGAGTACTGTTTTCACTGTCCCGGTTACCTCTTTGCTAACATTCTCTTCAGAGCTGCAGTGAAACCAGGAACCACGTGGAGAAGGCACCCACACTGAAAATGCCTGGAAGGAACATTGCGGCTTCTTCTCAGTGTCTCTGACATAGGGTTTCACTGTCCCGGGAAAGTCTCTGCTAACACCCTGCAGAGCGCAGTGCCCAATATACAGAAACGTCTTGCGGTATCTCCTACAGGGAAAGTGCCAGGAGGGAATTGTGGAGCTTGTTCTCAGTGTCTCTGAGAATTGCTCTGATTATCCCTGTGACCTCTTTGCTAAGACTCTCCAGAGAGCCGTCCTCAAAACCAACACACATCTTGACATATCTCCCACATTGATCGCAGTGTCTCCAGGAATGGCATTCAAGGAGCCAGGAACTTTTCTCCCTACACTGTCCATTGAGTTGTCCTCAAAACCAATATACATCCTGCTGTATCTCCCACATGCAATGTGCCAGGAGGGAAAAGTGGGGATTATGCTTAGACTTTCTCAGAACTGCTTCAAATCAACTAGATATCTTTGTGCTGTAAATCTCCCAACAGCCAAATGCAAAAGCAGCAAACATCTCGCTGTATGTCCCACATCCAAAGTGCCAAGAGAGAGCTTGCTCTCCCTGTCTTTGAGTACTGTTTTCACTGTCCCGGTTACCTCTTTGCTAACATTCTCTTCAGAGCTGCAGTGAAACCAGGAACCACGTGGAGAAGGCACCCACACTGAAAATGCCTGGAAGGAGCATTGCGGCTTCTTCTCAGTGTCTCTGACATAGGGTTTCACTGTCCCGGGAAAGTCTCTGCTAACACCCTGCAGAGCGCAGTGCCCAATATCCAGAAACGTCTTGCGGTATCTCCTACAGGGAAAGTGCCAGGAGGGAATTGTCGATCTTGTTCTCAGTGTCTCTGAGAATTGCTCTGATTATCCATGTGACCTCTTTGCTAAGACTCTCCAGAGAGCCGTCCTCAAAACCAACACACATCTTGACATATCGCCCACATTGATCGCAGTGTCTCCAGGAACGGCATTCAAGGAGCCAGGAACTTTTCTCCCTACACTGTCCATTGAGTTGTCCTCAAAACCAATATACATCCTGCTGTATCTCCCACATGGAAAGTGCCAGAAGGGAAAAGTGGGGATTATGCTTAGACTTTCTCGGAACTGCTTCAAATCAACTAGATGTCTTTGTGCTGTAAATCTCCCAACAGCCAAACGCAAAAGCAGCAAACATCTCGCTGTATGTCCCACATCCAAAGTGCCAAGAGAGAGCTTGCTCTCCCTGTCTTTGAGTACTGTTTTCACTGTCCCGGTTACCTCTTTGCTAACATTCTCTTCAGAGCTGCAGTGAAACCAGGAACCACGTGGAGAAGGCACCCACACTGAAAATGCCTGGAAGGAGCATTGCGGCTTCTTCTCAGTGTCTCTGACATAGGGTTTCACTGTCCCGGGAAAGTCTCTGCTAACACCCTGCAGAGCGCAGTGCCCAATATACAGAAACGTCTTGCGGTATCTCCTACAGGGAAAGTGCCAGGAGGGAATTGTCGATCTTGTTCTCAGTGTCTCTGAGAATTGCTCTGATTATCCATGTGACCTCTTTGCTAAGACTCTCCAGAGAGCCGTCCTCAAAACCAACACACATCTTGACATATCTCCCACATTGATCGCAGTGTCTCCAGGAATGGCATTCAAGGAGCCAGGAACTTTTCTCCCTACACTGTCCATTGAATTGTCCTCAAAACCAATATACATCCTGCTGTATCTCCCACATGGAATGTGCCAGGAGGGAAAAGTGGGGATTATGCTTAGACTTTCTCAGAACTGCTTCAAATCAACTAGATATCTTTGTGCTGTAAATCTCCCAACAGCCAAACGCAAAAGCAGCAAACATCTCGCTGTATGTCCCACATCCAAAGTGCCAAGAGAGAGCTTGCTCTCCCTGTCTTTGAGTACTGTTTTCACTGTCCCGGTTACCTCTTTGCTAACATTCTCTTCAGAGCTGCAGTGAAACCAGGAACCACGTGGAGAAGGCACCCACACTGAAAAAGCCTGGAAGGAGCATTGCGGCTTCATCTCAGTGTCTCTGACATAGGGTTTCACTGTCCCGGGAAAGTCTCTGCTAACACCCTGCAGAGCGCAGTGCCCAATATACAGAAACGTCTTGCGGTATCTCCTACAGGGAAAGTGCCAGGAGGGAATTGTGGAGCTTGTTCTCAGTGTCTCTGAGAATTGCTCTGATTATCCCTGTGACCTCTTTGCTAAGACTCTCCAGAGAGCCGTCCTCAAAACCAACACACATCTTGACATATCTCCCACATTGATCGCAGTGTCTCCAGGAACAGCATTCAAGGAGCCAGGAACTTTTCTCCCTACACTGTCCATTGAGTTGTCCTCAAAACCAATATACATCCTGCTGTATCTCCCATATGGAATGTGCTAGGCGGGAAAAGTGGGGATCAAGCTTAGACTTTCTCGGAACTGCTTCAAATCAACTAGATATCTTTGTGCTGTAAATCTCCCAACAGCCAAACGCAAAAGCAGCAAACATCTCGCTGTATGTCCCACATCCAAAGTGCCAAGAGAGAGCTTGCTCTCCCTGTCTTTGAGTACTGTTTTCACTGTCCCGGTTACCTCTTTGCTAACATTCTCTTCAGAGCTGCAGTGAAACCAGGAACCACGTGGAGAAGGCACCCACACTGAAAATGCCTGGAAGGAACATTGCGGCTTCTTCTCAGTGTCTCTGACATAGGGTTTCACTGTCCCGGGAAAGTCTCTGCTAACACCCTGCAGAGCGCAGTGCCCAATATCCAGAAACGTCTTGCGGTATCTCCTACAGGGAAAGTGCCAGGAGGGAATTGTGGAGCTTGTTCTCAGTGTCTCTGAGAATTGCTCTGATTATCCCTGTGACCTCTTTGCTAAGACTCTCCAGAGAGCCGTCCTCAAAACCAACACACATCTTGACATATCTCCCACATTGATCGCAGTGTCTCCAGGAACGGCATTCAAGGAGCCAGGAACTTTTCTCCCTACACTGTCCATTGAGTTGTCCTCAAAACCAATATACATCCTGCTGTATCTCCCACATGGAATGTGCTAGGCGGGAAAAGTGGGGATCAAGCTTACACTTTCTCGGAACTGCTTCAAATCAACTAGATATCTTTGTGCTGTAAATCTCCCAACAGCCAAACGCAAAAGCAGCAAACATCTCGCTGTATGTCCCACATCCAAAGTGCCAAGAGAGAGCTTGCTCTCCCTGTCTTTGAGTACTGTTTTCACTGTCCCGGTTACCTCTTTGCTAACATTCTCTTCAGAGCTGCAGTGAAACCAGGAACCACGTGGAGAAGGCACCCACACTGAAAATGCCTGGAAGGAACATTGCGGCTTCTTCTCAGTGTCTCTGACATAGGGTTTCACTGTCCCGGGAAAGTCTCTGCTAACACCCTGCAGAGCGCAGTGCCCAATATACAGAAACGTCTTGCGGTATCTCCTACAGGGAAATTGCCAGGAGGGAATTGTGGAGCTTGTTCTCAGTGTCTCTGAGAATTGCTCTGATTATCCCTGTGACCTCTTTGCTAAGACTCTCCAGAGAGCCGTCCTCAAAACCAACACACATCTTGACATATCTCCCACATTGATCGCAGTGTCTCCAGGAACAGCATTCAAGGAGCCAGGAACTTTTCTCCCTACACTGTCCATTGAGTTGTCCTCAAAACCAATATACATCCTGCTGTATCTCCCATATGGAATGTGCTAGGCGGGAAAAGTGGGGATCAAGCTTAGACTTTCTCGGAACTGCTTCAAATCAACTAGATATCTTTGTGCTGTAAATCTCCCAACAGCCAAACGCAAAAGCAGCAAACATCTCGCTGTATGTCCCACATCCAAAGTGCCAAGAGAGAGCTTGCTCTCCCTGTCTTTGAGTACTGTTTTCACTGTCCCGGTTACCTCTTTGCTAACATTCTCTTCAGAGCTGCAGTGAAACCAGGAACCACGTGGAGAAGGCACCCACACTGAAAATGCCTGGAAGGAGCATTGCGGCTTCTTCTCAGTGTCTCTGACATAGGGTTTCACTGTCCCGGGAAAGTCTCTGCTAACACCCTGCAGAGCGCAGTGCCCAATATACAGAAACGTCTTGCGGTATCTCCTACAGGGAAAGTGCCAGGAGGGAATTGTCGATCTTGTTCTCAGTGTCTCTGAGAATTGCTCTGATTATCCATGTGACCTCTTTGCTAAGACTCTCCAGAGAGCCGTCCTCAAAACCAACACACATCTTGACATATCTCCCACATTGATCGCAGTGTCTCCAGGAACAGCATTCAAGGAGCCAGGAACTTTTCTCCCTACACTGTCCATTGAGTTGTCCTCAAAACCAATATACATCCTGCTGTATCTCCCACATGGAATGTGCTAGGCGGGAAAAGTGGGGATCAAGCTTACACTTTCTCGGAACTGCTTCAAATCAACTAGATATCTTTGTGCTGTAAATCTCCCAACAGCCAAACGCAAAAGCAGCAAACATCTCGCTGTATGTCCCACATCCAAAGTGCCAAGAGAGAGCTTGCTCTCCCTGTCTTTGAGTACTGTTTTCACTGTCCCGGTTACCTCTTTGCTAACATTCTCTTCAGAGCTGCAGTGAAACCAGGAACCACGTGGAGAAGGCACCCACACTGAAAATGCCTGGAAGGAGCATTGCGGCTTCTTCTCAGTGTCTCTGACATAGGGTTTCACTGTCCCGGGAAAGTCTCTGCTAACACCCTGCAGAGCGCAGTGCCCAATATACAGAAACGTCTTGCGGTATCTCCTACAGGGAAATTGCCAGGAGGGAATTGTCGATCTTGTTCTCAGTGTCTCTGAGAATTGCTCTGATTATCCATGTGACCTCTTTGCTAAGACTCTCCAGAGAGCCGTCCTCAAAACCAACACACATCTTGACATATCTCCCACATTGATCGCAGTGTCTCCAGGAACGGCATTCAAGGAGCCAGGAACTTTTCTCCCTACACTGTCCATTGAGTTGTCCTCAAAACCAATATACATCCTGCTGTATCTCCCACATGGAAAGTGCCAGGAGGGAAAAGTGGGGATTATGCTTAGACTTTCTCGGAACTGCTTCAAATCAACTAGATATCTTTGTGCTGTAAATCTCCCAACAGCCAAACGCAAAAGCAGCAAACATCTCGCTGTATGTCCCACATCCAAAGTGCCAAGAGAGAGCTTGCTCTCCCTGTCTTTGAGTACTGTTTTCACTGTCCCGGTTACCTCTTTGCTAACATTCTCTTCAGAGCTGCAGTGAAACCAGGAACCACGTGGAGAAGGCACCCACACTGAAAATGCCTGGAAGGAGCATTGCGGCTTCTTCTCAGTGTCTCTGACATAGGGTTTCACTGTCCCGGGAAAGTCTCTGCTAACACCCTGCAGAGCGCAGTGCCCAATATACAGAAACGTCTTGCGGTATGTCCTACAGGGAAATTGCCAGGAGGGAATTGTCGATCTTGTTCTCAGTGTCTCTGAGAATTGCTCTGATTATCCATGTGACCTCTTTGCTAAGACTCTCCAGAGAGCCGTCCTCAAAACCAACACACATCTTGACATATCTCCCACATTGATCGCAGTGTCTCCAGGAACGGCATTCAAGGAGCCAGGAACTTTTCTCCCTACACTGTCCATTGAGTTGTCCTCAAAACCAATATACATCCTGCTGTATCTCCCACATGGAAAGTGCCAGGAGGGAAAAGTGGGGATTATGCTTAGACTTTCTCGGAACTGCTTCAAATCAACTAGATATCTTTGTGCTGTAAATCTCCCAACAGCCAAACGCAAAAGCAGCAAACATCTCACTGTATGTCCCACATCCAAAGTGCCAAGAGAGTAATGGTGAGCTTGCTCTCCCTGTCTTTGAGTACTGTTTTCACTGTCCCGGTTACCTCTTTGCTAACATTCTCTTCAGAGCTGCAGTGAAACCAGGAACCACGTGGAGAAGGCACCCACACTGAAAATGCCTGGAAGGAACATTGCGGCTTCTTCTCAGTGTCTCTGACATAGGGTTTCACTGTCCCGGGAAAGTCTCTGCTAACACCCTGCAGAGCGCAGTGCCCAATATACAGAAACGTCTTGCGGTATCTCCTACAGGGAAATTGCCAGGAGGGAATTGTGGAGCTTGTTCTCAGTGTCTCTGAGAATTGCTCTGATTATCCCTGTGACCTCTTTGCTAAGACTCTCCAGAGAGCCGTCCTCAAAACCAACACACATCTTGACATATCTCCCACATTGATCGCAGTGTCTCCAGGAACAGCATTCAAGGAGCCAGGAACTTTTCTCCCTACACTGTCCATTGAGTTGTCCTCAAAACCAATATACATCCTGCTGTATCTCCCATATGGAATGTGCTAGGCGGGAAAAGTGGGGATCAAGCTTAGACTTTCTCGGAACTGCTTCAAATCAACTAGATATCTTTGTGCTGTAAATCTCCCAACAGCCAAACGCAAAAGCAGCAAACATCTCGCTGTATGTCCCACATCCAAAGTGCCAAGAGAGAGCTTGCTCTCCCTGTCTTTGAGTACTGTTTTCACTGTCCCGGTTACCTCTTTGCTAACATTCTCTTCAGAGCTGCAGTGAAACCAGGAACCACGTGGAGAAGGCACCCACACTGAAAATGCCTGGAAGGAGCATTGCGGCTTCTTCTCAGTGTCTCTGACATAGGGTTTCACTGTCCCGGGAAAGTCTCTGCTAACACCCTGCAGAGCGCAGTGCCCAATATCCAGAAACGTCTTGCGGTATCTCCTACAGGGAAAGTGCCAGGAGGGAATTGTCGATCTTGTTCTCAGTGTCTCTGAGAATTGCTCTGATTATCCATGTGACCTCTTTGCTAAGACTCTCCAGAGAGCCGTCCTCAAAACCAACACACATCTTGACATATCGCCCACATTGATCGCAGTGTCTCCAGGAACGGCATTCAAGGAGCCAGGAACTTTTCTCCCTACACTGTCCATTGAGTTGTCCTCAAAACCAATATACATCCTGCTGTATCTCCCACATGGAAAGTGCCAGGAGGGAAAAGTGGGGATTATGCTTAGACTTTCTCGGAACTGCTTCAAATCAACTAGATATCTTTGTGCTGTAAATCTCCCAACAGCCAAACGCAAAAGCAGCAAACATCTCACTGTATGTCCCACATCCAAAGTGCCAAGAGAGAGCTTGCTCTCCCTGTCTTTGAGTACTGTTTTCACTGTCCCGGTTACCTCTTTGCTAACATTCTCTTCAGAGCTGCAGTGAAACCAGGAACCACGTGGAGAAGGCACCCACACTGAAAATGCCTGGAAGGAGCATTGCGGCTTCTTCTCAGTGTCTCTGACATAGGGTTTCACTGTCCCGGGAAAGTCTCTGCTAACACCCTGCAGAGCGCAGTGCCCAATATACAGAAACGTCTTGCGGTATCTCCTACAGGGAAATTGCCAGGAGGGAATTGTCGATCTTGTTCTCAGTGTCTCTGAGAATTGCTCTGATTATCCCTGTGACCTCTTTGCTAAGACTCTCCAGAGAGCCGTCCTCAAAACCAACACACATCTTGACATATCTCCCACATTGATCGCAGTGTCTCCAGGAACGGCATTCAAGGAGCCAGGAACTTTTCTCCCTACACTGTCCATTGAGTTGTCCTCAAAACCAATATACATCCTGCTGTATCTCCCACATAGAAAGTGCCAGGAGGGAAAAGTGGGGATTATGCTTAGACTTTCTCGGAACTGCTTCAAATCAACTAGATATCTTTGTGCTGTAAATCTCCCAACAGCCAAACGCAAAAGCAGCAAACATCTCGCTGTATGTCCCACATCCAAAGTGCCAAGAGAGTAATGGTGAGCTTGCTCTCCCTGTCTTTGAGTACTGTTTTCACTGTCCCGGTTACCTCTTTGCTAACATTCTCTTCAGAGCTGCAGTGAAACCAGGAACCACGTGGAGAAGGCACCCACACTGAAAATGCCTGGAAGGAACATTGCGGCTTCTTCTCAGTGTCTCTGACATAGGGTTTCACTGTCCCGGGAAAGTCTCTGCTAACACCCTGCAGAGCGCAGTGCCCAATATACAGAAACGTCTTGCGGTATCTCCTACAGGGAAAGTGCCAGGAGGGAATTGTCGATCTTGTTCTCAGTGTCTCTGAGAATTGCTCTGATTATCCCTGTGACCTCTTTGCTAAGACTCTCCAGAGAGCCGTCCTCAAAACCAACACACATCTTGACATATCGCCCACATTGATCGCAGTGTCTCCAGGAACGGCATTCAAGGAGCCAGGAACTTTTCTCCCTACACTGTCCATTGAGTTGTCCTCAAAACCAATATACATCCTGCTGTATCTCCCACATGGAAAGTGCCAGGAGGGAAAAGTGGGGATTATGCTTAGACTTTCTCGGAACTGCTTCAAATCAACTAGATATCTTTGTGCTGTAAATCTCCCAACAGCCAAACGCAAAAGCAGCAAACATCTCGCTGTATGTCCCACGTCCAAAGTGCCAAGAGAGTAATGGTGAGCTTGCTCTCCCTGTCTTTGAGTACTGTTTTCACTGTCCCGATTACCTCTTTGCTAACATTCTCTTCAGAGCTGCAGTGAAACCAGGAACCACGTGGAGAAGGCACCCACACTGAAAATGCCTGGAAGGAACATTGCGGCTTCTTCTCAGTGTCTCTGACATAGGGTTTCACTGTCCCGGGAAAGTCTCTGCTAACACCCTGCAGAGCGCAGTGCCCAATATACAGAAACGTCTTGCGGTATGTCCTACAGGGAAAGTGCCAGGAGGGAATTGTCGATCTTGTTCTCAGTGTCTCTGAGAATTGCTCTGATTATCCATGTGACCTCTTTGCTAAGACTCTCCAGAGAGCCGTCCTCAAAACCAACACACATCTTGACATATCTCCCACATTGATCGCAGTGTCTCCAGGAACGGCATTCAAGGAGCCAGGAACTTTTCTCCCTACACTGTCCATTGAGTTGTCCTCAAAACCAATATACATCCTGCTGTATCTCCCACATGGAAAGTGCCAGGAGGGAAAAGTGGGGATTATGCTTAGACTTTCTCGGAACTGCTTCAAATCAACTAGATATCTTTGTGCTGTAAATCTCCCAACAGCCAAACGCAAAAGCAGCAAACATCTCGCTGTATGTCCCACATCCAAAGTGCCAAGAGAGAGCTTGCTCTCCCTGTCTTTGAGTACTGTTTTCACTGTCCCGGTTACCTCTTTGCTAACATTCTCTTCAGAGCTGCAGTGAAACCAGGAACCACGTGGAGAAGGCACCCACACTGAAAATGCCTGGAAGGAGCATTGCGGCTTCTTCTCAGTGTCTCTGACATAGGGTTTCACTGTCCCGGGAAAGTCTCTGCTAACACCCTGCAGAGCGCAGTGCCCAATATACAGAAACGTCTTGCGGTATGTCCTACAGGGAAATTGCCAGGAGGGAATTGTCGATCTTGTTCTCAGCGTCTCTGAGAATTGCTCTGATTATCCCTGTGACCTCTTTGCTAAGACTCTCCAGAGAGCCGTCCTCAAAACCAACACACATCTTGACATATCTCCCACATTGATCGCAGTGTCTCCAGGAACGGCATTCAAGGAGCCAGGAACTTTTCTCCCTACACTGTCCATTGAGTTGTCCTCAAAACCAATATACATCCTGCTGTATCTCCCACATGGAAAGTGCCAGGAGGGAAAAGTGGGGATTATGCTTAGACTTTCTCGGAACTGCTTCAAATCAACTAGATATCTTTGTGCTGTAAATCTCCCAACAGCCAAACGCAAAAGCAGCAAACATCTCGCTGTATGTCCCACATCCAAAGTGCCAAGAGAGTAATGTAGAGCTTGCTCTCCCTGTCTTTGAGTACTGTTTTCACTGTCCCGATTACCTCTTTGCTAACATTCTCTTCAGAGCTGCAGTGAAACCAGGAACCACGTGGAGAAGGCACCCACACTGAAAATGCCTGGAAGGAACATTGCGGCTTCTTCTCAGTGTCTCTGACATAGGGTTTCACTGTCCCGGGAAAGTCTCTGCTAACACCCTGCAGAGCGCAGTGCCCAATATCCAGAAACATCTTGCGGTATCTCCTACAGGGAAAGTGCCAGGAGGGAATTGTCGATCTTGTTCTCAGTGTCTCTGAGAATTGCTCTGATTATCCCTGTGACCTCTTTGCTAAGACTCTCCAGAGAGCCGTCCTCAAAACCAACACACATCTTGACATATCTCCCACATTGATCGCAGTGTCTCCAGGAACGGCATTCAAGGAGCCAGGAACTTTTCTCCCTACACTGTCCATTGAGTTGTCCTCAAAACCAATATACATCCTGCTGTATCTCCCACATGGAAAGTGCCAGGAGGGAAAAGTGGGGATTATGCTTAGACTTTCTCGGAACTGCTTCAAATCAACTAGATATCTTTGTGCTGTAAATCTCCCAACAGCCAAACGCAAAAGCAGCAAACATCTCGCTGTATGTCCCACATCCAAAGTGCCAAGAGAGAGCTTGCTCTCCCTGTCTTTGAGTACTGTTTTCACTGTCCCGGTTACCTCTTTGCTAACATTCTCTTCAGAGCTGCAGTGAAACCAGGAACCACGTGGAGAAGGCACCCACACTGAAAATGCCTGGAAGGAGCATTGCGGCTTCTTCTCAGTGTCTCTGACATAGGGTTTCACTGTCCCGGGAAAGTCTCTGCTAACACCCTGCAGAGCGCAGTGCCCAATATACAGAAACGTCTTGCGGTATCTCCTACAGGGAAAGTGCCAGGAGGGAATTGTGGAGCTTGTTCTCAGTGTCTCTGAGAATTGCTCTGATTATCCATGTGACCTCTTTGCTAAGACTCTCCAGAGAGCCGTCCTCAAAACCAACACACATCTTGACATATCTCCCACATTGATCGCAGTGTCTCCAGGAACGGCATTCAAGGAGCCAGGAACTTTTCTCCCTACACTGTCCATTGAGTTGTCCTCAAAACCAATATACATCCTGCTGTATCTCCCACATGGAAAGTGCCAGGAGGGAAAAGTGGGGATTATGCTTAGACTTTCTCGGAACTGCTTCAAATCAACTAGATATCTTTGTGCTGTAAATCTCCCAACAGCCAAACGCAAAAGCAGCAAACATCTCGCTGTATGTCCCACATCCAAAGTGCCAAGAGAGTAATGGTGAGCTTGCTCTCCCTGTCTTTGAGTACTGTTTTCACTGTCCCGATTACCTCTTTGCTAACATTCTCTTCAGAGCTGCAGTGAAACCAGGAACCACGTGGAGAAGGCACCCACACTGAAAATGCCTGGAAGGAGCATTGCGGCTTCTTCTCAGTGTCTCTGACATAGGGTTTCACTGTCCCGGGAAAGTCTCTGCTAACACCCTGCAGAGCGCAGTGCCCAATATACAGAAACGTCTTGCGGTATGTCCTACAGGGAAAGTGCCAGGAGGGAATTGTCGATCTTGTTCTCAGTGTCTCTGAGAATTGCTCTGATTATCCCTGTGACCTCTTTGCTAAGACTCTCCAGAGAGCCGTCCTCAAAACCAACACACATCTTGACATATCTCCCACATTGATCGCAGTGTCTCCAGGAACGGCATTCAAGGAGCCAGGAACTTTTCTCCCTACACTGTCCATTGAGTTGTCCTCAAAACCAATATACATCCTGCTGTATCTCCCACATGGAAAGTGCCAGGAGGGAAAAGTGGGGATTATGCTTAGACTTTCTCGGAACTGCTTCAAATCAACTAGATATCTTTGTGCTGTAAATCTCCCAACAGCCAAACGCAAAAGCAGCAAACATCTCGCTGTATGTCCCACATCCAAAGTGCCAAGAGAGAGCTTGCTCTCCCTGTCTTTGAGTACTGTTTTCACTGTCCCGGTTACCTCTTTGCTAACATTCTCTTCAGAGCTGCAGTGAAACCAGGAACCACGTGGAGAAGGCACCCACACTGAAAATGCCTGGAAGGAGCATTGCGGCTTCTTCTCAGTGTCTCTGACATAGGGTTTCACTGTCCCGGGAAAGTCTCTGCTAACACCCTGCAGAGCGCAGTGCCCAATATACAGAAACGTCTTGCGGTATGTCCTACAGGGAAATTGCCAGGAGGGAATTGTCGATCTTGTTCTCAGCGTCTCTGAGAATTGCTCTGATTATCCCTGTGACCTCTTTGCTAAGACTCTCCAGAGAGCCGTCCTCAAAACCAACACACATCTTGACATATCTCCCACATTGATCGCAGTGTCTCCAGGAACGGCATTCAAGGAGCCAGGAACTTTTCTCCCTACACTGTCCATTGAGTTGTCCTCAAAACCAATATACATCCTGCTGTATCTCCCACATGGAAAGTGCCAGGAGGGAAAAGTGGGGATTATGCTTAGACTTTCTCGGAACTGCTTCAAATCAACTAGATATCTTTGTGCTGTAAATCTCCCAACAGCCAAACGCAAAAGCAGCAAACATCTCGCTGTATGTCCCACATCCAAAGTGCCAAGAGAGTAATGTAGAGCTTGCTCTCCCTGTCTTTGAGTACTGTTTTCACTGTCCCGATTACCTCTTTGCTAACATTCTCTTCAGAGCTGCAGTGAAACCAGGAACCACGTGGAGAAGGCACCCACACTGAAAATGCCTGGAAGGAACATTGCGGCTTCTTCTCAGTGTCTCTGACATAGGGTTTCACTGTCCCGGGAAAGTCTCTGCTAACACCCTGCAGAGCGCAGTGCCCAATATCCAGAAACATCTTGCGGTATCTCCTACAGGGAAAGTGCCAGGAGGGAATTGTGGAGCTTGTTCTCAGTGTCTCTGAGAATTGCTCTGATTATCCCTGTGACCTCTTTGCTAAGACTCTCCAGAGAGCCGTCCTCAAAACCAACACACATCTTGACATATCTCCCACATTGATCGCAGTGTCTCCAGGAACGGCATTCAAGGAGCCAGGAACTTTTCTCCCTACACTGTCCATTGAGTTGTCCTCAAAACCAATATACATCCTGCTGTATCTCCCACATGGAAAGTGCCAGGAGGGAAAAGTGGGGATTATGCTTAGACTTTCTCGGAACTGCTTCAAATCAACTAGATATCTTTGTGCTGTAAATCTCCCAACAGCCAAACGCAAAAGCAGCAAACATCTCGCTGTATGTCCCACATCCAAAGTGCCAAGAGAGAGCTTGCTCTCCCTGTCTTTGAGTACTGTTTTCACTGTCCCGGTTACCTCTTTGCTAACATTCTCTTCAGAGCTGCAGTGAAACCAGGAACCACGTGGAGAAGGCACCCACACTGAAAATGCCTGGAAGGAGCATTGCGGCTTCTTCTCAGTGTCTCTGACATAGGGTTTCACTGTCCCGGGAAAGTCTCTGCTAACACCCTGCAGAGCGCAGTGCCCAATATACAGAAACGTCTTGCGGTATCTCCTACAGGGAAAGTGCCAGGAGGGAATTGTGGAGCTTGTTCTCAGTGTCTCTGAGAATTGCTCTGATTATCCCTGTGACCTCTTTGCTAAGACTCTCCAGAGAGCCGTCCTCAAAACCAACACACATCTTGACATATCTCCCACATTGATCGCAGTGTCTCCAGGAACGGCATTCAAGGAGCCAGGAACTTTTCTCCCTACACTGTCCATTGAGTTGTCCTCAAAACCAATATACATCCTGCTGTATCTCCCACATGGAATGTGCCAGGAGGGAAAAGTGGGGATTATGCTTAGACTTTCTCAGAACTGCTTCAAATCAACTAGATATCTTTGTGCTGTAAATCTCCCAACAGCCAAACGCAAAAGCAGCAAACATCTCGCTATATGTCCCACATCCAAAGTGCCAAGAGAGTAATGGTGAGCTTGCTCTCCCTGTCTTTGAGTACTGTTTTCACTGTCCCGATTACCTCTTTGCTAACATTCTCTTCAGAGCTGCAGTGAAACCAGGAACCACGTGGAGAAGGCACCCACACTGAAAATGCCTGGAAGGAACATTGCGGCTTCTTCTCAGTGTCTCTGACATAGGGTTTCACTGTCCCGGGAAAGTCTCTGCTAACACCCTGCAGAGCGCAGTGCCCAATATACAGAAACGTCTTGCAGTATCTCCTACAGGGAAAGTGCCAGGAGGGAATTGTCGATCTTGTTCTCAGTGTCTCTGAGAATTGCTCTGATTATCCATGTGACCTCTTTGCTAAGACTCTCCAGAGAGCCGTCCTCAAAACCAACACACATCTTGACATATCGCCCACATTGATCGCAGTGTCTCCAGGAACGGCATTCAAGGAGCCAGGAACTTTTCTCCCTACACTGTCCATTGAGTTGTCCTCAAAACCAATATACATCCTGCTGTATCTCCCACATGGAAAGTGCCAGGAGGGAAAAGTGGGGATTATGCTTAGACTTTCTCGGAACTGCTTCAAATCAACTAGATATCTTTGTGCTGTAAATCTCCCAACAGCCAAACACAAAAGCAGCAAACATCTCGCTGTATGTCCCACATCCAAAGTGCCAAGAGAGTAATGGTGAGCTTGCTCTCCCTGTCTTTGAGTACTGTTTTCACTGTCCCGATTACCTCTTTGCTAACATTCTCTTCAGAGCTGCAGTGAAACCAGGAACCACGTGGAGAAGGCACCCACACTGAAAATGCCTGGAAGGAACATTGCGGCTTCTTCTCAGTGTCTCTGACATAGGGTTTCACTGTCCCGGGAAAGTCTCTGCTAACACCCTGCAGAGCGCAGTGCCCAATATACAGAAACGTCTTGCGGTATGTCCTACAGGGAAAGTGCCAGGAGGGAATTGTCGATCTTGTTCTCAGTGTCTCTGAGAATTGCTCTGATTATCCATGTGACCTCTTTGCTAAGACTCTCCAGAGAGCCGTCCTCAAAACCAACACACATCTTGACATATCTCCCACATTGATCGCAGTGTCTCCAGGAACGGCATTCAAGGAGCCAGGAACTTTTCTCCCTACACTGTCCATTGAGTTGTCCTCAAAACCAATATACATCCTGCTGTATCTCCCACATGGAAAGTGCCAGGAGGGAAAAGTGGGGATTATGCTTAGACTTTCTCGGAACTGCTTCAAATCAACTAGATATCTTTGTGCTGTAAATCTCCCAACAGCCAAACGCAAAAGCAGCAAACATCTCGCTGTATGTCCCACATCCAAAGTGCCAAGAGAGAGCTTGCTCTCCCTGTCTTTGAGTACTGTTTTCACTGTCCCGGTTACCACTTTGCTAACATTCTCTTCAGAGCTGCAGTGAAACCAGGAACCACGTGGAGAAGGCACCCACACTGAAAATGCCTGGAAGGAGCATTGCGGCTTCTTCTCAGTGTCTCTGACATAGGGTTTCACTGTCCCGGGAAAGTCTCTGCTAACACCCTGCAGAGCGCAGTGCCCAATATACAGAAACGTCTTGCGGTATCTCCTACAGGGAAAGTGCCAGGAGGGAATTGTGGAGCTTGTTCTCAGTGTCTCTGAGAATTGCTCTGATTATCCGTGTGACCTCTTTGCTAAGACTCTCCAGAGAGCCGTCCTCAAAACCAACACACATCTTGACATATCTCCCACATTGATCGCAGTGTCTCCAGGAACGGCATTCAAGGAGCCAGGAACTTTTCTCCCTACACTGTCCATTGAGTTGTCCTCAAAACCAATATACATCCTGCTGTATCTCCCACATGGAAAGTGCCAGGAGGGAAAAGTGGGGATTATGCTTAGACTTTCTCGGAACTGCTTCAAATCAACTAGATATCTTTGTGCTGTAAATCTCCCAACAGCCAAACGCAAAAGCAGCAAACATCTCGCTGTATGTCCCACATCCAAAGTGCCAAGAGAGAGCTTGCTCTCCCTGTCTTTGAGTACTGTTTTCACTGTCCCGGTTACCTCTTTGCTAACATTCTCTTCAGAGCTGCAGTGAAACCAGGAACCACGTGGAGAAGGCACCCACACTGAAAATGCCTGGAAGGAGCATTGCGGCTTCTTCTCAGTGTCTCTGACATAGGGTTTCACTGTCCCGGGAAAGTCTCTGCTAACACCCTGCAGAGCGCAGTGCCCAATATACAGAAACGTCTTGCGGTATGTCCTACAGGGAAATTGCCAGGAGGGAATTGTCGATCTTGTTCTCAGCGTCTCTGAGAATTGCTCTGATTATCCCTGTGACCTCTTTGCTAAGACTCTCCAGAGAGCCGTCCTCAAAACCAACACACATCTTGACATATCTCCCACATTGATCGCAGTGTCTCCAGGAACGGCATTCAAGGAGCCAGGAACTTTTCTCCCTACACTGTCCATTGAGTTGTCCTCAAAACCAATATACATCCTGCTGTATCTCCCACATGGAAAGTGCCAGGAGGGAAAAGTGGGGATTATGCTTAGACTTTCTCGGAACTGCTTCAAATCAACTAGATATCTTTGTGCTGTAAATCTCCCAACAGCCAAACGCAAAAGCAGCAAACATCTCGCTGCATGTCCCACATCCAAAGTGCCAAGAGAGTAATGTAGAGCTTGCTCTCCCTGTCTTTGAGTACTGTTTTCACTGTCCCGATTACCTCTTTGCTAACATTCTCTTCAGAGCTGCAGTGAAACCAGGAACCACGTGGAGAAGGCACCCACACTGAAAATGCCTGGAAGGAACATTGCGGCTTCTTCTCAGTGTCTCTGACATAGGGTTTCACTGTCCCAGGAAAGTCTCTGCTAACACCCTGCAGAGCGCAGTGCCCAATATCCAGAAACATCTTGCGGTATCTCCTACAGGGAAAGTGCCAGGAGGGAATTGTGGAGCTTGTTCTCAGTGTCTCTGAGAATTGCTCTGATTATCCCTGTGACCTCTTTGCTAAGACTCTCCAGAGAGCCGTCCTCAAAACCAACACACATCTTGACATATCTCCCACATTGATCGCAGTGTCTCCAGGAACGGCATTCAAGGAGCCAGGAACTTTTCTCCCTACACTGTCCATTGAGTTGTCCTCAAAACCAATATACATCCTGCTGTATCTCCCACATGGAAAGTGCCAGGAGGGAAAAGTGGGGATTATGCTTAGACTTTCTCGGAACTGCTTCAAATCAACTAGATATCTTTGTGCTGTAAATCTCCCAACAGCCAAACGCAAAAGCAGCAAACATCTCGCTGTATGTCCCACATCCAAAGTGCCAAGAGAGAGCTTGCTCTCCCTGTCTTTGAGTACTGTTTTCACTGTCCCGATTACCTCTTTGCTAACATTCTCTTCAGAGCTGCAGTGAAACCAGGAACCACGTGGAGAAGGCACCCACACTGAAAATGCCTGGAAGGAACATTGCGGCTTCTTCTCAGTGTCTCTGACATAGGGTTTCACTGTCCCGGGAAAGTCTCTGCTAACACCCTGCAGAGCGCAGTGCCCAATATACAGAAACGTCTTGCGGTATCTCCTACAGGGAAAGTGCCAGGAGGGAATTGTGGAGCTTGTTCTCAGTGTCTCTGAGAATTGCTCTGATTATCCCTGTGACCTCTTTGCTAAGACTCTCCAGAGAGCCGTCCTCAAAACCAACACACATCTTGACATATCTCCCACATTGATCGCAGTGTCTCCAGGAACGGCATTCAAGGAGCCAGGAACTTTTCTCCCTACACTGTCCATTGAGTTGTCCTCAAAACCAATATACATCCTGCTGTATCTCCCACATGGAATGTGCCAGGAGGGAAAAGTGGGGATTATGCTTAGACTTTCTCAGAACTGCTTCAAATCAACTAGATATCTTTGTGCTGTAAATCTCCCAACAGCCAAACGCAAAAGCAGCAAACATCTCGCTGTATGTCCCACATCCAAAGTGCCAAGAGAGTAATGGTGAGCTTGCTCTCCCTGTCTTTGAGTACTGTTTTCACTGTCCCGATTACCTCTTTGCTAACATTCTCTTCAGAGCTGCAGTGAAACCAGGAACCACGTGGAGAAGGCACCCACACTGAAAATGCCTGGAAGGAACATTGCGGCTTCTTCTCAGTGTCTCTGACATAGGGTTTCACTGTCCCGGGAAAGTCTCTGCTAACACCCTGCAGAGCGCAGTGCCCAATATACAGAAACGTCTTGCGGTATCTCCTACAGGGAAAGTGCCAGGAGGGAATTGTCGATCTTGTTCTCAGTGTCTCTGAGAATTGCTCTGATTATCCATGTGACCTCTTTGCTAAGACTCTCCAGAGAGCCGTCCTCAAAACCAACACACATCTTGACATATCTCCCACATTGATCGCAGTGTCTCCAGGAACGGCATTCAAGGAGCCAGGAACTTTTCTCCCTACACTGTCCATTGAGTTGTCCTCAAAACCAATATACATCCTGCTGTATCTCCCACATGGAAAGTGCCAGGAGGGAAAAGTGGGGATTATGCTTAGACTTTCTCAGAACTGCTTCAAATCAACTAGATATCTTTGTGCTGTAAATCTCCCAACAGCCAAACGCAAAAGCAGCAAACATCTCGCTGTATGTCCCACATCCAAAGTGCCAAGAGAGAGCTTGCTCTCCCTGTCTTTGAGTACTGTTTTCACTGTCCCGGTTACCTCTTTGCTAACATTCTCTTCAGAGCTGCAGTGAAACCAGGAACCACGTGGAGAAGGCACCCACACTGAAAATGCCTGGAAGGAGCATTGCAGCTTCTTCTCAGTGTCTCTGACATAGGGTTTCACTGTCCCGGGAAAGTCTCTGCTAACACCCTGCAGAGCGCAGTGCCCAATATACAGAAACGTCTTGCGGTATCTCCTACAGGGAAAGTGCCAGGAGGGAATTGTGGAGCTTGTTCTCAGTGTCTCTGAGAATTGCTCTGATTATCCCTGTGACCTCTTTGCTAAGACTCTCCAGAGAGCCGTCCTCAAAACCAACACACATCTTGACATATCTCCCACATTGATCGCAGTGTCTCCAGGAACGGCATTCAAGGAGCCAGGAACTTTTCTCCCTACACTGTCCATTGAGTTGTCCTCAAAACCAATATACATCCTGCTGTATCTCCCACATGGAATGTGCTAGGCGGGAAAAGTGGGGATCAAGCTTAGACTTTCTCGGAACTGCTTCAAATCAACTAGATATCTTTGTGCTGTAAATCTCCCAACAGCCAAACGCAAAAGCAGCAAACATCTCGCTGTATGTCCCACATCCAAAGTGCCAAGAGAGAGCTTGCTCTCCCTGTCTTTGAGTACTGTTTTCACTGTCCCGGTTACCTCTTTGCTAACATTCTCTTCAGAGCTGCAGTGAAACCAGGAACCACGTGGAGAAGGCACCCACACTGAAAATGCCTGGAAGGAGCATTGCGGCTTCTTCTCAGTGTCTCTGACATAGGGTTTCACTGTCCCGGGAAAGTCTCTGCTAACACCCTGCAGAGCGCAGTGCCCAATATACAGAAACGTCTTGCGGTATCTCCTACAGGGAAAGTGCCAGGAGGGAATTGTGGAGCTTGTTCTCAGTGTCTCTGAGAATTGCTCTGATTATCCCTGTGACCTCTTTGCTAAGACTCTCCAGAGAGCCGTCCTCAAAACCAACACACATCTTGACATATCTCCCACATTGATCGCAGTGTCTCCAGGAACGGCATTCAAGGAGCCAGGAACTTTTCTCCCTACACTGTCCATTGAGTTGTCCTCAAAACCAATATACATCCTGCTGTATCTCCCACATGGAATGTGCTAGGCGGGAAAAGTGGGGATCAAGCTTAGACTTTCTCGGAACTGCTTCAAATCAACTAGATATCTTTGTGCTGTAAATCTCCCAACAGCCAAACGCAAAAGCAGCAAACATCTCGCTGTATGTCCCACATCCAAAGTGCCAAGAGAGAGCTTGCTCTCCCTGTCTTTGAGTACTGTTTTCACTGTCCCGGTTACCTCTTTGCTAACATTCTCTTCAGAGCTGCAGTGAAACCAGGAACCACGTGGAGAAGGCACCCACACTGAAAATGCCTGGAAGGAGCATTGCGGCTTCTTCTCAGTGTCTCTGACATAGGGTTTCACTGTCCCGGGAAAGTCTCTGCTAACACCCTGCAGAGCGCAGTGCCCAATATACAGAAACGTCTTGCGGTATGTCCTACAGGGAAAGTGCCAGGAGGGAATTGTCGATCTTGTTCTCAGTGTCTCTGAGAATTGCTCTGATTATCCATGTGACCTCTTTGCTAAGACTCTCCAGAGAGCCGTCCTCAAAACCAACACACATCTTGACATATCTCCCACATTGATCGCAGTGTCTCCAGGAACGGCATTCAAGGAGCCAGGAACTTTTCTCCCTACACTGTCCATTGAGTTGTCCTCAAAACCAATATACATCCTGCTGTATCTCCCACATGGAAAGTGCCAGGAGGGAAAAGTGGGGATTATGCTTAGACTTTCTCGGAACTGCTTCAAATCAACTAGATATCTTTGTGCTGTAAATCTCCCAACAGCCAAACGCAAAAGCAGCAAACATCTCGCTGTATGTCCCACATCCAAAGTGCCAAGAGAGAGCTTGCTCTCCCTGTCTTTGAGTACTGTTTTCACTGTCCCGGTTACCTCTTTGCTAACATTCTCTTCAGAGCTGCAGTGAAACCAGGAACCACGTGGAGAAGGCACCCACACTGAAAATGCCTGGAAGGAGCATTGCGGCTTCTTCTCAGTGTCTCTGACATAGGGTTTCACTGTCCCGGGAAAGTCTCTGCTAACACCCTGCAGAGCGCAGTGCCCAATATACAGAAACGTCTTGCGGTATCTCCTACAGGGAAAGTGCCAGGAGGGAATTGTGGAGCTTGTTCTCAGTGTCTCTGAGAATTGCTCTGATTATCCCTGTGACCTCTTTGCTAAGACTCTCCAGAGAGCCGTCCTCAAAACCAACACACATCTTGACATATCTCCCACATTGATCGCAGTGTCTCCAGGAACGGCATTCAAGGAGCCAGGAACTTTTCTCCCTACACTGTCCATTAAGTTGTCCTCAAAACCAATATACATCCTGCTGTATCTCCCACATGGAAAGTGCCAGGAGGGAAAAGTGGGGATTATGCTTAGACTTTCTCGGAACTGCTTCAAATCAACTAGATATCTTTGTGCTGTAAATCTCCCAACAGCCAAACGCAAAAGCAGCAAACATCTCGCTGTATGTCCCACATCCAAAGTGCCAAGAGAGTAATGTAGAGCTTGCTCTCCCTGTCTTTGAGTACTGTTTTCACTGTCCCGATTACCTCTTTGCTAACATTCTCTTCAGAGCTGCAGTGAAACCAGGAACCACGTGGAGAAGGCACCCACACTGAAAATGCCTGGAAGGAACATTGCGGCTTCTTCTCAGTGTCTCTGACATAGGGTTTCACTGTCCCGGGAAAGTCTCTGCTAACACCCTGCAGAGCGCAGTGCCCAATATACAGAAACGTCTTGCGGTATCTCCTACAGGGAAAGTGCCAGGAGGGAATTGTCGATCTTGTTCTCAGTGTCTCTGAGAATTGCTCTGATTATCCATGTGACCTCTTTGCTAAGACTCTCCAGAGAGCCGTCCTCAAAACCAACACACATCTTGACATATCTCCCACATTGATCGCAGTGTCTCCAGGAACGGCATTCAAGGAGCCAGGAACTTTTCTCCCTACACTGTCCATTGAGTTGTCCTCAAAACCAATATACATCCTGCTGTATCTCCCACATGGAAAGTGCCAGGAGGGAAAAGTGGGGATTATGCTTAGACTTTCTCAGAACTGCTTCAAATCAACTAGATATCTTTGTGCTGTAAATCTCCCAACAGCCAAACGCAAAAGCAGCAAACATCTCGCTGTATGTCCCACATCCAAAGTGCCAAGAGAGAGCTTGCTCTCCCTGTCTTTGAGTACTGTTTTCACTGTCCCGGTTACCTCTTTGCTAACATTCTCTTCAGAGCTGCAGTGAAACCAGGAACCACGTGGAGAAGGCACCCACACTGAAAATGCCTGGAAGGAGCATTGCAGCTTCTTCTCAGTGTCTCTGACATAGGGTTTCACTGTCCCGGGAAAGTCTCTGCTAACACCCTGCAGAGCGCAGTGCCCAATATACAGAAACGTCTTGCGGTATCTCCTACAGGGAAAGTGCCAGGAGGGAATTGTGGAGCTTGTTCTCAGTGTCTCTGAGAATTGCTCTGATTATCCCTGTGACCTCTTTGCTAAGACTCTCCAGAGAGCCGTCCTCAAAACCAACACACATCTTGACATATCTCCCACATTGATCGCAGTGTCTCCAGGAACGGCATTCAAGGAGCCAGGAACTTTTCTCCCTACACTGTCCATTGAGTTGTCCTCAAAACCAATATACATCCTGCTGTATCTCCCACATGGAATGTGCTAGGCGGGAAAAGTGGGGATCAAGCTTAGACTTTCTCGGAACTGCTTCAAATCAACTAGATATCTTTGTGCTGTAAATCTCCCAACAGCCAAACGCAAAAGCAGCAAACATCTCGCTGTATGTCCCACATCCAAAGTGCCAAGAGAGAGCTTGCTCTCCCTGTCTTTGAGTACTGTTTTCACTGTCCCGGTTACCTCTTTGCTAACATTCTCTTCAGAGCTGCAGTGAAACCAGGAACCACGTGGAGAAGGCACCCACACTGAAAATGCCTGGAAGGAGCATTGCGGCTTCTTCTCAGTGTCTCTGACATAGGGTTTCACTGTCCCGGGAAAGTCTCTGCTAACACCCTGCAGAGCGCAGTGCCCAATATACAGAAACGTCTTGCGGTATCTCCTACAGGGAAAGTGCCAGGAGGGAATTGTGGAGCTTGTTCTCAGTGTCTCTGAGAATTGCTCTGATTATCCCTGTGACCTCTTTGCTAAGACTCTCCAGAGAGCCGTCCTCAAAACCAACACACATCTTGACATATCTCCCACATTGATCGCAGTGTCTCCAGGAACGGCATTCAAGGAGCCAGGAACTTTTCTCCCTACACTGTCCATTGAGTTGTCCTCAAAACCAATATACATCCTGCTGTATCTCCCACATGGAAAGTGCCAGGAGGGAAAAGTGGGGATTATGCTTAGACTTTCTCGGAACTGCTTCAAATCAACTAGATATCTTTGTGCTGTAAATCTCCCAACAGCCAAACGCAAAAGCAGCAAACATCTCGCTGTATGTCCCACATCCAAAGTGCCAAGAGAGAGCTTGCTCTCCCTGTCTTTGAGTACTGTTTTCACTGTCCCGGTTACCTCTTTGCTAACATTCTCTTCAGAGCTGCAGTGAAACCAGGAACCACGTGGAGAAGGCACCCACACTGAAAATGCCTGGAAGGAACATTGCGGCTTCTTCTCAGTGTCTCTGACATAGGGTTTCACTGTCCCGGGAAAGTCTCTGCTAACACCCTGCAGAGCGCAGTGCCCAATATACAGAAACGTCTTGCGGTATGTCCTACAGGGAAATTGCCAGGAGGGAATTGTCGATCTTGTTCTCAGTGTCTCTGAGAATTGCTCTGATTATCCATGTGACCTCTTTGCTAAGACTCTCCAGAGAGCCGTCCTCAAAACCAACACACATCTTGACATATCTCCCACATTGATCGCAGTGTCTCCAGGAACGGCATTCAAGGAGCCAGGAACTTTTCTCCCTACACTGTCCATTGAGTTGTCCTCAAAACCAATATACATCCTGCTGTATCTCCCACATGGAAAGTGCCAGGAGGGAAAAGTGGGGATTATGCTTAGACTTTCTCGGAACTGCTTCAAATCAACTAGATATCTTTGTGCTGTAAATCTCCCAACAGCCAAACGCAAAAGCAGCAAACATCTCGCTGTATGTCCCACATCCAAAGTGCCAAGAGAGAGCTTGCTCTCCCTGTCTTTGAGTACTGTTTTCACTGTCCCGGTTACCTCTTTGCTAACATTCTCTTCAGAGCTGCAGTGAAACCAGGAACCACGTGGAGAAGGCACCCACACTGAAAATGCCTGGAAGGAACATTGCGGCTTCTTCTCAGTGTCTCTGACATAGGGTTTCACTGTCCCGGGAAAGTCTCTGCTAACACCCTGCAGAGCGCAGTGCCCAATATACAGAAACGTCTTGCGGTATGTCCTACAGGGAAATTGCCAGGAGGGAATTGTCGATCTTGTTCTCAGTGTCTCTGAGAATTGCTCTGATTATCCATGTGACCTCTTTGCTAAGACTCTCCAGAGAGCCGTCCTCAAAACCAACACACATCTTGACATATCTCCCACATTGATCGCAGTGTCTCCAGGAACGGCATTCAAGGAGCCAGGAACTTTTCTCCCTACACTGTCCATTGAGTTGTCCTCAAAACCAATATACATCCTGCTGTATCTCCCACATGGAAAGTGCCAGGAGGGAAAAGTGGGGATTATGCTTAGACTTTCTCGGAACTGCTTCAAATCAACTAGATATCTTTGTGCTGTAAATCTCCCAACAGCCAAATGTAAAAGCAGCAAACATCTCGCTGTATGTCCCACATCCAAAGTGCCAAGAGAGAGCTTGCTCTCCCTGTCTTTGAGTACTGTTTTCACTGTCCCGGTTACCTCTTTGCTAACATTCTCTTCAGAGCTGCAGTGAAACCAGGAACCACGTGGAGAAGGCACCCACACTGAAAATGCCTGGAAGGAGCATTGCGGCTTCTTCTCAGTGTCTCTGACATAGGGTTTCACTGTCCCGGGAAAGTCTCTGCTAACACCCTGCAGAGCGCAGGGCCCAATATACAGAAACGTCTTGCGGTATCTCCTACAGGGAAAGTGCCAGGAGGGAATTGTGGAGCTTGTTCTCAGTGTCTCTGAGAATTGCTCTGATTATCCGTGTGACCTCTTTGCTAAGACTCTCCAGAGAGCCGTCCTCAAAACCAACACACATCTTGACATATCTCCCACATTGATCGCAGTGTCTCCAGGAACGGCATTCAAGGAGCCAGGAACTTTTCTCCCTACACTGTCCATTGAGTTGTCCTCAAAACCAATATACATCCTGCTGTATCTCCCACATGGAAAGTGCCAGGAGGGAATATGCTTAGACTTTCTCGGAACTGCTTCAAATCAACTAGATATCTTTGTGCTGTAAATCTCCCAACAGCCAAACGCAAAAGCAGCAAACATCTCGCTGTATGTCCCACATCCAAAGTGCCAAGAGAGTAATGGTGAGCTTGCTCTCCCTGTCTTTGAGTACTGTTTTCACTGTCCCGATTACCTCTTTGCTAACATTCTCTTCAGAGCTGCAGTGAAACCAGGAACCACGTGGAGAAGGCACCCACACTGAAAATGCCTGGAAGGAACATTGCGGCTTCTTCTCAGTGTCTCTGACATAGGGTTTCACTGTCCCGGGAAAGTCTCTGCTAACATCCTGCAGAGCGCAGTGCCCAATATACAGAAACGTCTTGCGGTATCTCCTACAGGGAAAGTGCCAGGAGGGAATTGTCGATCTTGTTCTCAGTGTCTCTGAGAATTGCTCTGATTATCCATGTGACCTCTTTGCTAAGACTCTCCAGAGAGCCGTCCTCAAAACCAACACACATCTTGACATATCTCCCACATTGATCGCAGTGTCTCCAGGAATGGCATTCAAGGAGCCAGGAACTTTTCTCCCTACACTGTCCATTGAGTTGTCCTCAAAACCAATATACATCCTGCTGTATCTCCCACATGGAAAGTGCCAGGAGGGAAAAGTGGGGATTATGCTTAGACTTTCTCAGAACTGCTTCAAATCAACTAGATATCTTTGTGCTGTAAATCTCCCAACAGCCAAACGCAAAAGCAGCAAACATCTCGCTGTATGTCCCACATCCAAAGTGCCAAGAGAGAGCTTGCTCTCCCTGTCTTTGAGTACTGTTTTCACTGTCCCGGTTACCTCTTTGCTAACATTCTCTTCAGAGCTGCAGTGAAACCAGGAACCACGTGGAGAAGGCACCCACACTGAAAATGCCTGGAAGGAGCATTGCGGCTTCTTCTCAGTGTCTCTGACATAGGGTTTCACTGTCCCGGGAAAGTCTCTGCTAACACCCTGCAGAGCGCAGTGCCCAATATACAGAAACGTCTTGCGGTATCTCCTACAGGGAAAGTGCCAGGAGGGAATTGTGGAGCTTGTTCTCAGTGTCTCTGAGAATTGCTCTGATTATCCGTGTGACCTCTTTGCTAAGACTCTCCAGAGAGCCGTCCTCAAAACCAACACACATCTTGACATATCTCCCACATTGATCGCAGTGTCTCCAGGAACGGCATTCAAGGAGCCAGGAACTTTTCTCCCTACACTGTCCATTGAGTTGTCCTCAAAACCAATATACATCCTGCTGTATCTCCCACATGGAATGTGCTAGGCGGGAAAAGTGGGGATCAAGCTTAGACTTTCTCGGAACTGCTTCAAATCAACTAGATATCTTTGTGCTGTAAATCTCCCAACAGCCAAACGCAAAAGCAGCAAACATCTCGCTGTATGTCCCACATCCAAAGTGCCAAGAGAGAGCTTGCTCTCCCTGTCTTTGAGTACTGTTTTCACTGTCCCGGTTACCTCTTTGCTAACATTCTCTTCAGAGCTGCAGTGAAACCAGGAACCACGTGGAGAAGGCACCCACACTGAAAATGCCTGGAAGGAGCATTGCGGCTTCTTCTCAGTGTCTCTGACATAGGGTTTCACTGTCCCGGGAAAGTCTCTGCTAACACCCTGCAGAGCGCAGTGCCCAATATACAGAAACGTCTTGCGGTATGTCCTACAGGGAAATTGCGAGGAGGGAATTGTCGATCTTGTTCTCAGTGTCTCTGAGAATTGCTCTGATTATCCATGTGACCTCTTTGCTAAGACTCTCCAGAGAGCCGTCCTCAAAACCAACACACATCTTGACATATCTCCCACATTGATCGCAGTGTCTCCAGGAACAGCATTCAAGGAGCCAGGAACTTTTCTCCCTACACTGTCCATTGAGTTGTCCTCAAAACCAATATACATCCTGCTGTATCTCCCACATGGAATGTGCTAGGCGGGAAAAGTGGGGATCAAGCTTACACTTTCTCGGAACTGCTTCAAATCAACTAGATATCTTTGTGCTGTAAATCTCCCAACAGCCAAACGCAAAAGCAGCAAACATCTCGCTGTATGTCCCACATCCAAAGTGCCAAGAGAGAGCTTGCTCTCCCTGTCTTTGAGTACTGTTTTCACTGTCCCGGTTACCTCTTTGCTAACATTCTCTTCAGAGCTGCAGTGAAACCAGGAACCACGTGGAGAAGGCACCCACACTGAAAATGCCTGGAAGGAGCATTGCGGCTTCTTCTCAGTGTCTCTGACATAGGGTTTCACTGTCCCGGGAAAGTCTCTGCTAACACCCTGCAGAGCGCAGTGCCCAATATACAGAAACGTCTTGCGGTATCTCCTACAGGGAAAGTGCCAGGAGGGAATTGTGGAGCTTGTTCTCAGTGCCTCTGAGAATTGCTCTGATTATCCCTGTGACCTCTTTGCTAAGACTCTCCAGAGAGCCGTCCTCAAAACCAACACACATCTTGACATATCTCCCACATTGATCGCAGTGTCTCCAGGAATGGCATTCAAGGAGCCAGGAACTTTTCTCCCTACACTGTCCATTGAGTTGTCCTCAAAACCAATATACATCCTGCTGTATCTCCCACATGGAAAGTGCCAGGAGGGAAAAGTGGGGATTATGCTTAGACTTTCTCGGAACTGCTTCAAATCAACTAGATATCTTTGTGCTGTAAATCTCCCAACAGCCAAACGCAAAAGCAGCAAACATCTCGCTGTATGTCCCACATCCAAAGTGCCGAGAGAGCTTGCTCTCCCTGTCTTTGAGTACTGTTTTCACTGTCCCGGTTACCTCTTTGCTAACATTCTCTTCAGAGCTGCAGTGAAACCAGGAACCACGTGGAGAAGGCACCCACACTGAAAATGCCTGGAAGGAACATTGCGGCTTCTTCTCAGTGTCTCTGACATAGGGTTTCACTGTCCCGGGAAAGTCTCTGCTAACACCCTGCAGAGCGCAGTGCCCAATATACAGAAACGTCTTGCGGTATCTCCTACAGGGAAAGTGCCAGGAGGGAATTGTCGATCTTGTTCTCAGTGTCTCTGAGAATTGCTCTGATTATCCATGTGACCTCTTTGCTAAGACTCTCCAGAGAGCCGTCCTCAAAACCAACACACATCTTGACATATCTCCCACATTGATCGCAGTGTCTCCAGGAATGGCATTCAAGGAGCCAGGAACTTTTCTCCCTACACTGTCCATTGAGTTGTCCTCAAAACCAATATACATCCTGCTGTATCTCCCACATGGAATGTGCTAGGCGGGAAAAGTGGGGATCAAGCTTACACTTTCTCGGAACTGCTTCAAATCAACTAGATATCTTTGTGCTGTAAATCTCCCAACAGCCAAACGCAAAAGCAGCAAACATCTCGCTGTATGTCCCACATCCAAAGTGCCAAGAGAGAGCTTGCTCTCCCTGTCTTTGAGTACTGTTTTCACTGTCCCGGTTACCTCTTTGCTAACATTCTCTTCAGAGCTGCAGTGAAACCAGGAACCACGTGGAGAAGGCACCCACACTGAAAATGCCTGGAAGGAGCATTGCGGCTTCTTCTCAGTGTCTCTGACATAGGGTTTCACTGTCCCGGGAAAGTCTCTGCTAACACCCTGCAGAGCGCAGTGCCCAATATACAGAAACGTCTTGCGGTATCTCCTACAGGGAAAGTGCCAGGAGGGAATTGTGGAGCTTGTTCTCAGTGTCTCTGAGAATTGCTCTGATTATCCCTGTGACCTCTTTGCTAAGACTCTCCAGAGAGCCGTCCTCAAAACCAACACACATCTTGACATATCTCCCACATTGATCGCAGTGTCTCCAGGAACGGCATTCAAGGAGCCAGGAACTTTTCTCCCTACACTGTCCATTGAGTTGTCCTCAAAACCAATATACATCCTGCTGTATCTCCCACATGGAATGTGCCAGGAGGGAAAAGTGGGGATTATGCTTAGACTTTCTCGGAACTGCTTCAAATCAACTAGATATCTTTGTGCTGTAAATCTCCCAACAGCCAAACGCAAAAGCAGCAAACATCTCGCTGTATGTCCCACATCCAAAGTGCCAAGAGAGAGCTTGCTCTCCCTGTCTTTGAGTACTGTTTTCACTGTCCCGGTTACCTCTTTGCTAACATTCTCTTCAGAGCTGCAGTGAAACCAGGAACCACGTGGAGAAGGCACCCACACTGAAAATGCCTGGAAGGAGCATTGCGGCTTCTTCTCAGTGTCTCTGACATAGGGTTTCACTGTCCCGGGAAAGTCTCTGCTAACACCCTGCAGAGCGCAGTGCCCAATATACAGAAACGTCTTGCGGTATCTCCTACAGGGAAAGTGCCAGGAGGGAATTGTGGAGCTTGTTCTCAGTGTCTCTGAGAATTGCTCTGATTATCCCTGTGACCTCTTTGCTAAGACTCTCCAGAGAGCCGTCCTCAAAACCAACACACATCTTGACATATCTCCCACATTGATCGCAGTGTCTCCAGGAACGGCATTCAAGGAGCCAGGAACTTTTCTCCCTACACTGTCCATTGAGTTGTCCTCAAAACCAATATACATCCTGCTGTATCTCCCACATGGAATGTGCCAGGAGGGAAAAGTGGGGATTATGCTTAGACTTTCTCAGAACTGCTTCAAATCAACTAGATATCTTTGTGCTGTAAATCTCCCAACAGCCAAACGCAAAAGCAGCAAACATCTCGCTGTATGTCCCACATCCAAAGTGCCAAGAGAGAGCTTGCTCTCCCTGTCTTTGAGTACTGTTTTCACTGTCCCGGTTACCTCTTTGCTAACATTCTCTTCAGAGCTGCAGTGAAACCAGGAACCACGTGGAGAAGGCACCCACACTGAAAATGCCTGGAAGGAGCATTGCGGCTTCTTCTCAGTGTCTCTGACATAGGGTTTCACTGTCCCGGGAAAGTCTCTGCTAACACCCTGCAGAGCGCAGTGCCCAATATACAGAAACGTCTTGCGGTATCTCCTACAGGGAAAGTGCCAGGAGGGAATTGTGGAGCTTGTTCTCAGTGTCTCTGAGAATTGCTCTGATTATCCCTGTGACCTCTTTGCTAAGACTCTCCAGAGAGCCGTCCTCAAAACCAACACACATCTTGACATATCTCCCACATTGATCGCAGTGTCTCCAGGAATGGCATTCAAGGAGCCAGGAACTTTTCTCCCTACACTGTCCATTGAGTTGTCCTCAAAACCAATATACATCCTGCTGTATCTCCCACATGGAATGTGCCAGGAGGGAAAAGTGGGGATTATGCTTAGACTTTCTCAGAACTGCTTCAAATCAACTAGATATCTTTGTGCTGTAAATCTCCCAACAGCCAAACGCAAAAGCAGCAAACATCTCGCTGTATGTCCCACATCCAAAGTGCCAAGAGAGTAATGGTGAGCTTGCTCTCCCTGTCTTTGAGTACTGTTTTCACTGTCCCGGTTACCTCTTTGCTAACATTCTCTTCAGAGCTGCAGTGAAACCAGGAACCACGTGGAGAAGGCACCCACACTGAAAATGCCTGGAAGGAACATTGCGGCTTCTTCTCAGTGTCTCTGACATAGGGTTTCACTGTCCCGGGAAAGTCTCTGCTAACACCCTGCAGAGCGCAGTGCCCAATATACAGAAACGTCTTGCGGTATCTCCTACAGGGAAAGTGCCAGGAGGGAATTGTGGAGCTTGTTCTCAGTGTCTCTGAGAATTGCTCTGATTATCCCTGTGACCTCATTGCTAAGACTCTCCAGAGAGCCGTCCTCAAAACCAACACACATCTTGACATATCTCCCACATTGATCGCAGTGTCTCCAGGAACGGCATTCAAGGAGCCAGGAACTTTTCTCCCTACACTGTCCATTGAGTTGTCCTCAAAACCAATATACATCCTGCTGTATCTCCCACATGGAATGTGCTAGGCGGGAAAAGTGGGGATCAAGCTTAGACTTTCTCGGAACTGCTTCAAATCAACTAGATATCTTTGTGCTGTAAATCTCCCAACAGCCAAATGTAAAAGCAGCAAACATCTCGCTGTATGTCCCACATCCAAAGTGCCAAGAGAGAGCTTGCTCTCCCTGTCTTTGAGTACTGTTTTCACTGTCCCGGTTACCTCTTTGCTAACATTCTCTTCAGAGCTGCAGTGAAACCAGGAACCACGTGGAGAAGGCACCCACACTGAAAATGCCTGGAAGGAGCATTGCGGCTTCTTCTCAGTGTCTCTGACATAGGGTTTCACTGTCCCGGGAAAGTCTCTGCTAACACCCTGCAGAGCGCAGTGCCCAATATACAGAAACGTCTTGCGGTATCTCGTACAGGGAAAGTGCCAGGAGGGAATTGTGGAGCTTGTTCTCAGTGTCTCTGAGAATTGCTCTGATTATCCCTGTGACCTCTTTGCTAAGACTCTCCAGAGAGCCGTCCTCAAAACCAACACACATCTTGACATATCTCCCACATTGATCGCAGTGTCTCCAGGAACAGCATTCAAGGAGCCAGGAACTTTTCTCCCTACACTGTCCATTGAGTTGTCCTCAAAACCAATATACATCCTGCTGTATCTCCCACATGGAATGTGCCAGGCGGGAAAAGTGGGGATCAAGCTTAGACTTTCTCGGAACTGCTTCAAATCAACTAGATATCTTTGTGCTGTAAATCTCCCAACAGCCAAACGCAAAAGCAGCAAACATCTCGCTGTATGTCCCACATCCAAAGTGCCAAGAGAGAGCTTGCTCTCCCTGTCTTTGAGTACTGTTTTCACTGTCCCGGTTACCTCTTTGCTAACATTCTCTTCAGAGCTGCAGTGAAACCAGGAACCACGTGGAGAAGGCACCCACACTGAAAATGCCTGGAAGGAGCATTGCGGCTTCTTCTCAGTGTCTCTGACATAGGGTTTCACTGTCCCGGGAAAGTCTCTGCTAACACCCTGCAGAGCGCAGTGCCCAATATACAGAAACGTCTTGCGGTATCTCCTACAGGGAAAGTGCCAGGAGGGAATTGTGGAGCTTGTTCTCAGTGTCTCTGAGAATTGCTCTGATTATCCGTGTGACCTCTTTGCTAAGACTCTCCAGAGAGCCGTCCTCAAAACCAACACACATCTTGACATATCTCCCACATTGATCGCAGTGTCTCCAGGAATGGCATTCAAGGAGCCAGGAACTTTTCTCCCTACACTGTCCATTGAGTTGTCCTCAAAACCAATATACATCCTGCTGTATCTCCCACATGGAATGTGCCAGGAGGGAAAAGTGGGGATTATGCTTAGACTTTCTCAGAACTGCTTCAAATCAACTAGATATCTTTGTGCTGTAAATCTCCCAACAGCCAAACGCAAAAGCAGCAAACATCTCGCTGTATGTCCCACATCCAAAGTGCCAAGAGAGTAATGGTGAGCTTGCTCTCCCTGTCTTTGAGTACTGTTTTCACTGTCCCGGTTACCTCTTTGCTAACATTCTCTTCAGAGCTGCAGTGAAACCAGGAACCACGTGGAGAAGGCACCCACACTGAAAATGCCTGGAAGGAGCATTGCGGCTTCTTCTCAGTGTCTCTGACATAGGGTTTCACTGTCCCGGGAAAGTCTCTGCTAACACCCTGCAGAGCGCAGTGCCCAATATACAGAAACGTCTTGCGGTATCTCCTACAGGGAAAGTGCCAGGAGGGAATTGTGGAGCTTGTTCTCAGTGTCTCTGAGAATTGCTCTGATTATCCCTGTGACCTCTTTGCTAAGACTCTCCAGAGAGCCGTCCTCAAAACCAACACACATCTTGACATATCTCCCACATTGATCGCAGTGTCTCCAGGAACAGCATTCAAGGAGCCAGGAACTTTTCTCCCTACACTGTCCATTGAGTTGTCCTCAAAACCAATATACATCCTGCTGTATCTCCCACATGGAATGTGCTAGGCGGGAAAAGTGGGGATCAAGCTTACACTTTCTCGGAACTGCTTCAAATCAACTAGATATCTTTGTGCTGTAAATCCCCCAACAGCCAAACGCAAAAGCAGCAAACATCTCGCTGTATGTCCCACATCCAAAGTGCCAAGAGAGAGCTTGCTCTCCCTGTCTTTGAGTACTGTTTTCACTGTCCCGGTTACCTCTTTGCTAACATTCTCTTCAGAGCTGCAGTGAAACCAGGAACCACGTGGAGAAGGCACCCACACTGAAAATGCCTGGAAGGAGCATTGCGGCTTCTTCTCAGTGTCTCTGACATAGGGTTTCACTGTCCCGGGAAAGTCTCTGCTAACACCCTGCAGAGCGCAGTGCCCAATATCCAGAAACGTCTTGCGGTATCTCCTACAGGGAAAGTGCCAGGAGGGAATTGTGGAGCTTGTTCTCAGTGTCTCTGAGAATTGCTCTGATTATCCCTGTGACCTCTTTGCTAAGACTCTCCAGAGAGCCGTCCTCAAAACCAACACACATCTTGACATATCTCCCACATTGATCGCAGTGTCTCCAGGAACGGCATTCAAGGAGCCAGGAACTTTTCTCCCTACACTGTCCATTGAGTTGTCCTCAAAACCAATATACATCCTGCTGTATCTCCCACATGGAATGTGCTAGGCGGGAAAAGTGGGGATCAAGCTTACACTTTCTCGGAACTGCTTCAAATCAACTAGATATCTTTGTGCTGTAAATCTCCCAACAGCCAAACGCAAAAGCAGCAAACATCTCGCTGTATGTCCCACATCCAAAGTGCCAAGAGAGAGCTTGCTCTCCCTGTCTTTGAGTACTGTTTTCACTGTCCCGGTTACCTCTTTGCTAACATTCTCTTCAGAGCTGCAGTGAAACCAGGAACCACGTGGAGAAGGCACCCACACTGAAAATGCCTGGAAGGAGCATTGGGGCTTCTTCTCAGTGTCTCTGACATAGGGTTTCACTGTCCCGGGAAAGTCTCTGCTAACACCCTGCAGAGCGCAGTGCCCAATATACAGAAACGTCTTGCGGTATCTCCTACAGGGAAAGTGCCAGGAGGGAATTGTGGAGCTTGTTCTCAGTGTCTCTGAGAATTGCTCTGATTATCCGTGTGACCTCTTTGCTAAGACTCTCCAGAGAGCCGTCCTCAAAACCAACACACATCTTGACATATCTCCCACATTGATCGCAGTGTCTCCAGGAACAGCATTCAAGGAGCCAGGAACTTTTCTCCCTACACTGTCCATTGAGTTGTCCTCAAAACCAATATACATCCTGCTGTATCTCCCACATGGAATGTGCTAGGAGGGAAAAGTGGGGATCAAGCTTAGACTTTCTCGGAACTGCTTCAAATCAACTAGATATCTTTGTGCTGTAAATCTCCCAACAGCCAAACGCAAAAGCAGCAAACATCTCGCTGTATGTCCCACATCCAAAGTGCCAAGAGAGAGCTTGCTCTCCCTGTCTTTGAGTACTGTTTTCACTGTCCCGGTTACCTCTTTGCTAACATTCTCTTCAGAGCTGCAGTGAAACCAGGAACCACGTGGAGAAGGCACCCACACTGAAAATGCCTGGAAGGAACATTGGGGCTTCTTCTCAGTGTCTCTGACATAGGGTTTCACTGTCCCGGGAAAGTCTCTGCTAACACCCTGCAGAGCGCAGTGCCCAATATACAGAAACGTCTTGCGGTATCTCCTACAGGGAAAGTGCCAGGAGGGAATTGTGGAGCTTGTTCTCAGTGTCTCTGAGAATTGCTCTGATTATCCCTGTGACCTCTTTGCTAAGACTCTCCAGAGAGCCGTCCTCAAAACCAACACACATCTTGACATATCTCCCACATTGATCGCAGTGTCTCCAGGAATGGCATTCAAGGAGCCAGGAACTTTTCTCCCTACACTGTCCATTGAGTTGTCCTCAAAACCAATATACATCCTGCTGTATCTCCCACATGGAATGTGCCAGGAGGGAAAAGTGGGGATTATGCTTAGACTTTCTCAGAACTGCTTCAAATCAACTAGATATCTTTGTGCTGTAAATCTCCCAACAGCCAAACGTAAAAGCAGCAAACATCTCGCTGTATGTCCCACATCCAAAGTGCCAAGAGAGAGCTTGCTCTCCCTGTCTTTGAGTACTGTTTTCACTGTCCCGGTTACCTCTTTGCTAACATTCTCTTCAGAGCTGCAGTGAAACCAGGAACCACGTGGAGAAGGCACCCACACTGAAAATGCCTGGAAGGAGCATTGCGGCTTCTTCTCAGTGTCTCTGACATAGGGTTTCACTGTCCCGGGAAAGTCTCTGCTAACACCCTGCAGAGCGCAGTGCCCAATATCCAGAAACGTCTTGCGGTATCTCCTACAGGGAAAGTGCCAGGAGGGAATTGTGGAGCTTGTTCTCAGTGTCTCTGAGAATTGCTCTGATTATCCCTGTGACCTCTTTGCTAAGACTCTCCAGAGAGCCGTCCTCAAAACCAACACACATCTTGACATATCTCCCACATTGATCGCAGTGTCTCCAGGAACAGCATTCAAGGAGCCAGGAACTTTTCTCCCTACACTGTCCATTGAGTTGTCCTCAAAACCAATATACATCCTGCTGTATCTGCCACATGGAATGTGCTAGGCGGGAAAAGTGGGGATCAAGCTTACACTTTCTCGGAACTGCTTCAAATCAACTAGATATCTTTGTGCTGTAAATCTCCCAACAGCCAAACGCAAAAGCAGCAAACATCTCGCTGTATGTCCCACATCCAAAGTGCCAAGAGAGAGCTTGCTCTCCCTGTCTTTGAGTACTGTTTTCACTGTCCCGGTTACCTCTTTGCTAACATTCTCTTCAGAGCTGCAGTGAAACCAGGAACCACGTGGAGAAGGCACCCACACTGAAAATGCCTGGAAGGAGCATTGCGGCTTCTTCTCAGTGTCTCTGACATAGGGTTTCACTGTCCCGGGAAAGTCTCTGCTAACACCCTGCAGAGCGCAGTGCCCAATATACAGAAACGTCTTGCGGTATCTCCTACAGGGAAAGTGCCAGGAGGGAATTGTGGAGCTTGTTCTCAGTGTCTCTGAGAATTGCTCTGATTATCCCTGTGACCTCTTTGCTAAGACTCTCCAGAGAGCCGTCCTCAAAACCAACACACATCTTGACATATCTCCCACATTGATCGCAGTGTCTCCAGGAATGGCATTCAAGGAGCCAGGAACTTTTCTCCCTACACTGTCCATTGAGTTGTCCTCAAAACCAATATACATCCTGCTGTATCTCCCACATGGAATGTGCCAGGAGGGAAAAGTGGGGATTATGCTTAGACTTTCTCAGAACTGCTTCAAATCAACTAGATATCTTTGTGCTGTAAATCTCCCAACAGCCAAACGCAAAAGCAGCAAACATCTCGCTGTATGTCCCACATCCAAAGTGCCAAGAGAGTAATGGTGAGCTTGCTCTCCCTGTCTTTGAGTACTGTTTTCACTGTCCCGGTTACCTCTTTGCTAACATTCTCTTCAGAGCTGCAGTGAAACCAGGAACCACGTGGAGAAGGCACCCACACTGAAAATGCCTGGAAGGAGCATTGCGGCTTCTTCTCAGTGTCTCTGACATAGGGTTTCACTGTCCCGGGAAAGTCTCTGCTAACACCCTGCAGAGCGCAGTGCCCAATATACAGAAACGTCTTGCGGTATCTCCTACAGGGAAAGTGCCAGGAGGGAATTGTCGATCCTGTTCTCAGTGTCTCTGAGAATTGCTCTGATTATCCCTGTGACCTCTTTGCTAAGACTCTCCAGAGAGCCGTCCTCAAAACCAACACACATCTTGACATATCTCCCACATTGATCGCAGTGTCTCCAGGAACAGCATTCAAGGAGCCAGGAACTTTTCTCCCTACACTGTCCATTGAGTTGTCCTCAAAACCAATATACATCCTGCTGTATCTCCCACATGGAATGTGCTAGGCGGGAAAAGTGGGGATCAAGCTTACACTTTCTCGGAACTGCTTCAAATCAACTAGATATCTTTGTGCTGTAAATCTCCCAACAGCCAAACGCAAAAGCAGCAAACATCTCGCTGTATGTCCCACATCCAAAGTGCCAAGAGAGAGCTTGCTCTCCCTGTCTTTGAGTACTGTTTTCACTGTCCCGGTTACCTCTTTGCTAACATTCTCTTCAGAGCTGCAGTGAAACCAGGAACCACGTGGAGAAGGCACCCACACTGAAAATGCCTGGAAGGAGCATTGCGGCTTCTTCTCAGTGTCTCTGACATAGGGTTTCACTGTCCCGGGAAAGTCTCTGCTAACACCCTGCAGAGCGCAGTGCCCAATATACAGAAACGTCTTGCGGTATCTCCTACAGGGAAAGTGCCAGGAGGGAATTGTGGAGCTTGTTCTCAGTGTCTCTGAGAATTGCTCTGATTATCCCTGTGACCTCTTTGCTAAGACTCTCCAGAGAGCCGTCCTCAAAACCAACACACATCTTGACATATCTCCCACATTGATCGCAGTGTCTCCAGGAATGGCATTCAAGGAGCCAGGAACTTTTCTCCCTACACTGTCCATTGAGTTGTCCTCAAAACCAATATACATCCTGCTGTATCTCCCACATGGAATGTGCCAGGAGGGAAAAGTGGGGATTATGCTTAGACTTTCTCAGAACTGCTTCAAATCAACTAGATATCTTTGTGCTGTAAATCTCCCAACAGCCAAACGCAAAAGCAGCAAACATCTCGCTGTATGTCCCACATCCAAAGTGCCAAGAGAGTAATGGTGAGCTTGCTCTCCCTGCCTTTGAGTACTGTTTTCACTGTCCCGGTTACCTCTTTGCTAACATTCTCTTCAGAGCTGCAGTGAAACCAGGAACCACGTGGAGAAGGCACCCACACTGAAAATGCCTGGAAGGAACATTGCGGCTTCTTCTCAGTGTCTCTGACATAGGGTTTCACTGTCCCGGGAAAGTCTCTGCTAACACCCTGCAGAGCGCAGTGCCCAATATACAGAAACGTCTTGCGGTATCTCCTACAGGGAAAGTGCCAGGAGGGAATTGTGGAGCTTGTTCTCAGTGTCTCTGAGAATTGCTCTGATTATCCCTGTGACCTCTTTGCTAAGACTCTCCAGAGAGCCGTCCTCAAAACCAACACACATCTTGACATATCTCCCACATTGATCGCAGTGTCTCCAGGAACAGCATTCAAGGAGCCAGGAACTTTTCTCCCTACACTGTCCATTGAGTTGTCCTCAAAACCAATATACATCCTGCTGTATCTCCCACATGGAATGTGCTAGGCGGGAAAAGTGGGGATCAAGCTTACACTTTCTCGGAACTGCTTCAAATCAACTAGATATCTTTGTGCTGTAAATCTCCCAACAGCCAAACGCAAAAGCAGCAAACATCTCGCTGTATGTCCCACATCCAAAGTGCCAAGAGAGTAATGGTGAGCTTGCTCTCCCTGCCTTTGAGTACTGTTTTCACTGTCCCGGTTACCTCTTTGCTAACATTCTCTTCAGAGCTGCAGTGAAACCAGGAACCACGTGGAGAAGGCACCCACACTGAAAATGCCTGGAAGGAACATTGCGGCTTCTTCTCAGTGTCTCTGACATAGGGTTTCACTGTCCCGGGAAAGTCTCTGCTAACACCCTGCAGAGCGCAGTGCCCAATATACAGAAACGTCTTGCGGTATGTCCTACAGGGAAAGTGCCAGGAGGGAATTGTGGAGCTTGTTCTCAGTGTCTCTGAGAATTGCTCTGATTATCCCTGTGACCTCTTTGCTAAGACTCTCCAGAGAGCCGTCCTCAAAACCAACACACATCTTGACATATCTCCCACATTGATCGCAGTGTCTCCAGGAACAGCATTCAAGGAGCCAGGAACTTTTCTCCCTACACTGTCCATTGAGTTGTCCTCAAAACCAATATACATCCTGCTGTATCTCCCACATGGAATGTGCTAGGCGGGAAAAGTGGGGATCAAGCTTACACTTTCTCGGAACTGCTTCAAATCAACTAGATATCTTTGTGCTGTAAATCTCCCAACAGCCAAACGCAAAAGCAGCAAACATCTCGCTGTATGTCCCACATCCAAAGTGCCAAGAGAGAGCTTGCTCTCCCTGTCTTTGAGTACTGTTTTCACTGTCCCGGTTACCTCTTTGCTAACATTCTCTTCAGAGCTGCAGTGAAACCAGGAACCACGTGGAGAAGGCACCCACACTGAAAATGCCTGGAAGGAACATTGGGGCTTCTTCTCAGTGTCTCTGACATAGGGTTTCACTGTCCCGGGAAAGTCTCTGCTAACACCCTGCAGAGCGCAGTGCCCAATATACAGAAACGTCTTGCGGTATCTCCTACAGGGAAAGTGCCAGGAGGGAATTGTGGAGCTTGTTCTCAGTGTCTCTGAGAATTGCTCTGATTATCCCTGTGACCTCTTTGCTAAGACTCTCCAGAGAGCCGTCCTCAAAACCAACACACATCTTGACATATCTCCCACATTGATCGCAGTGTCTCCAGGAACAGCATTCAAGGAGCCAGGAACTTTTCTCCCTACACTGTCCATTGAGTTGTCCTCAAAACCAATATACATCCTGCTGTATCTCCCACATGGAATGTGCTAGGCGGGAAAAGTGGGGATCAAGCTTACACTTTCTCGGAACTGCTTCAAATCAACTAGATATCTTTGTGCTGTAAATCTCCCAACAGCCAAACGCAAAAGCAGCAAACATCTCGCTGTATGTCCCACATCCAAAGTGCCAAGAGAGAGCTTGCTCTCCCTGTCTTTGAGTACTGTTTTCACTGTCCCGGTTACCTCTTTGCTAACATTCTCTTCAGAGCTGCAGTGAAACCAGGAACCACGTGGAGAAGGCACCCACACTGAAAATGCCTGGAAGGAGCATTGCGGCTTCTTCTCAGTGTCTCTGACATAGGGTTTCACTGTCCCGGGAAAGTCTCTGCTAACACCCTGCAGAGCGCAGTGCCCAATATACAGAAACGTCTTGCGGTATCTCCTACAGGGAAAGTGCCAGGAGGGAATTGTGGAGCTTGTTCTCAGTGTCTCTGAGAATTGCTCTGATTATCCCTGTGACCTCTTTGCTAAGACTCTCCAGAGAGCCGTCCTCAAAACCAACACACATCTTGACATATCTCCCACATTGATCGCAGTGTCTCCAGGAATGGCATTCAAGGAGCCAGGAACTTTTCTCCCTACACTGTCCATTGAGTTGTCCTCAAAACCAATATACATCCTGCTGTATCTCCCACATGGAATGTGCCAGGAGGGAAAAGTGGGGATTATGCTTAGACTTTCTCGGAACTGCTTCAAATCAACTAGATATCTTTGTGCTGTAAATCTCCCAACAGCCAAACGCAAAAGCAGCAAACATCTCGCTGTATGTCCCACATCCAAAGTGCCAAGAGAGAGCTTGCTCTCCCTGTCTTTGAGTACTGTTTTCACTGTCCCGGTTACCTCTTTGCTAACATTCTCTTCAGAGCTGCAGTGAAACCAGGAACCACGTGGAGAAGGCACCCACACTGAAAATGCCTGGAAGGAGCATTGCGGCTTCTTCTCAGTGTCTCTGACATAGGGTTTCACTGTCCCGGGAAAGTCTCTGCTAACACCCTGCAGAGCGCAGTGCCCAATATACAGAAACGTCTTGCGGTATCTCCTACAGGGAAAGTGCCAGGAGGGAATTGTGGAGCTTGTTCTCAGTGTCTCTGAGAATTGCTCTGATTATCCCTGTGACCTCTTTGCTAAGACTCTCCAGAGAGCCGTCCTCAAAACCAACACACATCTTGACATATCTCCCACATTGATCGCAGTGTCTCCAGGAATGGCATTCAAGGAGCCAGGAACTTTTCTCCCTACACTGTCCATTGAGTTGTCCTCAAAACCAATATACATCCTGCTGTATCTCCCACATGGAATGTGCCAGGAGGGAAAAGTGGGGATTATGCTTAGACTTTCTCAGAACTGCTTCAAATCAACTAGATATCTTTGTGCTGTAAATCTCCCAACAGCCAAACGCAAAAGCAGCAAACATCTCGCTGTATGTCCCACATCCAAAGTGCCAAGAGAGAGCTTGCTCTCCCTGTCTTTGAGTACTGTTTTCACTGTCCCGGTTACCTCTTTGCTAACATTCTCTTCAGAGCTGCAGTGAAACCAGGAACCACGTGGAGAAGGCACCCACACTGAAAATGCCTGGAAGGAGCATTGCGGCTTCTTCTCAGTGTCTCTGACATAGGGTTTCACTGTCCCGGGAAAGTCTCTGCTAACACCCTGCAGAGCGCAGTGCCCAATATACAGAAACGTCTTGCGGTATCTCGTACAGGGAAAGTGCCAGGAGGGAATTGTGGAGCTTGTTCTCAGTGTCTCTGAGAATTGCTCTGATTATCCCTGTGACCTCTTTGCTAAGACTCTCCAGAGAGCCGTCCTCAAAACCAACACACATCTTGACATATCTCCCACATTGATCGCAGTGTCTCCAGGAACAGCATTCAAGGAGCCAGGAACTTTTCTCCCTACACTGTCCATTGAGTTGTCCTCAAAACCAATATACATCCTGCTGTATCTCCCACATGGAATGTGCTAGGCGGGAAAAGTGGGGATCAAGCTTACACTTTCTCGGAACTGCTTCAAATCAACTAGATATCTTTGTGCTGTAAATCTCCCAACAGCCAAACGCAAAAGCAGCAAACATCTCGCTGTATGTCCCACATCCAAAGTGCCAAGAGAGAGCTTGCTCTCCCTGTCTTTGAGTACTGTTTTCACTGTCCCGGTTACCTCTTTGCTAACATTCTCTTCAGAGCTGCAGTGAAACCAGGAACCACGTGGAGAAGGCACCCACACTGAAAATGCCTGGAAGGAACATTGCGGCTTCTTCTCAGTGTCTCTGACATAGGGTTTCACTGTCCCGGGAAAGTCTCTGCTAACACCCTGCAGAGCGCAGTGCCCAATATACAGAAACGTCTTGCGGTATCTCGTACAGGGAAAGTGCCAGGAGGGAATTGTGGAGCTTGTTCTCAGTGTCTCTGAGAATTGCTCTGATTATCCCTGTGACCTCTTTGCTAAGACTCTCCAGAGAGCCGTCCTCAAAACCAACACACATCTTGACATATCTCCCACATTGATCGCAGTGTCTCCAGGAACAGCATTCAAGGAGCCAGGAACTTTTCTCCCTACACTGTCCATTGAGTTGTCCTCAAAACCAATATACATCCTGCTGTATCTCCCACATGGAATGTGCTAGGCGGGAAAAGTGGGGATCAAGCTTACACTTTCTCGGAACTGCTTCAAATCAACTAGATATCTTTGTGCTGTAAATCTCCCAACAGCCAAACGCAAAAGCAGCAAACATCTCGCTGTATGTCCCACATCCAAAGTGCCAAGAGAGAGCTTGCTCTCCCTGTCTTTGAGTACTGTTTTCACTGTCCCGGTTACCTCTTTGCTAACATTCTCTTCAGAGCTGCAGTGAAACCAGGAACCACGTGGAGAAGGCACCCACACTGAAAATGCCTGGAAGGAGCATTGCGGCTTCTTCTCAGTGTCTCTGACATAGGGTTTCACTGTCCCGGGAAAGTCTCTGCTAACACCCTGCAGAGCGCAGTGCCCAATATACAGAAACGTCTTGCGGTATCTCCTACAGGGAAAGTGCCAGGAGGGAATTGTGGAGCTTGTTCTCAGTGTCTCTGAGAATTGCTCTGATTATCCCTGTGACCTCTTTGCTAAGACTCTCCAGAGAGCCGTCCTCAAAACCAACACACATCTTGACATATCTCCCACATTGATCGCAGTGTCTCCAGGAACAGCATTCAAGGAGCCAGGAACTTTTCTCCCTACACTGTCCATTGAGTTGTCCTCAAAACCAATATACATCCTGCTGTATCTCCCACATGGAATGTGCTAGGCGGGAAAAGTGGGGATCAAGCTTACACTTTCTCGGAACTGCTTCAAATCAACTAGATATCTTTGTGCTGTAAATCTCCCAACAGCCAAACGCAAAAGCAGCAAACATCTCGCTGTATGTCCCACATCCAAAGTGCCAAGAGAGAGCTTGCTCTCCCTGTCTTTGAGTACTGTTTTCACTGTCCCGGTTACCTCTTTGCTAACATTCTCTTCAGAGCTGCAGTGAAACCAGGAACCACGTGGAGAAGGCACCCACACTGAAAATGCCTGGAAGGAGCATTGCGGCTTCTTCTCAGTGTCTCTGACATAGGGTTTCACTGTCCCGGGAAAGTCTCTGCTAACACCCTGCAGAGCGCAGTGCCCAATATACAGAAACGTCTTGCGGTATCTCCTACAGGGAAAGTGCCAGGAGGGAATTGTGGAGCTTGTTCTCAGTGTCTCTGAGAATTGCTCTGATTATCCCTGTGACCTCTTTGCTAAGACTCTCCAGAGAGCCGTCCTCAAAACCAACACACATCTTGACATATCTCCCACATTGATCGCAGTGTCTCCAGGAATGGCATTCAAGGAGCCAGGAACTTTTCTCCCTACACTGTCCATTGAGTTGTCCTCAAAACCAATATACATCCTGCTGTATCTCCCACATGGAATGTGCCAGGAGGGAAAAGTGGGGATTATGCTTAGACTTTCTCAGAACTGCTTCAAATCAACTAGATATCTTTGTGCTGTAAATCTCCCAACAGCCAAACGCAAAAGCAGCAAACATCTCGCTGTATGTCCCACATCCAAAGTGCCAAGAGAGTCATGGTGAGCTTGCTCTCCCTGTCTTTGAGTACTGTTTTCACTGTCCCGGTTACCTCTTTGCTAACATTCTCTTCAGAGCTGCAGTGAAACCAGGAACCACGTGGAGAAGGCACCCACACTGAAAATGCCTGGAAGGAACATTGCGGCTTCTTCTCAGTGTCTCTGACATAGGGTTTCACTGTCCCGGGAAAGTCTCTGCTAACACCCTGCAGAGCGCAGTGCCCAATATACAGAAACGTCTTGCGGTATCTCCTACAGGGAAAGTGCCAGGAGGGAATTGTCGATCTTGTTCTCAGTGTCTCTGAGAATTGCTCTGATTATCCCTGTGACCTCTTTGCTAAGACTCTCCAGAGAGCCGTCCTCAAAACCAACACACATCTTGACATATCTCCCACATTGATCGCAGTGTCTCCAGGAACAGCATTCAAGGAGCCAGGAACTTTTCTCCCTACACTGTCCATTGAGTTGTCCTCAAAACCAATATACATCCTGCTCTATCTGCCACATGGAATGTGCTAGGCGGGAAAAGTGGGGATCAAGCTTACACTTTCTCGGAACTGCTTCAAATCAACTAGATATCTTTGTGCTGTAAATCTCCCAACAGCCAAACGCAAAAGCAGCAAACATCTCGCTGTATGTCCCACATCCAAAGTGCCAAGAGAGAGCTTGCTCTCCCTGTCTTTGAGTACTGTTTTCACTGTCCCGGTTACCTCTTTGCTAACATTCTCTTCAGAGCTGCAGTGAAACCAGGAACCACGTGGAGAAGGCACCCACACTGAAAATGCCTGGAAGGAACATTGGGGCTTCTTCTCAGTGTCTCTGACATAGGGTTTCACTGTCCCGGGAAAGTCTCTGCTAACACCCTGCAGAGCGCAGTGCCCAATATACAGAAACGTCTTGCGGTATCTCGTACAGGGAAAGTGCCAGGAGGGAATTGTGGAGCTTGTTCTCAGTGTCTCTGAGAATTGCTCTGATTATCCCTGTGACCTCTTTGCTAAGACTCTCCAGAGAGCCGTCCTCAAAACCAACACACATCTTGACATATCTCCCACATTGATCGCAGTGTCTCCAGGAACAGCATTCAAGGAGCCAGGAACTTTTCTCCCTACACTGTCCATTGAGTTGTCCTCAAAACCAATATACATCCTGCTGTATCTCCCACATGGAATGTGCTAGGCGGGAAAAGTGGGGATCAAGCTTACACTTTCTCGGAACTGCTTCAAATCAACTAGATATCTTTGTGCTGTAAATCTCCCAACAGCCAAACGCAAAAGCAGCAAACATCTCGCTGTATGTCCCACATCCAAAGTGCCAAGAGAGAGCTTGCTCTCCCTGTCTTTGAGTACTGTTTTCACTGTCCCGGTTACCTCTTTGCTAACATTCTCTTCAGAGCTGCAGTGAAACCAGGAACCACGTGGAGAAGGCACCCACACTGAAAATGCCTGGAAGGAGCATTGCGGCTTCTTCTCAGTGTCTCTGACATAGGGTTTCACTGTCCCGGGAAAGTCTCTGCTAACACCCTGCAGAGCGCAGTGCCCAATATACAGAAACGTCTTGCGGTATCTCCTACAGGGAAAGTGCCAGGAGGGAATTGTGGAGCTTGTTCTCAGTGTCTCTGAGAATTGCTCTGATTATCCCTGTGACCTCTTTGCTAAGACTCTCCAGAGAGCCGTCCTCAAAACCAACACACATCTTGACATATCTCCCACATTGATCGCAGTGTCTCCAGGAACAGCATTCAAGGAGCCAGGAACTTTTCTCCCTACACTGTCCATTGAGTTGTCCTCAAAACCAATATACATCCTGCTGTATCTCCCACATGGAATGTGCCAGGAGGGAAAAGTGGGGATTATGCTTAGACTTTCTCAGAACTGCTTCAAATCAACTAGATATCTTTGTGCTGTAAATCTCCCAACAGCCAAACGCAAAAGCAGCAAACATCTCGCTGTATGTCCCACATCCAAAGTGCCAAGAGAGTAATGGTGAGCTTGCTCTCCCTGCCTTTGAGTACTGTTTTCACTGTCCCGGTTACCTCTTTGCTAACATTCTCTTCAGAGCTGCAGTGAAACCAGGAACCACGTGGAGAAGGCACCCACACTGAAAATGCCTGGAAGGAACATTGCGGCTTCTTCTCAGTGTCTCTGACATAGGGTTTCACTGTCCCGGGAAAGTCTCTGCTAACACCCTGCAGAGCGCAGTGCCCAATATACAGAAACGTCTTGCGGTATCTCCTACAGGGAAAGTGCCAGGAGGGAATTGTGGAGCTTGTTCTCAGTGTCTCTGAGAATTGCTCTGATTATCCCTGTGACCTCTTTGCTAAGACTCTCCAGAGAGCCGTCCTCAAAACCAACACACATCTTGACATATCTCCCACATTGATCGCAGTGTCTCCAGGAACAGCATTCAAGGAGCCAGGAACTTTTCTCCCTACACTGTCCATTGAGTTGTCCTCAAAACCAATATACATCCTGCTGTATCTCCCACATGGAATGTGCTAGGCGGGAAAAGTGGGGATCAAGCTTACACTTTCTCGGAACTGCTTCAAATCAACTAGATATCTTTGTGCTGTAAATCTCCCAACAGCCAAACGCAAAAGCAGCAAACATCTCGCTGTATGTCCCACATCCAAAGTGCCAAGAGAGAGCTTGCTCTCCCTGTCTTTGAGTACTGTTTTCACTGTCCCGGTTACCTCTTTGCTAACATTCTCTTCAGAGCTGCAGTGAAACCAGGAACCACGTGGAGAAGGCACCCACACTGAAAATGCCTGGAAGGAACATTGGGGCTTCTTCTCAGTGTCTCTGACATAGGGTTTCACTGTCCCGGGAAAGTCTCTGCTAACACCCTGCAGAGCGCAGTGCCCAATATACAGAAACGTCTTGCGGTATCTCGTACAGGGAAAGTGCCAGGAGGGAATTGTGGAGCTTGTTCTCAGTGTCTCTGAGAATTGCTCTGATTATCCCTGTGACCTCTTTGCTAAGACTCTCCAGAGAGCCGTCCTCAAAACCAACACACATCTTGACATATCTCCCACATTGATCGCAGTGTCTCCAGGAACAGCATTCAAGGAGCCAGGAACTTTTCTCCCTACACTGTCCATTGAGTTGTCCTCAAAACCAATATACATCCTGCTGTATCTCCCACATGGAATGTGCTAGGCGGGAAAAGTGGGGATCAAGCTTACACTTTCTCGGAACTGCTTCAAATCAACTAGATATCTTTGTGCTGTAAATCTCCCAACAGCCAAACGCAAAAGCAGCAAACATCTCGCTGTATGTCCCACATCCAAAGTGCCAAGAGAGAGCTTGCTCTCCCTGTCTTTGAGTACTGTTTTCACTGTCCCGGTTACCTCTTTGCTAACATTCTCTTCAGAGCTGCAGTGAAACCAGGAACCACGTGGAGAAGGCACCCACACTGAAAATGCCTGGAAGGAGCATTGCGGCTTCTTCTCAGTGTCTCTGACATAGGGTTTCACTGTCCCGGGAAAGTCTCTGCTAACACCCTGCAGAGCGCAGTGCCCAATATACAGAAACGTCTTGCGGTATCTCGTACAGGGAAAGTGCCAGGAGGGAATTGTGGAGCTTGTTCTCAGTGTCTCTGAGAATTGCTCTGATTATCCCTGTGACCTCTTTGCTAAGACTCTCCAGAGAGCCGTCCTCAAAACCAACACACATCTTGACATATCTCCCACATTGATCGCAGTGTCTCCAGGAACAGCATTCAAGGAGCCAGGAACTTTTCTCCCTACACTGTCCATTGAGTTGTCCTCAAAACCAATATACATCCTGCTGTATCTCCCACATGGAATGTGCCAGGAGGGAAAAGTGGGGATTATGCTTAGACTTTCTCAGAACTGCTTCAAATCAACTAGATATCTTTGTGCTGTAAATCTCCCAACAGCCAAACGCAAAAGCAGCAAACATCTCGCTGTATGTCCCACATCCAAAGTGCCAAGAGAGTAATGGTGAGCTTGCTCTCCCTGCCTTTGAGTACTGTTTTCACTGTCCCGGTTACCTCTTTGCTAACATTCTCTTCAGAGCTGCAGTGAAACCAGGAACCACGTGGAGAAGGCACCCACACTGAAAATGCCTGGAAGGAACATTGCGGCTTCTTCTCAGTGTCTCTGACATAGGGTTTCACTGTCCCGGGAAAGTCTCTGCTAACACCCTGCAGAGCGCAGTGCCCAATATACAGAAACGTCTTGCGGTATCTCCTACAGGGAAAGTGCCAGGAGGGAATTGTGGAGCTTGTTCTCAGTGTCTCTGAGAATTGCTCTGATTATCCCTGTGACCTCTTTGCTAAGACTCTCCAGAGAGCCGTCCTCAAAACCAACACACATCTTGACATATCTCCCACATTGATCGCAGTGTCTCCAGGAATGGCATTCAAGGAGCCAGGAACTTTTCTCCCTACACTGTCCATTGAGTTGTCCTCAAAACCAATATACATCCTGCTGTATCTCCCACATGGAATGTGCCAGGAGGGAAAAGTGGGGATTATGCTTAGACTTTCTCGGAACTGCTTCAAATCAACTAGATATCTTTGTGCTGTAAATCTCCCAACAGCCAAACGCAAAAGCAGCAAACATCTCGCTGTATGTCCCACATCCAAAGTGCCAAGAGAGTAATGGTGACCTTGCTCTCCCTGCCTTTGAGTACTGTTTTCACTGTCCCGGTTACCTCTTTGCTAACATTCTCTTCAGAGCTGCAGTGAAACCAGGAACCACGTGGAGAAGGCACCCACACTGAAAATGCCTGGAAGGAACATTGCGGCTTCTTCTCAGTGTCTCTGACATAGGGTTTCACTGTCCCGGGAAAGTCTCTGCTAACACCCTGCAGAGCGCAGTGCCCAATATACAGAAACGTCTTGCGGTATCTCCTACAGGGAAAGTGCCAGGAGGGAATTGTGGAGCTTGTTCTCAGTGTCTCTGAGAATTGCTCTGATTATCCCTGTGACCTCTTTGCTAAGACTCTCCAGAGAGCCGTCCTCAAAACCAACACACATCTTGACATATCTCCCACATTGATCGCAGTGTCTCCAGGAACAGCATTCAAGGAGCCAGGAACTTTTCTCCCTACACTGTCCATTGAGTTGTCCTCAAAACCAATATACATCCTGCTGTATCTCCCACATGGAATGTGCTAGGCGGGAAAAGTGGGGATCAAGCTTACACTTTCTTGGAACTGCTTCAAATCAACTAGATATCTTTGTGCTGTAAATCTCCCAACAGCCAAACGCAAAAGCAGCAAACATCTCGCTGTATGTCCCACATCCAAAGTGCCAAGAGAGAGCTTGCTCTCCCTGTCTTTGAGTACTGTTTTCACTGTCCCGGTTACCTCTTTGCTAACATTCTCTTCAGAGCTGCAGTGAAACCAGGAACCACGTGGAGAAGGCACCCACACTGAAAATGCCTGGAAGGAACATTGGGGCTTCTTCTCAGTGTCTCTGACATAGGGTTTCACTGTCCCGGGAAAGTCTCTGCTAACACCCTGCAGAGCGCAGTGCCCAATATACAGAAACGTCTTGCGGTATCTCCTACAGGGAAAGTGCCAGGAGGGAATTGTGGAGCTTGTTCTCAGTGTCTCTGAGAATTGCTCTGATTATCCCTGTGACCTCTTTGCTAAGACTCTCCAGAGAGCCGTCCTCAAAACCAACACACATCTTGACATATCTCCCACATTGATCGCAGTGTCTCCAGGAATGGCATTCAAGGAGCCAGGAACTTTTCTCCCTACACTGTCCATTGAGTTGTCCTCAAAACCAATATACATCCTGCTGTATCTCCCACATGGAATGTGCCAGGAGGGAAAAGTGGGGATTATGCTTAGACTTTCTCGGAACTGCTTCAAATCAACTAGATATCTTTGTGCTGTAAATCTCCCAACAGCCAAACGCAAAAGCAGCAAACATCTCGCTGTATGTCCCACATCCAAAGTGCCAAGAGAGTAATGGTGAGCTTGCTCTCCCTGCCTTTGAGTACTGTTTTCACTGTCCCGGTTACCTCTTTGCTAACATTCTCTTCAGAGCTGCAGTGAAACCAGGAACCACGTGGAGAAGGCACCCACACTGAAAATGCCTGGAAGGAACATTGCGGCTTCTTCTCAGTGTCTCTGACATAGGGTTTCACTGTCCCGGGAAAGTCTCTGCTAACACCCTGCAGAGCGCAGTGCCCAATATACAGAAACGTCTTGCGGTATCTCGTACAGGGAAAGTGCCAGGAGGGAATTGTGGAGCTTGTTCTCAGTGTCTCTGAGAATTGCTCTGATTATCCCTGTGACCTCTTTGCTAAGACTCTCCAGAGAGCCGTCCTCAAAACCAACACACATCTTGACATATCTCCCACATTGATCGCAGTGTCTCCAGGAACAGCATTCAAGGAGCCAGGAACTTTTCTCCCTACACTGTCCATTGAGTTGTCCTCAAAACCAATATACATCCTGCTGTATCTCCCACATGGAATGTGCTAGGCGGGAAAAGTGGGGATCAAGCTTACACTTTCTCGGAACTGCTTCAAATCAACTAGATATCTTTGTGCTGTAAATCTCCCAACAGCCAAACGCAAAAGCAGCAAACATCTCGCTGTATGTCCCACATCCAAAGTGCCAAGAGAGAGCTTGCTCTCCCTGTCTTTGAGTACTGTTTTCACTGTCCCGGTTACCTCTTTGCTAACATTCTCTTCAGAGCTGCAGTGAAACCAGGAACCACGTGGAGAAGGCACCCACACTGAAAATGCCTGGAAGGAGCATTGCGGCTTCTTCTCAGTGTCTCTGACATAGGGTTTCACTGTCCCGGGAAAGTCTCTGCTAACACCCTGCAGAGCGCAGTGCCCAATATACAGAAACGTCTTGCGGTATCTCCTACAGGGAAAGTGCCAGGAGGGAATTGTGGAGCTTGTTCTCAGTGTCTCTGAGAATTGCTCTGATTATCCCTGTGACCTCTTTGCTAAGACTCTCCAGAGAGCCGTCCTCAAAACCAACACACATCTTGACATATCTCCCACATTGATCGCAGTGTCTCCAGGAATGGCATTCAAGGAGCCAGGAACTTTTCTCCCTACACTGTCCATTGAGTTGTCCTCAAAACCAATATACATCCTGCTGTATCTCCCACATGGAATGTGCCAGGAGGGAAAAGTGGGGATTATGCTTAGACTTTCTCGGAACTGCTTCAAATCAACTAGATATCTTTGTGCTGTAAATCTCCCAACAGCCAAACGCAAAAGCAGCAAACATCTCGCTGTATGTCCCACATCCAAAGTGCCAAGAGAGTAATGGTGAGCTTGCTCTCCCTGCCTTTGAGTACTGTTTTCACTGTCCCGGTTACCTCTTTGCTAACATTCTCTTCAGAGCTGCAGTGAAACCAGGAACCACGTGGAGAAGGCACCCACACTGAAAATGCCTGGAAGGAACATTGCGGCTTCTTCTCAGTGTCTCTGACATAGGGTTTCACTGTCCCGGGAAAGTCTCTGCTAACACCCTGCAGAGCGCAGTGCCCAATATACAGAAACGTCTTGCGGTATCTCCTACAGGGAAAGTGCCAGGAGGGAATTGTGGAGCTTGTTCTCAGTGTCTCTGAGAATTGCTCTGATTATCCCTGTGACCTCTTTGCTAAGACTCTCCAGAGAGCCGTCCTCAAAACCAACACACATCTTGACATATCTCCCACATTGATCGCAGTGTCTCCAGGAACAGCATTCAAGGAGCCAGGAACTTTTCTCCCTACACTGTCCATTGAGTTGTCCTCAAAACCAATATACATCCTGCTGTATCTCCCACATGGAATGTGCTAGGCGGGAAAAGTGGGGATCAAGCTTACACTTTCTTGGAACTGCTTCAAATCAACTAGATATCTTTGTGCTGTAAATCTCCCAACAGCCAAACGCAAAAGCAGCAAACATCTCGCTGTATGTCCCACATCCAAAGTGCCAAGAGAGAGCTTGCTCTCCCTGTCTTTGAGTACTGTTTTCACTGTCCCGGTTACCTCTTTGCTAACATTCTCTTCAGAGCTGCAGTGAAACCAGGAACCACGTGGAGAAGGCACCCACACTGAAAATGCCTGGAAGGAACATTGGGGCTTCTTCTCAGTGTCTCTGACATAGGGTTTCACTGTCCCGGGAAAGTCTCTGCTAACACCCTGCAGAGCGCAGTGCCCAATATACAGAAACGTCTTGCGGTATCTCCTACAGGGAAAGTGCCAGGAGGGAATTGTGGAGCTTGTTCTCAGTGTCTCTGAGAATTGCTCTGATTATCCCTGTGACCTCTTTGCTAAGACTCTCCAGAGAGCCGTCCTCAAAACCAACACACATCTTGACATATCTCCCACATTGATCGCAGTGTCTCCAGGAACAGCATTCAAGGAGCCAGGAACTTTTCTCCCTACACTGTCCATTGAGTTGTCCTCAAAACCAATATACATCCTGCTGTATCTCCCACATGGAATGTGCCAGGCGGGAAAAGTGGGGATCAAGCTTACACTTTCTCGGAACTGCTTCAAATCAACTAGATATCTTTGTGCTGTAAATCTCCCAACAGCCAAACGCAAAAGCAGCAAACATCTCGCTGTATGTCCCACATCCAAAGTGCCAAGAGAGAGCTTGCTCTCCCTGTCTTTGAGTACTGTTTTCACTGTCCCGGTTACCTCTTTGCTAACATTCTCTTCAGAGCTGCAGTGAAACCAGGAACCACGTGGAGAAGGCACCCACACTGAAAATGCCTGGAAGGAACATTGGGGCTTCTTCTCAGTGTCTCTGACATAGGGTTTCACTGTCCCGGGAAAGTCTCTGCTAACACCCTGCAGAGCGCAGTGCCCAATATACAGAAACGTCTTGCGGTATCTCGTACAGGGAAAGTGCCAGGAGGGAATTGTGGAGCTTGTTCTCAGTGTCTCTGAGAATTGCTCTGATTATCCCTGTGACCTCTTTGCTAAGACTCTCCAGAGAGCCGTCCTCAAAACCAACACACATCTTGACATATCTCCCACATTGATCGCAGTGTCTCCAGGAACAGCATTCAAGGAGCCAGGAACTTTTCTCCCTACACTGTCCATTGAGTTGTCCTCAAAACCAATATACATCCTGCTGTATCTCCCACATGGAATGTGCTAGGCGGGAAAAGTGGGGATCAAGCTTACACTTTCTCGGAACTGCTTCAAATCAACTAGATATCTTTGTGCTGTAAATCTCCCAACAGCCAAACGCAAAAGCAGCAAACATCTCGCTGTATGTCCCACATCCAAAGTGCCAAGAGAGAGCTTGCTCTCCCTGTCTTTGAGTACTGTTTTCACTGTCCCGGTTACCTCTTTGCTAACATTCTCTTCAGAGCTGCAGTGAAACCAGGAACCACGTGGAGAAGGCACCCACACTGAAAATGCCTGGAAGGAGCATTGCGGCTTCTTCTCAGTGTCTCTGACATAGGGTTTCACTGTCCCGGGAAAGTCTCTGCTAACACCCTGCAGAGCGCAGTGCCCAATATACAGAAACGTCTTGCGGTATCTCCTACAGGGAAAGTGCCAGGAGGGAATTGTGGAGCTTGTTCTCAGTGTCTCTGAGAATTGCTCTGATTATCCCTGTGACCTCTTTGCTAAGACTCTCCAGAGAGCCGTCCTCAAAACCAACACACATCTTGACATATCTCCCACATTGATCGCAGTGTCTCCAGGAATGGCATTCAAGGAGCCAGGAACTTTTCTCCCTACACTGTCCATTGAGTTGTCCTCAAAACCAATATACATCCTGCTGTATCTCCCACATGGAATGTGCCAGGAGGGAAAAGTGGGGATTATGCTTAGACTTTCTCGGAACTGCTTCAAATCAACTAGATATCTTTGTGCTGTAAATCTCCCAACAGCCAAACGCAAAAGCAGCAAACATCTCGCTGTATGTCCCACATCCAAAGTGCCAAGAGAGTAATGGTGAGCTTGCTCTCCCTGCCTTTGAGTACTGTTTTCACTGTCCCGGTTACCTCTTTGCTAACATTCTCTTCAGAGCTGCAGTGAAACCAGGAACCACGTGGAGAAGGCACCCACACTGAAAATGCCTGGAAGGAACATTGGGGCTTCTTCTCAGTGTCTCTGACATAGGGTTTCACTGTCCCGGGAAAGTCTCTGCTAACACCCTGCAGAGCGCAGTGCCCAATATACAGAAACGTCTTGCGGTATCTCCTACAGGGAAAGTGCCAGGAGGGAATTGTGGAGCTTGTTCTCAGTGTCTCTGAGAATTGCTCTGATTATCCCTGTGACCTCTTTGCTAAGACTCTCCAGAGAGCCGTCCTCAAAACCAACACACATCTTGACATATCTCCCACATTGATCGCAGTGTCTCCAGGAACAGCATTCAAGGAGCCAGGAACTTTTCTCCCTACACTGTCCATTGAGTTGTCCTCAAAACCAATATACATCCTGCTGTATCTCCCACATGGAATGTGCTAGGCGGGAAAAGTGGGGATCAAGCTTACACTTTCTCGGAACTGCTTCAAATCAACTAGATATCTTTGTGCTGTAAATCTCCCAACAGCCAAACGCAAAAGCAGCAAACATCTCGCTGTATGTCCCACATCCAAAGTGCCAAGAGAGAGCTTGCTCTCCCTGTCTTTGAGTACTGTTTTCACTGTCCCGGTTACCTCTTTGCTAACATTCTCTTCAGAGCTGCAGTGAAACCAGGAACCACGTGGAGAAGGCACCCACACTGAAAATGCCTGGAAGGAGCATTGCGGCTTCTTCTCAGTGTCTCTGACATAGGGTTTCACTGTCCCGGGAAAGTCTCTGCTAACACCCTGCAGAGCGCAGTGCCCAATATACAGAAACGTCTTGCGGTATCTCCTACAGGGAAAGTGCCAGGAGGGAATTGTGGAGCTTGTTCTCAGTGTCTCTGAGAATTGCTCTGATTATCCCTGTGACCTCTTTGCTAAGACTCTCCAGAGAGCCGTCCTCAAAACCAACACACATCTTGACATATCTCCCACATTGATCGCAGTGTCTCCAGGAATGGCATTCAAGGAGCCAGGAACTTTTCTCCCTACACTGTCCATTGAGTTGTCCTCAAAACCAATATACATCCTGCTGTATCTCCCACATGGAATGTGCCAGGAGGGAAAAGTGGGGATTATGCTTAGACTTTCTCGGAACTGCTTCAAATCAACTAGATATCTTTGTGCTGTAAATCTCCCAACAGCCAAACGCAAAAGCAGCAAACATCTCGCTGTATGTCCCACATCCAAAGTGCCAAGAGAGTAATGGTGAGCTTGCTCTCCCTGCCTTTGAGTACTGTTTTCACTGTCCCGGTTACCTCTTTGCTAACATTCTCTTCAGAGCTGCAGTGAAACCAGGAACCACGTGGAGAAGGCACCCACACTGAAAATGCCTGGAAGGAACATTGCGGCTTCTTCTCAGTGTCTCTGACATAGGGTTTCACTGTCCCGGGAAAGTCTCTGCTAACACCCTGCAGAGCGCAGTGCCCAATATACAGAAACGTCTTGCGGTATCTCCTACAGGGAAAGTGCCAGGAGGGAATTGTGGAGCTTGTTCTCAGTGTCTCTGAGAATTGCTCTGATTATCCCTGTGACCTCTTTGCTAAGACTCTCCAGAGAGCCGTCCTCAAAACCAACACACATCTTGACATATCTCCCACATTGATCGCAGTGTCTCCAGGAACAGCATTCAAGGAGCCAGGAACTTTTCTCCCTACACTGTCCATTGAGTTGTCCTCAAAACCAATATACATCCTGCTGTATCTCCCACATGGAATGTGCTAGGCGGGAAAAGTGGGGATCAAGCTTACACTTTCTCGGAACTGCTTCAAATCAACTAGATATCTTTGTGCTGTAAATCTCCCAACAGCCAAACGCAAAAGCAGCAAACATCTCGCTGTATGTCCCACATCCAAAGTGCCAAGAGAGAGCTTGCTCTCCCTGTCTTTGAGTACTGTTTTCACTGTCCCGGTTACCTCTTTGCTAACATTCTCTTCAGAGCTGCAGTGAAACCAGGAACCACGTGGAGAAGGCACCCACACTGAAAATGCCTGGAAGGAGCATTGCGGCTTCTTCTCAGTGTCTCTGACATAGGGTTTCACTGTCCCGGGAAAGTCTCTGCTAACACCCTGCAGAGCGCAGTGCCCAATATACAGAAACGTCTTGCGGTATCTCCTACAGGGAAAGTGCCAGGAGGGAATTGTGGAGCTTGTTCTCAGTGTCTCTGAGAATTGCTCTGATTATCCCTGTGACCTCTTTGCTAAGACTCTCCAGAGAGCCGTCCTCAAAACCAACACACATCTTGACATATCTCCCACATTGATCGCAGTGTCTCCAGGAATGGCATTCAAGGAGCCAGGAACTTTTCTCCCTACACTGTCCATTGAGTTGTCCTCAAAACCAATATACATCCTGCTGTATCTCCCACATGGAATGTGCCAGGAGGGAAAAGTGGGGATTATGCTTAGACTTTCTCGGAACTGCTTCAAATCAACTAGATATCTTTGTGCTGTAAATCTCCCAACAGCCAAACGCAAAAGCAGCAAACATCTCGCTGTATGTCCCACATCCAAAGTGCCAAGAGAGAGCTTGCTCTCCCTGTCTTTGAGTACTGTTTTCACTGTCCCGGTTACCTCTTTGCTAACATTCTCTTCAGAGCTGCAGTGAAACCAGGAACCACGTGGAGAAGGCACCCACACTGAAAATGCCTGGAAGGAACATTGGGGCTTCTTCTCAGTGTCTCTGACATAGGGTTTCACTGTCCCGGGAAAGTCTCTGCTAACACCCTGCAGAGCGCAGTGCCCAATATACAGAAACGTCTTGCGGTATCTCCTACAGGGAAAGTGCCAGGAGGGAATTGTGGAGCTTGTTCTCAGTGTCTCTGAGAATTGCTCTGATTATCCCTGTGACCTCTTTGCTAAGACTCTCCAGAGAGCCGTCCTCAAAACCAACACACATCTTGACATATCTCCCACATTGATCGCAGTGTCTCCAGGAACAGCATTCAAGGAGCCAGGAACTTTTCTCCCTACACTGTCCATTGAGTTGTCCTCAAAACCAATATACATCCTGCTGTATCTCCCACATGGAATGTGCTAGGCGGGAAAAGTGGGGATCAAGCTTACACTTTCTCGGAACTGCTTCAAATCAACTAGATATCTTTGTGCTGTAAATCTCCCAACAGCCAAACGCAAAAGCAGCAAACATCTCGCTGTATGTCCCACATCCAAAGTGCCAAGAGAGAGCTTGCTCTCCCTGTCTTTGAGTACTGTTTTCACTGTCCCGGTTACCTCTTTGCTAACATTCTCTTCAGAGCTGCAGTGAAACCAGGAACCACGTGGAGAAGGCACCCACACTGAAAATGCCTGGAAGGAGCATTGCGGCTTCTTCTCAGTGTCTCTGACATAGGGTTTCACTGTCCCGGGAAAGTCTCTGCTAACACCCTGCAGAGCGCAGTGCCCAATATACAGAAACGTCTTGCGGTATCTCCTACAGGGAAAGTGCCAGGAGGGAATTGTGGAGCTTGTTCTCAGTGTCTCTGAGAATTGCTCTGATTATCCCTGTGACCTCTTTGCTAAGACTCTCCAGAGAGCCGTCCTCAAAACCAACACACATCTTGACATATCTCCCACATTGATCGCAGTGTCTCCAGGAATGGCATTCAAGGAGCCAGGAACTTTTCTCCCTACACTGTCCATTGAGTTGTCCTCAAAACCAATATACATCCTGCTGTATCTCCCACATGGAATGTGCCAGGAGGGAAAAGTGGGGATTATGCTTAGACTTTCTCGGAACTGCTTCAAATCAACTAGATATCTTTGTGCTGTAAATCTCCCAACAGCCAAACGCAAAAGCAGCAAACATCTCGCTGTATGTCCCACATCCAAAGTGCCAAGAGAGTAATGGTGAGCTTGCTCTCCCTGCCTTTGAGTACTGTTTTCACTGTCCCGGTTACCTCTTTGCTAACATTCTCTTCAGAGCTGCAGTGAAACCAGGAACCACGTGGAGAAGGCACCCACACTGAAAATGCCTGGAAGGAACATTGCGGCTTCTTCTCAGTGTCTCTGACATAGGGTTTCACTGTCCCGGGAAAGTCTCTGCTAACACCCTGCAGAGCGCAGTGCCCAATATACAGAAACGTCTTGCGGTATCTCCTACAGGGAAAGTGCCAGGAGGGAATTGTGGAGCTTGTTCTCAGTGTCTCTGAGAATTGCTCTGATTATCCCTGTGACCTCTTTGCTAAGACTCTCCAGAGAGCCGTCCTCAAAACCAACACACATCTTGACATATCTCCCACATTGATCGCAGTGTCTCCAGGAACAGCATTCAAGGAGCCAGGAACTTTTCTCCCTACACTGTCCATTGAGTTGTCCTCAAAACCAATATACATCCTGCTGTATCTCCCACATGGAATGTGCTAGGCGGGAAAAGTGGGGATCAAGCTTACACTTTCTCGGAACTGCTTCAAATCAACTAGATATCTTTGTGCTGTAAATCTCCCAACAGCCAAACGCAAAAGCAGCAAACATCTCGCTGTATGTCCCACATCCAAAGTGCCAAGAGAGAGCTTGCTCTCCCTGTCTTTGAGTACTGTTTTCACTGTCCCGGTTACCTCTTTGCTAACATTCTCTTCAGAGCTGCAGTGAAACCAGGAACCACGTGGAGAAGGCACCCACACTGAAAATGCCTGGAAGGAGCATTGCGGCTTCTTCTCAGTGTCTCTGACATAGGGTTTCACTGTCCCGGGAAAGTCTCTGCTAACACCCTGCAGAGCGCAGTGCCCAATATACAGAAACGTCTTGCGGTATCTCCTACAGGGAAAGTGCCAGGAGGGAATTGTGGAGCTTGTTCTCAGTGTCTCTGAGAATTGCTCTGATTATCCCTGTGACCTCTTTGCTAAGACTCTCCAGAGAGCCGTCCTCAAAACCAACACACATCTTGACATATCTCCCACATTGATCGCAGTGTCTCCAGGAATGGCATTCAAGGAGCCAGGAACTTTTCTCCCTACACTGTCCATTGAGTTGTCCTCAAAACCAATATACATCCTGCTGTATCTCCCACATGGAATGTGCCAGGAGGGAAAAGTGGGGATTATGCTTAGACTTTCTCGGAACTGCTTCAAATCAACTAGATATCTTTGTGCTGTAAATCTCCCAACAGCCAAACGCAAAAGCAGCAAACATCTCGCTGTATGTCCCACATCCAAAGTGCCAAGAGAGAGCTTGCTCTCCCTGTCTTTGAGTACTGTTTTCACTGTCCCGGTTACCTCTTTGCTAACATTCTCTTCAGAGCTGCAGTGAAACCAGGAACCACGTGGAGAAGGCACCCACACTGAAAATGCCTGGAAGGAACATTGGGGCTTCTTCTCAGTGTCTCTGACATAGGGTTTCACTGTCCCGGGAAAGTCTCTGCTAACACCCTGCAGAGCGCAGTGCCCAATATACAGAAACATCTTGCGGTATCTCGTACAGGGAAAGTGCCAGGAGGGAATTGTGGAGCTTGTTCTCAGTGTCTCTGAGAATTGCTCTGATTATCCCTGTGACCTCTTTGCTAAGACTCTCCAGAGAGCCGTCCTCAAAACCAACACACATCTTGACATATCTCCCACATTGATCGCAGTGTCTCCAGGAACGGCATTCAAGGAGCCAGGAACTTTTCTCCCTACACTGTCCATTGAGTTGTCCTCAAAACCAATATACATCCTGCTGTATCTCCCACATGGAATGTGCTAGGCGGGAAAAGTGGGGATCAAGCTTAGACTTTCTCGGAACTGCTTCAAATCAACTAGATATCTTTGTGCTGTAAATCTCCCAACAGCCAAACGCAAAAGCAGCAAACATCTCGCTGTATGTCCCACATCCAAAGTGCCAAGAGAGAGCTTGCTCTCCCTGTCTTTGAGTACTGTTTTCACTGTCCCGGTTACCTCTTTGCTAACATTCTCTTCAGAGCTGCAGTGAAACCAGGAACCACGTGGAGAAGGCACCCACACTGAAAATGCCTGGAAGGAGCATTGCGGCTTCTTCTCAGTGTCTCTGACATAGGGTTTCACTGTCCCGGGAAAGTCTCTGCTAACACCCTGCAGAGCGCAGTGCCCAATATACAGAAACGTCTTGCGGTATCTCCTACAGGGAAAGTGCCAGGAGGGAATTGTGGAGCTTGTTCTCAGTGTCTCTGAGAATTGCTCTGATTATCCCTGTGACCTCTTTGCTAAGACTCTCCAGAGAGCCGTCCTCAAAACCAACACACATCTTGACATATCTCCCACATTGATCGCAGTGTCTCCAGGAATGGCATTCAAGGAGCCAGGAACTTTTCTCCCTACACTGTCCATTGAGTTGTCCTCAAAACCAATATACATCCTGCTGTATCTCCCACATGGAATGTGCCAGGAGGGAAAAGTGGGGATTATGCTTAGACTTTCTCGGAACTGCTTCAAATCAACTAGATATCTTTGTGCTGTAAATCTCCCAACAGCCAAACGCAAAAGCAGCAAACATCTCGCTGTATGTCCCACATCCAAAGTGCCAAGAGAGTAATGGTGAGCTTGCTCTCCCTGCCTTTGAGTACTGTTTTCACTGTCCCGGTTACCTCTTTGCTAACATTCTCTTCAGAGCTGCAGTGAAACCAGGAACCACGTGGAGAAGGCACCCACACTGAAAATGCCTGGAAGGAACATTGCGGCTTCTTCTCAGTGTCTCTGACATAGGGTTTCACTGTCCCGGGAAAGTCTCTGCTAACACCCTGCAGAGCGCAGTGCCCAATATACAGAAACGTCTTGCGGTATCTCCTACAGGGAAAGTGCCAGGAGGGAATTGTGGAGCTTGTTCTCAGTGTCTCTGAGAATTGCTCTGATTATCCCTGTGACCTCTTTGCTAAGACTCTCCAGAGAGCCGTCCTCAAAACCAACACACATCTTGACATATCTCCCACATTGATCGCAGTGTCTCCAGGAACAGCATTCAAGGAGCCAGGAACTTTTCTCCCTACACTGTCCATTGAGTTGTCCTCAAAACCAATATACATCCTGCTGTATCTCCCACATGGAATGTGCTAGGCGGGAAAAGTGGGGATCAAGCTTACACTTTCTCGGAACTGCTTCAAATCAACTAGATATCTTTGTGCTGTAAATCTCCCAACAGCCAAACGCAAAAGCAGCAAACATCTCGCTGTATGTCCCACATCCAAAGTGCCAAGAGAGAGCTTGCTCTCCCTGTCTTTGAGTACTGTTTTCACTGTCCCGGTTACCTCTTTGCTAACATTCTCTTCAGAGCTGCAGTGAAACCAGGAACCACGTGGAGAAGGCACCCACACTGAAAATGCCTGGAAGGAGCATTGCGGCTTCTTCTCAGTGTCTCTGACATAGGGTTTCACTGTCCCGGGAAAGTCTCTGCTAACACCCTGCAGAGCGCAGTGCCCAATATACAGAAACGTCTTGCGGTATCTCCTACAGGGAAAGTGCCAGGAGGGAATTGTGGAGCTTGTTCTCAGTGTCTCTGAGAATTGCTCTGATTATCCCTGTGACCTCTTTGCTAAGACTCTCCAGAGAGCCGTCCTCAAAACCAACACACATCTTGACATATCTCCCACATTGATCGCAGTGTCTCCAGGAATGGCATTCAAGGAGCCAGGAACTTTTCTCCCTACACTGTCCATTGAGTTGTCCTCAAAACCAATATACATCCTGCTGTATCTCCCACATGGAATGTGCCAGGAGGGAAAAGTGGGGATTATGCTTAGACTTTCTCGGAACTGCTTCAAATCAACTAGATATCTTTGTGCTGTAAATCTCCCAACAGCCAAACGCAAAAGCAGCAAACATCTCGCTGTATGTCCCACATCCAAAGTGCCAAGAGAGTAATGGTGAGCTTGCTCTCCCTGCCTTTGAGTACTGTTTTCACTGTCCCGGTTACCTCTTTGCTAACATTCTCTTCAGAGCTGCAGTGAAACCAGGAACCACGTGGAGAAGGCACCCACACTGAAAATGCCTGGAAGGAACATTGCGGCTTCTTCTCAGTGTCTCTGACATAGGGTTTCACTGTCCCGGGAAAGTCTCTGCTAACACCCTGCAGAGCGCAGTGCCCAATATACAGAAACGTCTTGCGGTATCTCCTACAGGGAAAGTGCCAGGAGGGAATTGTGGAGCTTGTTCTCAGTGTCTCTGAGAATTGCTCTGATTATCCCTGTGACCTCTTTGCTAAGACTCTCCAGAGAGCCGTCCTCAAAACCAACACACATCTTGACATATCTCCCACATTGATCGCAGTGTCTCCAGGAATGGCATTCAAGGAGCCAGGAACTTTTCTCCCTACACTGTCCATTGAGTTGTCCTCAAAACCAATATACATCCTGCTGTATCTCCCACATGGAATGTGCCAGGAGGGAAAAGTGGGGATTATGCTTAGACTTTCTCGGAACTGCTTCAAATCAACTAGATATCTTTGTGCTGTAAATCTCCCAACAGCCAAACGCAAAAGCAGCAAACATCTCGCTGTATGTCCCACATCCAAAGTGCCAAGAGAGTAATGGTGAGCTTGCTCTCCCTGCCTTTGAGTACTGTTTTCACTGTCCCGGTTACCTCTTTGCTAACATTCTCTTCAGAGCTGCAGTGAAACCAGGAACCACGTGGAGAAGGCACCCACACTGAAAATGCCTGGAAGGAACATTGCGGCTTCTTCTCAGTGTCTCTGACATAGGGTTTCACTGTCCCGGGAAAGTCTCTGCTAACACCCTGCAGAGCGCAGTGCCCAATATACAGAAACGTCTTGCGGTATCTCCTACAGGGAAAGTGCCAGGAGGGAATTGTGGAGCTTGTTCTCAGTGTCTCTGAGAATTGCTCTGATTATCCCTGTGACCTCTTTGCTAAGACTCTCCAGAGAGCCGTCCTCAAAACCAACACACATCTTGACATATCTCCCACATTGATCGCAGTGTCTCCAGGAATGGCATTCAAGGAGCCAGGAACTTTTCTCCCTACACTGTCCATTGAGTTGTCCTCAAAACCAATATACATCCTGCTGTATCTCCCACATGGAATGTGCCAGGAGGGAAAAGTGGGGATTATGCTTAGACTTTCTCGGAACTGCTTCAAATCAACTAGATATCTTTGTGCTGTAAATCTCCCAACAGCCAAACGCAAAAGCAGCAAACATCTCGCTGTATGTCCCACATCCAAAGTGCCAAGAGAGTAATGGTGAGCTTGCTCTCCCTGCCTTTGAGTACTGTTTTCACTGTCCCGGTTACCTCTTTGCTAACATTCTCTTCAGAGCTGCAGTGAAACCAGGAACCACGTGGAGAAGGCACCCACACTGAAAATGCCTGGAAGGAACATTGCGGCTTCTTCTCAGTGTCTCTGACATAGGGTTTCACTGTCCCGGGAAAGTCTCTGCTAACACCCTGCAGAGCGCAGTGCCCAATATACAGAAACGTCTTGCGGTATCTCCTACAGGGAAAGTGCCAGGAGGGAATTGTGGAGCTTGTTCTCAGTGTCTCTGAGAATTGCTCTGATTATCCCTGTGACCTCTTTGCTAAGACTCTCCAGAGAGCCGTCCTCAAAACCAACACACATCTTGACATATCTCCCACATTGATCGCAGTGTCTCCAGGAACAGCATTCAAGGAGCCAGGAACTTTTCTCCCTACACTGTCCATTGAGTTGTCCTCAAAACCAATATACATCCTGCTGTATCTCCCACATGGAATGTGCTAGGCGGGAAAAGTGGGGATCAAGCTTACACTTTCTCGGAACTGCTTCAAATCAACTAGATATCTTTGTGCTGTAAATCTCCCAACAGCCAAACGCAAAAGCAGCAAACATCTCGCTGTATGTCCCACATCCAAAGTGCCAAGAGAGAGCTTGCTCTCCCTGTCTTTGAGTACTGTTTTCACTGTCCCGGTTACCTCTTTGCTAACATTCTCTTCAGAGCTGCAGTGAAACCAGGAACCACGTGGAGAAGGCACCCACACTGAAAATGCCTGGAAGGAGCATTGCGGCTTCTTCTCAGTGTCTCTGACATAGGGTTTCACTGTCCCGGGAAAGTCTCTGCTAACACCCTGCAGAGCGCAGTGCCCAATATACAGAAACGTCTTGCGGTATCTCCTACAGGGAAAGTGCCAGGAGGGAATTGTGGAGCTTGTTCTCAGTGTCTCTGAGAATTGCTCTGATTATCCCTGTGACCTCTTTGCTAAGACTCTCCAGAGAGCCGTCCTCAAAACCAACACACATCTTGACATATCTCCCACATTGATCGCAGTGTCTCCAGGAATGGCATTCAAGGAGCCAGGAACTTTTCTCCCTACACTGTCCATTGAGTTGTCCTCAAAACCAATATACATCCTGCTGTATCTCCCACATGGAATGTGCCAGGAGGGAAAAGTGGGGATTATGCTTAGACTTTCTCGGAACTGCTTCAAATCAACTAGATATCTTTGTGCTGTAAATCTCCCAACAGCCAAACGCAAAAGCAGCAAACATCTCGCTGTATGTCCCACATCCAAAGTGCCAAGAGAGTAATGGTGAGCTTGCTCTCCCTGCCTTTGAGTACTGTTTTCACTGTCCCGGTTACCTCTTTGCTAACATTCTCTTCAGAGCTGCAGTGAAACCAGGAACCACGTGGAGAAGGCACCCACACTGAAAATGCCTGGAAGGAACATTGCGGCTTCTTCTCAGTGTCTCTGACATAGGGTTTCACTGTCCCGGGAAAGTCTCTGCTAACACCCTGCAGAGCGCAGTGCCCAATATACAGAAACGTCTTGCGGTATCTCCTACAGGGAAAGTGCCAGGAGGGAATTGTGGAGCTTGTTCTCAGTGTCTCTGAGAATTGCTCTGATTATCCCTGTGACCTCTTTGCTAAGACTCTCCAGAGAGCCGTCCTCAAAACCAACACACATCTTGACATATCTCCCACATTGATCGCAGTGTCTCCAGGAACAGCATTCAAGGAGCCAGGAACTTTTCTCCCTACACTGTCCATTGAGTTGTCCTCAAAACCAATATACATCCTGCTGTATCTCCCACATGGAATGTGCTAGGCGGGAAAAGTGGGGATCAAGCTTACACTTTCTCGGAACTGCTTCAAATCAACTAGATATCTTTGTGCTGTAAATCTCCCAACAGCCAAACGCAAAAGCAGCAAACATCTCGCTGTATGTCCCACATCCAAAGTGCCAAGAGAGAGCTTGCTCTCCCTGTCTTTGAGTACTGTTTTCACTGTCCCGGTTACCTCTTTGCTAACATTCTCTTCAGAGCTGCAGTGAAACCAGGAACCACGTGGAGAAGGCACCCACACTGAAAATGCCTGGAAGGAACATTGCGGCTTCTTCTCAGTGTCTCTGACATAGGGTTTCACTGTCCCGGGAAAGTCTCTGCTAACACCCTGCAGAGCGCAGTGCCCAATATACAGAAACGTCTTGCGGTATCTCCTACAGGGAAAGTGCCAGGAGGGAATTGTGGAGCTTGTTCTCAGTGTCTCTGAGAATTGCTCTGATTATCCCTGTGACCTCTTTGCTAAGACTCTCCAGAGAGCCGTCCTCAAAACCAACACACATCTTGACATATCTCCCACATTGATCGCAGTGTCTCCAGGAACAGCATTCAAGGAGCCAGGAACTTTTCTCCCTACACTGTCCATTGAGTTGTCCTCAAAACCAATATACATCCTGCTGTATCTCCCACATGGAATGTGCTAGGCGGGAAAAGTGGGGATCAAGCTTACACTTTCTTGGAACTGCTTCAAATCAACTAGATATCTTTGTGCTGTAAATCTCCCAACAGCCAAACGCAAAAGCAGCAAACATCTCGCTGTATGTCCCACATCCAAAGTGCCAAGAGAGAGCTTGCTCTCCCTGTCTTTGAGTACTGTTTTCACTGTCCCGGTTACCTCTTTGCTAACATTCTCTTCAGAGCTGCAGTGAAACCAGGAACCACGTGGAGAAGGCACCCACACTGAAAATGCCTGGAAGGAACATTGGGGCTTCTTCTCAGTGTCTCTGACATAGGGTTTCACTGTCCCGGGAAAGTCTCTGCTAACACCCTGCAGAGCGCAGTGCCCAATATACAGAAACGTCTTGCGGTATCTCCTACAGGGAAAGTGCCAGGAGGGAATTGTGGAGCTTGTTCTCAGTGTCTCTGAGAATTGCTCTGATTATCCCTGTGACCTCTTTGCTAAGACTCTCCAGAGAGCCGTCCTCAAAACCAACACACATCTTGACATATCTCCCACATTGATCGCAGTGTCTCCAGGAACAGCATTCAAGGAGCCAGGAACTTTTCTCCCTACACTGTCCATTGAGTTGTCCTCAAAACCAATATACATCCTGCTGTATCTCCCACATGGAATGTGCTAGGCGGGAAAAGTGGGGATCAAGCTTACACTTTCTTGGAACTGCTTCAAATCAACTAGATATCTTTGTGCTGTAAATCTCCCAACAGCCAAACGCAAAAGCAGCAAACATCTCGCTGTATGTCCCACATCCAAAGTGCCAAGAGAGAGCTTGCTCTCCCTGTCTTTGAGTACTGTTTTCACTGTCCCGGTTACCTCTTTGCTAACATTCTCTTCAGAGCTGCAGTGAAACCAGGAACCACGTGGAGAAGGCACCCACACTGAAAATGCCTGGAAGGAACATTGCGGCTTCTTCTCAGTGTCTCTGACATAGGGTTTCACTGTCCCGGGAAAGTCTCTGCTAACACCCTGCAGAGCGCAGTGCCCAATATACAGAAACGTCTTGCGGTATCTCCTACAGGGAAAGTGCCAGGAGGGAATTGTGGAGCTTGTTCTCAGTGTCTCTGAGAATTGCTCTGATTATCCCTGTGACCTCTTTGCTAAGACTCTCCAGAGAGCCGTCCTCAAAACCAACACACATCTTGACATATCTCCCACATTGATCGCAGTGTCTCCAGGAACAGCATTCAAGGAGCCAGGAACTTTTCTCCCTACACTGTCCATTGAGTTGTCCTCAAAACCAATATACATCCTGCTGTATCTCCCACATGGAATGTGCTAGGCGGGAAAAGTGGGGATCAAGCTTAGACTTTCTCGGAACTGCTTCAAATCAACTAGATATCTTTGTGCTGTAAATCTCCCAACAGCCAAACGCAAAAGCAGCAAACATCTCGCTGTATGTCCCACATCCAAAGTGCCAAGAGAGAGCTTGCTCTCCCTGTCTTTGAGTACTGTTTTCACTGTCCCGGTTACCTCTTTGCTAACATTCTCTTCAGAGCTGCAGTGAAACCAGGAACCACGTGGAGAAGGCACCCACACTGAAAATGCCTGGAAGGAACACTGGGGCTTCTTCTCAGTGTCTCTGACATAGGGTTTCACTGTCCCGGGAAAGTCTCTGCTAACACCCTGCAGAGCGCAGTGCCCAATATACAGAAACGTCTTGCGGTATCTCGTACAGGGAAAGTGCCAGGAGGGAATTGTGGAGCTTGTTCTCAGTGTCTCTGAGAATTGCTCTGATTATCCCTGTGACCTCTTTGCTAAGACTCTCCAGAGAGCCGTCCTCAAAACCAACACACATCTTGACATATCTCCCACATTGATCGCAGTGTCTCCAGGAACAGCATTCAAGGAGCCAGGAACTTTTCTCCCTACACTGTCCATTGAGTTGTCCTCAAAACCAATATACATCCTGCTGTATCTCCCACATGGAATGTGCTAGGCGGGAAAAGTGGGGATCAAGCTTACACTTTCTCGGAACTGCTTCAAATCAACTAGATATCTTTGTGCTGTAAATCTCCCAACAGCCAAACGCAAAAGCAGCAAACATCTCGCTGTATGTCCCACATCCAAAGTGCCAAGAGAGAGCTTGCTCTCCCTGTCTTTGAGTACTGTTTTCACTGTCCCGGTTACCTCTTTGCTAACATTCTCTTCAGAGCTGCAGTGAAACCAGGAACCACGTGGAGAAGGCACCCACACTGAAAATGCCTGGAAGGAGCATTGCGGCTTCTTCTCAGTGTCTCTGACATAGGGTTTCACTGTCCCGGGAAAGTCTCTGCTAACACCCTGCAGAGCGCAGTGCCCAATATACAGAAACGTCTTGCGGTATCTCCTACAGGGAAAGTGCCAGGAGGGAATTGTGGAGCTTGTTCTCAGTGTCTCTGAGAATTGCTCTGATTATCCCTGTGACCTCTTTGCTAAGACTCTCCAGAGAGCCGTCCTCAAAACCAACACACATCTTGACATATCTCCCACATTGATCGCAGTGTCTCCAGGAATGGCATTCAAGGAGCCAGGAACTTTTCTCCCTACACTGTCCATTGAGTTGTCCTCAAAACCAATATACATCCTGCTGTATCTCCCACATGGAATGTGCCAGGAGGGAAAAGTGGGGATTATGCTTAGACTTTCTCAGAACTGCTTCAAATCAACTAGATATCTTTGTGCTGTAAATCTCCCAACAGCCAAACGCAAAAGCAGCAAACATCTCGCTGTATGTCCCACATCCAAAGTGCCAAGAGAGTAATGGTGAGCTTGCTCTCCCTGCCTTTGAGTACTGTTTTCACTGTCCCGGTTACCTCTTTGCTAACATTCTCTTCAGAGCTGCAGTGAAACCAGGAACCACGTGGAGAAGGCACCCACACTGAAAATGCCTGGAAGGAACATTGGGGCTTCTTCTCAGTGTCTCTGACATAGGGTTTCACTGTCCCGGGAAAGTCTCTGCTAACACCCTGCAGAGCGCAGTGCCCAATATACAGAAACGTCTTGCGGTATCTCCTACAGGGAAAGTGCCAGGAGGGAATTGTGGAGCTTGTTCTCAGTGTCTCTGAGAATTGCTCTGATTATCCCTGTGACCTCTTTGCTAAGACTCTCCAGAGAGCCGTCCTCAAAACCAACACACATCTTGACATATCTCCCACATTGATCGCAGTGTCTCCAGGAACAGCATTCAAGGAGCCAGGAACTTTTCTCCCTACACTGTCCATTGAGTTGTCCTCAAAACCAATATACATCCTGCTGTATCTCCCACATGGAATGTGCTAGGCGGGAAAAGTGGGGATCAAGCTTACACTTTCTCGGAACTGCTTCAAATCAACTAGATATCTTTGTGCTGTAAATCTCCCAACAGCCAAACGCAAAAGCAGCAAACATCTCGCTGTATGTCCCACATCCAAAGTGCCAAGAGAGAGCTTGCTCTCCCTGTCTTTGAGTACTGTTTTCACTGTCCCGGTTACCTCTTTGCTAACATTCTCTTCAGAGCTGCAGTGAAACCAGGAACCACGTGGAGAAGGCACCCACACTGAAAATGCCTGGAAGGAACATTGCGGCTTCTTCTCAGTGTCTCTGACATAGGGTTTCACTGTCCCGGGAAAGTCTCTGCTAACACCCTGCAGAGCGCAGTGCCCAATATACAGAAACGTCTTGCGGTATCTCCTACAGGGAAAGTGCCAGGAGGGAATTGTGGAGCTTGTTCTCAGTGTCTCTGAGAATTGCTCTGATTATCCCTGTGACCTCTTTGCTAAGACTCTCCAGAGAGCCGTCCTCAAAACCAACACACATCTTGACATATCTCCCACATTGATCGCAGTGTCTCCAGGAACAGCATTCAAGGAGCCAGGAACTTTTCTCCCTACACTGTCCATTGAGTTGTCCTCAAAACCAATATACATCCTGCTGTATCTCCCACATGGAATGTGCTAGGCGGGAAAAGTGGGGATCAAGCTTACACTTTCTCGGAACTGCTTCAAATCAACTAGATATCTTTGTGCTGTAAATCTCCCAACAGCCAAACGCAAAAGCAGCAAACATCTCGCTGTATGTCCCACATCCAAAGTGCCAAGAGAGAGCTTGCTCTCCCTGTCTTTGAGTACTGTTTTCACTGTCCCGGTTACCTCTTTGCTAACATTCTCTTCAGAGCTGCAGTGAAACCAGGAACCACGTGGAGAAGGCACCCACACTGAAAATGCCTGGAAGGAGCATTGCGGCTTCTTCTCAGTGTCTCTGACATAGGGTTTCACTGTCCCGGGAAAGTCTCTGCTAACACCCTGCAGAGCGCAGTGCCCAATATACAGAAACGTCTTGCGGTATCTCGTACAGGGAAAGTGCCAGGAGGGAATTGTGGAGCTTGTTCTCAGTGTCTCTGAGAATTGCTCTGATTATCCCTGTGACCTCTTTGCTAAGACTCTCCAGAGAGCCGTCCTCAAAACCAACACACATCTTGACATATCTCCCACATTGATCGCAGTGTCTCCAGGAATGGCATTCAAGGAGCCAGGAACTTTTCTCCCTACACTGTCCATTGAGTTGTCCTCAAAACCAATATACATCCTGCTGTATCTCCCACATGGAATGTGCTAGGCGGGAAAAGTGGGGATCAAGCTTACACTTTCTCGGAACTGCTTCAAATCAACTAGATATCTTTGTGCTGTAAATCTCCCAACAGCCAAACGCAAAAGCAGCAAACATCTCGCTGTATGTCCCACATCCAAAGTGCCAAGAGAGAGCTTGCTCTCCCTGTCTTTGAGTACTGTTTTCACTGTCCCGGTTACCTCTTTGCTAACATTCTCTTCAGAGCTGCAGTGAAACCAGGAACCACGTGGAGAAGGCACCCACACTGAAAATGCCTGGAAGGAGCATTGCGGCTTCTTCTCAGTGTCTCTGACATAGGGTTTCACTGTCCCGGGAAAGTCTCTGCTAACACCCTGCAGAGCGCAGTGCCCAATATACAGAAACGTCTTGCGGTATCTCCTACAGGGAAAGTGCCAGGAGGGAATTGTGGAGCTTGTTCTCAGTGTCTCTGAGAATTGCTCTGATTATCCCTGTGACCTCTTTGCTAAGACTCTCCAGAGAGCCGTCCTCAAAACCAACACACATCTTGACATATCTCCCACATTGATCGCAGTGTCTCCAGGAATGGCATTCAAGGAGCCAGGAACTTTTCTCCCTACACTGTCCATTGAGTTGTCCTCAAAACCAATATACATCCTGCTGTATCTCCCACATGGAATGTGCCAGGAGGGAAAAGTGGGGATTATGCTTAGACTTTCTCAGAACTGCTTCAAATCAACTAGATATCTTTGTGCTGTAAATCTCCCAACAGCCAAACGCAAAAGCAGCAAACATCTCGCTGTATGTCCCACATCCAAAGTGCCAAGAGAGTAATGGTGAGCTTGCTCTCCCTGCCTTTGAGTACTGTTTTCACTGTCCCGGTTACCTCTTTGCTAACATTCTCTTCAGAGCTGCAGTGAAACCAGGAACCACGTGGAGAAGGCACCCACACTGAAAATGCCTGGAAGGAACATTGCGGCTTCTTCTCAGTGTCTCTGACATAGGGTTTCACTGTCCCGGGAAAGTCTCTGCTAACACCCTGCAGAGCGCAGTGCCCAATATACAGAAACGTCTTGCGGTATCTCCTACAGGGAAAGTGCCAGGAGGGAATTGTGGAGCTTGTTCTCAGTGTCTCTGAGAATTGCTCTGATTATCCCTGTGACCTCTTTGCTAAGACTCTCCAGAGAGCCGTCCTCAAAACCAACACACATCTTGACATATCTCCCACATTGATCGCAGTGTCTCCAGGAACAGCATTCAAGGAGCCAGGAACTTTTCTCCCTACACTGTCCATTGAGTTGTCCTCAAAACCAATATACATCCTGCTGTATCTCCCACATGGAATGTGCTAGGCGGGAAAAGTGGGGATCAAGCTTACACTTTCTCGGAACTGCTTCAAATCAACTAGATATCTTTGTGCTGTAAATCTCCCAACAGCCAAACGCAAAAGCAGCAAACATCTCGCTGTATGTCCCACATCCAAAGTGCCAAGAGAGAGCTTGCTCTCCCTGTCTTTGAGTACTGTTTTCACTGTCCCGGTTACCTCTTTGCTAACATTCTCTTCAGAGCTGCAGTGAAACCAGGAACCACGTGGAGAAGGCACCCACACTGAAAATGCCTGGAAGGAGCATTGCGGCTTCTTCTCAGTGTCTCTGACATAGGGTTTCACTGTCCCGGGAAAGTCTCTGCTAACACCCTGCAGAGCGCAGTGCCCAATATACAGAAACGTCTTGCGGTATCTCGTACAGGGAAAGTGCCAGGAGGGAATTGTGGAGCTTGTTCTCAGTGTCTCTGAGAATTGCTCTGATTATCCCTGTGACCTCTTTGCTAAGACTCTCCAGAGAGCCGTCCTCAAAACCAACACACATCTTGACATATCTCCCACATTGATCGCAGTGTCTCCAGGAATGGCATTCAAGGAGCCAGGAACTTTTCTCCCTACACTGTCCATTGAGTTGTCCTCAAAACCAATATACATCCTGCTGTATCTCCCACATGGAATGTGCTAGGCGGGAAAAGTGGGGATCAAGCTTACACTTTCTTGGAACTGCTTCAAATCAACTAGATATCTTTGTGCTGTAAATCTCCCAACAGCCAAACGCAAAAGCAGCAAACATCTCGCTGTATGTCCCACATCCAAAGTGCCAAGAGAGAGCTTGCTCTCCCTGTCTTTGAGTACTGTTTTCACTGTCCCGGTTACCTCTTTGCTAACATTCTCTTCAGAGCTGCAGTGAAACCAGGAACCACGTGGAGAAGGCACCCACACTGAAAATGCCTGGAAGGAGCATTGGGGCTTCTTCTCAGTGTCTCTGACATAGGGTTTCACTGTCCCGGGAAAGTCTCTGCTAACACCCTGCAGAGCGCAGTGCCCAATATACAGAAACGTCTTGCGGTATCTCCTACAGGGAAAGTGCCAGGAGGGAATTGTGGAGCTTGTTCTCAGTGTCTCTGAGAATTGCTCTGATTATCCCTGTGACCTCTTTGCTAAGACTCTCCAGAGAGCCGTCCTCAAAACCAACACACATCTTGACATATCTCCCACATTGATCGCAGTGTCTCCAGGAACAGCATTCAAGGAGCCAGGAACTTTTCTCCCTACACTGTCCATTGAGTTGTCCTCAAAACCAATATACATCCTGCTGTATCTCCCACATGGAATGTGCTAGGCGGGAAAAGTGGGGATCAAGCTTACACTTTCTCGGAACTGCTTCAAATCAACTAGATATCTTTGTGCTGTAAATCTCCCAACAGCCAAACGCAAAAGCAGCAAACATCTCGCTGTATGTCCCACATCCAAAGTGCCAAGAGAGAGCTTGCTCTCCCTGTCTTTGAGTACTGTTTTCACTGTCCCGGTTACCTCTTTGCTAACATTCTCTTCAGAGCTGCAGTGAAACCAGGAACCACGTGGAGAAGGCACCCACACTGAAAATGCCTGGAAGGAGCATTGCGGCTTCTTCTCAGTGTCTCTGACATAGGGTTTCACTGTCCCGGGAAAGTCTCTGCTAACACCCTGCAGAGCGCAGTGCCCAATATACAGAAACGTCTTGCGGTATCTCCTACAGGGAAAGTGCCAGGAGGGAATTGTGGAGCTTGTTCTCAGTGTCTCTGAGAATTGCTCTGATTATCCCTGTGACCTCTTTGCTAAGACTCTCCAGAGAGCCGTCCTCAAAACCAACACACATCTTGACATATCTCCCACATTGATCGCAGTGTCTCCAGGAATGGCATTCAAGGAGCCAGGAACTTTTCTCCCTACACTGTCCATTGAGTTGTCCTCAAAACCAATATACATCCTGCTGTATCTCCCACATGGAATGTGCCAGGAGGGAAAAGTGGGGATTATGCTTAGACTTTCTCAGAACTGCTTCAAATCAACTAGATATCTTTGTGCTGTAAATCTCCCAACAGCCAAACGCAAAAGCAGCAAACATCTCGCTGTATGTCCCACATCCAAAGTGCCAAGAGAGTAATGGTGAGCTTGCTCTCCCTGCCTTTGAGTACTGTTTTCACTGTCCCGGTTACCTCTTTGCTAACATTCTCTTCAGAGCTGCAGTGAAACCAGGAACCACGTGGAGAAGGCACCCACACTGAAAATGCCTGGAAGGAACATTGCGGCTTCTTCTCAGTGTCTCTGACATAGGGTTTCACTGTCCCGGGAAAGTCTCTGCTAACACCCTGCAGAGCGCAGTGCCCAATATACAGAAACGTCTTGCGGTATCTCCTACAGGGAAAGTGCCAGGAGGGAATTGTGGAGCTTGTTCTCAGTGTCTCTGAGAATTGCTCTGATTATCCCTGTGACCTCTTTGCTAAGACTCTCCAGAGAGCCGTCCTCAAAACCAACACACATCTTGACATATCTCCCACATTGATCGCAGTGTCTCCAGGAACAGCATTCAAGGAGCCAGGAACTTTTCTCCCTACACTGTCCATTGAGTTGTCCTCAAAACCAATATACATCCTGCTGTATCTCCCACATGGAAAGTGCCAGGAGGGAAAAGTGGGGATTATGCTTAGACTTTCTCGGAACTGCTTCAAATCAACTAGATATCTTTGTGCTGTAAATCTCCCAACAGCCAAACGCAAAAGCAGCAAACATCTCGCTGTATGTCCCACATCCAAAGTGCCAAGAGAGAGCTTGCTCTCCCTGTCTTTGAGTACTGTTTTCACTGTCCCGGTTACCTCTTTGCTAACATTCTCTTCAGAGCTGCAGTGAAACCAGGAACCACGTGGAGAAGGCACCCACACTGAAAATGCCTGGAAGGAGCATTGCGGCTTCTTCTCAGTGTCTCTGACATAGGGTTTCACTGTCCCGGGAAAGTCTCTGCTAACACCCTGCAGAGCGCAGTGCCCAATATACAGAAACGTCTTGCGGTATCTCGTACAGGGAAAGTGCCAGGAGGGAATTGTGGAGCTTGTTCTCAGTGTCTCTGAGAATTGCTCTGATTATCCCTGTGACCTCTTTGCTAAGACTCTCCAGAGAGCCGTCCTCAAAACCAACACACATCTTGACATATCTCCCACATTGATCGCAGTGTCTCCAGGAATGGCATTCAAGGAGCCAGGAACTTTTCTCCCTACACTGTCCATTGAGTTGTCCTCAAAACCAATATACATCCTGCTGTATCTCCCACATGGAATGTGCCAGGAGGGAAAAGTGGGGATTATGCTTAGACTTTCTCAGAACTGCTTCAAATCAACTAGATATCTTTGTGCTGTAAATCTCCCAACAGCCAAACGCAAAAGCAGCAAACATCTCGCTGTATGTCCCACATCCAAAGTGCCAAGAGAGTAATGGTGAGCTTGCTCTCCCTGCCTTTGAGTACTGTTTTCACTGTCCCGGTTACCTCTTTGCTAACATTCTCTTCAGAGCTGCAGTGAAACCAGGAACCACGTGGAGAAGGCACCCACACTGAAAATGCCTGGAAGGAACATTGCGGCTTCTTCTCAGTGTCTCTGACATAGGGTTTCACTGTCCCGGGAAAGTCTCTGCTAACACCCTGCAGAGCGCAGTGCCCAATATACAGAAACGTCTTGCGGTATCTCCTACAGGGAAAGTGCCAGGAGGGAATTGTGGAGCTTGTTCTCAGTGTCTCTGAGAATTGCTCTGATTATCCCTGTGACCTCTTTGCTAAGACTCTCCAGAGAGCCGTCCTCAAAACCAACACACATCTTGACATATCTCCCACATTGATCGCAGTGTCTCCAGGAACAGCATTCAAGGAGCCAGGAACTTTTCTCCCTACACTGTCCATTGAGTTGTCCTCAAAACCAATATATATCCTGCTGTATCTCCCACATGGAATGTGCTAGGCGGGAAAAGTGGGGATCAAGCTTACACTTTCTTGGAACTGCTTCAAATCAACTAGATATCTTTGTGCTGTAAATCTCCCAACAGCCAAACGCAAAAGCAGCAAACATCTCGCTGTATGTCCCACATCCAAAGTGCCAAGAGAGAGCTTGCTCTCCCTGTCTTTGAGTACTGTTTTCACTGTCCCGGTTACCTCTTTGCTAACATTCTCTTCAGAGCTGCAGTGAAACCAGGAACCACGTGGAGAAGGCACCCACACTGAAAATGCCTGGAAGGAACATTGCGGCTTCTTCTCAGTGTCTCTGACATAGGGTTTCACTGTCCCGGGAAAGTCTCTGCTAACACCCTGCAGAGCGCAGTGCCCAATATACAGAAACGTCTTGCGGTATCTCGTACAGGGAAAGTGCCAGGAGGGAATTGTGGAGCTTGTTCTCAGTGTCTCTGAGAATTGCTCTGATTATCCCTGTGACCTCTTTGCTAAGACTCTCCAGAGAGCCGTCCTCAAAACCAACACACATCTTGACATATCTCCCACATTGATCGCAGTGTCTCCAGGAACAGCATTCAAGGAGCCAGGAACTTTTCTCCCTACACTGTCCATTGAGTTGTCCTCAAAACCAATATACATCCTGCTGTATCTCCCACATGGAATGTGCCAGGAGGGAAAAGTGGGGATTATGCTTAGACTTTCTCGGAACTGCTTCAAATCAACTAGATATCTTTGTGCTGTAAATCTCCCAACAGCCAAACGCAAAAGCAGCAAACATCTCGCTGTATGTCCCACATCCAAAGTGCCAAGAGAGAGCTTGCTCTCCCTGTCTTTGAGTACTGTTTTCACTGTCCCGGTTACCTCTTTGCTAACATTCTCTTCAGAGCTGCAGTGAAACCAGGAACCACGTGGAGAAGGCACCCACACTGAAAATGCCTGGAAGGAGCATTGCGGCTTCTTCTCAGTGTCTCTGACATAGGGTTTCACTGTCCCGGGAAAGTCTCTGCTAACACCCTGCAGAGCGCAGTGCCCAATATACAGAAACGTCTTGCGGTATCTCGTACAGGGAAAGTGCCAGGAGGGAATTGTGGAGCTTGTTCTCAGTGTCTCTGAGAATTGCTCTGATTATCCCTGTGACCTCTTTGCTAAGACTCTCCAGAGAGCCGTCCTCAAAACCAACACACATCTTGACATATCTCCCACATTGATCGCAGTGTCTCCAGGAACAGCATTCAAGGAGCCAGGAACTTTTCTCCCTACACTGTCCATTGAGTTGTCCTCAAAACCAATATACATCCTGCTGTATCTCCCACATGGAATGTGCTAGGCGGGAAAAGTGGGGATCAAGCTTACACTTTCTCGGAACTGCTTCAAATCAACTAGATATCTTTGTGCTGTAAATCTCCCAACAGCCAAACGCAAAAGCAGCAAACATCTCGCTGTATGTCCCACATCCAAAGTGCCAAGAGAGAGCTTGCTCTCCCTGTCTTTGAGTACTGTTTTCACTGTCCCGGTTACCTCTTTGCTAACATTCTCTTCAGAGCTGCAGTGAAACCAGGAACCACGTGGAGAAGGCACCCACACTGAAAATGCCTGGAAGGAACATTGGGGCTTCTTCTCAGTGTCTCTGACATAGGGTTTCACTGTCCCGGGAAAGTCTCTGCTAACACCCTGCAGAGCGCAGTGCCCAATATACAGAAACGTCTTGCGGTATCTCGTACAGGGAAAGTGCCAGGAGGGAATTGTGGAGCTTGTTCTCAGTGTCTCTGAGAATTGCTCTGATTATCCCTGTGACCTCTTTGCTAAGACTCTCCAGAGAGCCGTCCTCAAAACCAACACACATCTTGACATATCTCCCACATTGATCGCAGTGTCTCCAGGAACAGCATTCAAGGAGCCAGGAACTTTTCTCCCTACACTGTCCATTGAGTTGTCCTCAAAACCAATATACATCCTGCTGTATCTCCCACATGGAATGTGCTAGGCGGGAAAAGTGGGGATCAAGCTTACACTTTCTCGGAACTGCTTCAAATCAACTAGATATCTTTGTGCTGTAAATCTCCCAACAGCCAAACGCAAAAGCAGCAAACATCTCGCTGTATGTCCCACATCCAAAGTGCCAAGAGAGAGCTTGCTCTCCCTGTCTTTGAGTACTGTTTTCACTGTCCCGGTTACCTCTTTGCTAACATTCTCTTCAGAGCTGCAGTGAAACCAGGAACCACGTGGAGAAGGCACCCACACTGAAAATGCCTGGAAGGAACATTGGGGCTTCTTCTCAGTGTCTCTGACATAGGGTTTCACTGTCCCGGGAAAGTCTCTGCTAACACCCTGCAGAGCGCAGTGCCCAATATACAGAAACGTCTTGCGGTATCTCGTACAGGGAAAGTGCCAGGAGGGAATTGTGGAGCTTGTTCTCAGTGTCTCTGAGAATTGCTCTGATTATCCCTGTGACCTCTTTGCTAAGACTCTCCAGAGAGCCGTCCTCAAAACCAACACACATCTTGACATATCTCCCACATTGATCGCAGTGTCTCCAGGAACGGCATTCAAGGAGCCAGGAACTTTTCTCCCTACACTGTCCATTGAGTTGTCCTCAAAACCAATATACATCCTGCTGTATCTCCCACATGGAATGTGCTAGGCGGGAAAAGTGGGGATCAAGCTTACACTTTCTCGGAACTGCTTCAAATCAACTAGATATCTTTGTGCTGTAAATCTCCCAACAGCCAAATGCAAAAGCAGCAAACATCTCGCTGTATGTCCCACATCCAAAGTGCCAAGAGAGAGCTTGCTCTCCCTGTCTTTGAGTACTGTTTTCACTGTCCCGGTTACCTCTTTGCTAACATTCTCTTCAGAGCTGCAGTGAAACCAGGAACCACGTGGAGAAGGCACCCACACTGAAAATGCCTGGAAGGAGCATTGCGGCTTCTTCTCAGTGTCTCTGACATAGGGTTTCACTGTCCCGGGAAAGTCTCTGCTAACACCCTGCAGAGCGCAGTGCCCAATATACAGAAACGTCTTGCGGTATCTCCTACAGGGAAAGTGCCAGGAGGGAATTGTGGAGCTTGTTCTCAGTGTCTCTGAGAATTGCTCTGATTATCCCTGTGACCTCTTTGCTAAGACTCTCCAGAGAGCCGTCCTCAAAACCAACACACATCTTGACATATCTCCCACATTGATCGCAGTGTCTCCAGGAATGGCATTCAAGGAGCCAGGAACTTTTCTCCCTACACTGTCCATTGAGTTGTCCTCAAAACCAATATACATCCTGCTGTATCTCCCACATGGAATGTGCCAGGAGGGAAAAGTGGGGATTATGCTTAGACTTTCTCAGAACTGCTTCAAATCAACTAGATATCTTTGTGCTGTAAATCTCCCAACAGCCAAACGCAAAAGCAGCAAACATCTCGCTGTATGTCCCACATCCAAAGTGCCAAGAGAGTAATGGTGAGCTTGCTCTCCCTGCCTTTGAGTACTGTTTTCACTGTCCCGGTTACCTCTTTGCTAACATTCTCTTCAGAGCTGCAGTGAAACCAGGAACCACGTGGAGAAGGCACCCACACTGAAAATGCCTGGAAGGAACATTGCGGCTTCTTCTCAGTGTCTCTGACATAGGGTTTCACTGTCCCGGGAAAGTCTCTGCTAACACCCTGCAGAGCGCAGTGCCCAATATACAGAAACGTCTTGCGGTATCTCGTACAGGGAAAGTGCCAGGAGGGAATTGTGGAGCTTGTTCTCAGTGTCTCTGAGAATTGCTCTGATTATCCCTGTGACCTCTTTGCTAAGACTCTCCAGAGAGCCGTCCTCAAAACCAACACACATCTTGACATATCTCCCACATTGATCGCAGTGTCTCCAGGAACAGCATTCAAGGAGCCAGGAACTTTTCTCCCTACACTGTCCATTGAGTTGTCCTCAAAACCAATATACATCCTGCTGTATCTCCCACATGGAATGTGCTAGGCGGGAAAAGTGGGGATCAAGCTTACACTTTCTCGGAACTGCTTCAAATCAACTAGATATCTTTGTGCTGTAAATCTCCCAACAGCCAAACGCAAAAGCAGCAAACATCTCGCTGTATGTCCCACATCCAAAGTGCCAAGAGAGAGCTTGCTCTCCCTGTCTTTGAGTACTGTTTTCACTGTCCCGGTTACCTCTTTGCTAACATTCTCTTCAGAGCTGCAGTGAAACCAGGAACCACGTGGAGAAGGCACCCACACTGAAAATGCCTGGAAGGAGCATTGCGGCTTCTTCTCAGTGTCTCTGACATAGGGTTTCACTGTCCCGGGAAAGTCTCTGCTAACACCCTGCAGAGCGCAGTGCCCAATATACAGAAACGTCTTGCGGTATCTCCTACAGGGAAAGTGCCAGGAGGGAATTGTGGAGCTTGTTCTCAGTGTCTCTGAGAATTGCTCTGATTATCCCTGTGACCTCTTTGCTAAGACTCTCCAGAGAGCCGTCCTCAAAACCAACACACATCTTGACATATCTCCCACATTGATCGCAGTGTCTCCAGGAATGGCATTCAAGGAGCCAGGAACTTTTCTCCCTACACTGTCCATTGAGTTGTCCTCAAAACCAATATACATCCTGCTGTATCTCCCACATGGAATGTGCCAGGAGGGAAAAGTGGGGATTATGCTTAGACTTTCTCAGAACTGCTTCAAATCAACTAGATATCTTTGTGCTGTAAATCTCCCAACAGCCAAACGCAAAAGCAGCAAACATCTCGCTGTATGTCCCACATCCAAAGTGCCAAGAGAGTAATGGTGAGCTTGCTCTCCCTGCCTTTGAGTACTGTTTTCACTGTCCCGGTTACCTCTTTGCTAACATTCTCTTCAGAGCTGCAGTGAAACCAGGAACCACGTGGAGAAGGCACCCACACTGAAAATGCCTGGAAGGAACATTGCGGCTTCTTCTCAGTGTCTCTGACATAGGGTTTCACTGTCCCGGGAAAGTCTCTGCTAACACCCTGCAGAGCGCAGTGCCCAATATACAGAAACGTCTTGCGGTATCTCGTACAGGGAAAGTGCCAGGAGGGAATTGTGGAGCTTGTTCTCAGTGTCTCTGAGAATTGCTCTGATTATCCCTGTGACCTCTTTGCTAAGACTCTCCAGAGAGCCGTCCTCAAAACCAACACACATCTTGACATATCTCCCACATTGATCGCAGTGTCTCCAGGAACAGCATTCAAGGAGCCAGGAACTTTTCTCCCTACACTGTCCATTGAGTTGTCCTCAAAACCAATATACATCCTGCTGTATCTCCCACATGGAATGTGCTAGGCGGGAAAAGTGGGGATCAAGCTTACACTTTCTTGGAACTGCTTCAAATCAACTAGATATCTTTGTGCTGTAAATCTCCCAACAGCCAAACGCAAAAGCAGCAAACATCTCGCTGTATGTCCCACATCCAAAGTGCCAAGAGAGAGCTTGCTCTCCCTGTCTTTGAGTACTGTTTTCACTGTCCCGGTTACCTCTTTGCTAACATTCTCTTCAGAGCTGCAGTGAAACCAGGAACCACGTGGAGAAGGCACCCACACTGAAAATGCCTGGAAGGAGCATTGCGGCTTCTTCTCAGTGTCTCTGACATAGGGTTTCACTGTCCCGGGAAAGTCTCTGCTAACACCCTGCAGAGCGCAGTGCCCAATATACAGAAACGTCTTGCGGTATCTCCTACAGGGAAAGTGCCAGGAGGGAATTGTGGAGCTTGTTCTCAGTGTCTCTGAGAATTGCTCTGATTATCCCTGTGACCTCTTTGCTAAGACTCTCCAGAGAGCCGTCCTCAAAACCAACACACATCTTGACATATCTCCCACATTGATCGCAGTGTCTCCAGGAACAGCATTCAAGGAGCCAGGAACTTTTCTCCCTACACTGTCCATTGAGTTGTCCTCAAAACCAATATACATCCTGCTGTATCTCCCACATGGAATGTGCTAGGCGGGAAAAGTGGGGATCAAGCTTACACTTTCTCGGAACTGCTTCAAATCAACTAGATATCTTTGTGCTGTAAATCTCCCAACAGCCAAACGCAAAAGCAGCAAACATCTCGCTGTATGTCCCACATCCAAAGTGCCAAGAGAGAGCTTGCTCTCCCTGTCTTTGAGTACTGTTTTCACTGTCCCGGTTACCTCTTTGCTAACATTCTCTTCAGAGCTGCAGTGAAACCAGGAACCACGTGGAGAAGGCACCCACACTGAAAATGCCTGGAAGGAACATTGCGGCTTCTTCTCAGTGTCTCTGACATAGGGTTTCACTGTCCCGGGAAAGTCTCTGCTAACACCCTGCAGAGCGCAGTGCCCAATATACAGAAACGTCTTGCGGTATCTCCTACAGGGAAAGTGCCAGGAGGGAATTGTGGAGCTTGTTCTCAGTGTCTCTGAGAATTGCTCTGATTATCCCTGTGACCTCTTTGCTAAGACTCTCCAGAGAGCCGTCCTCAAAACCAACACACATCTTGACATATCTCCCACATTGATCGCAGTGTCTCCAGGAACGGCATTCAAGGAGCCAGGAACTTTTCTCCCTACACTGTCCATTGAGTTGTCCTCAAAACCAATATACATCCTGCTGTATCTCCCACATGGAATGTGCCAGGAGGGAAAAGTGGGGATTATGCTTAGACTTTCTCAGAACTGCTTCAAATCAACTAGATATCTTTGTGCTGTAAATCTCCCAACAGCCAAACGCAAAAGCAGCAAACATCTCGCTGTATGTCCCACATCCAAAGTGCCAAGAGAGAGCTTGCTCTCCCTGTCTTTGAGTACTGTTTTCACTGTCCCGGTTACCTCTTTGCTAACATTCTCTTCAGAGCTGCAGTGAAACCAGGAACCACGTGGAGAAGGCACCCACACTGAAAATGCCTGGAAGGAACATTGCGGCTTCTTCTCAGTGTCTCTGACATAGGGTTTCACTGTCCCGGGAAAGTCTCTGCTAACACCCTGCAGAGCGCAGTGCCCAATATACAGAAACGTCTTGCGGTATCTCGTACAGGGAAAGTGCCAGGAGGGAATTGTGGAGCTTGTTCTCAGTGTCTCTGAGAATTGCTCTGATTATCCCTGTGACCTCTTTGCTAAGACTCTCCAGAGAGCCGTCCTCAAAACCAACACACATCTTGACATATCTCCCACATTGATCGCAGTGTCTCCAGGAACAGCATTCAAGGAGCCAGGAACTTTTCTCCCTACACTGTCCATTGAGTTGTCCTCAAAACCAATATACATCCTGCTGTATCTCCCACATGGAATGTGCCAGGAGGGAAAAGTGGGGATTATGCTTAGACTTTCTCGGAACTGCTTCAAATCAACTAGATATCTTTGTGCTGTAAATCTCCCAACAGCCAAACGCAAAAGCAGCAAACATCTCGCTGTATGTCCCACATCCAAAGTGCCAAGAGAGAGCTTGCTCTCCCTGTCTTTGAGTACTGTTTTCACTGTCCCGGTTACCTCTTTGCTAACATTCTCTTCAGAGCTGCAGTGAAACCAGGAACCACGTGGAGAAGGCACCCACACTGAAAATGCCTGGAAGGAGCATTGCGGCTTCTTCTCAGTGTCTCTGACATAGGGTTTCACTGTCCCGGGAAAGTCTCTGCTAACACCCTGCAGAGCGCAGTGCCCAATATACAGAAACGTCTTGCGGTATCTCGTACAGGGAAAGTGCCAGGAGGGAATTGTGGAGCTTGTTCTCAGTGTCTCTGAGAATTGCTCTGATTATCCCTGTGACCTCTTTGCTAAGACTCTCCAGAGAGCCGTCCTCAAAACCAACACACATCTTGACATATCTCCCACATTGATCGCAGTGTCTCCAGGAACAGCATTCAAGGAGCCAGGAACTTTTCTCCCTACACTGTCCATTGAGTTGTCCTCAAAACCAATATACATCCTGCTGTATCTCCCACATGGAATGTGCTAGGCGGGAAAAGTGGGGATCAAGCTTACACTTTCTCGGAACTGCTTCAAATCAACTAGATATCTTTGTGCTGTAAATCTCCCAACAGCCAAACGCAAAAGCAGCAAACATCTCGCTGTATGTCCCACATCCAAAGTGCCAAGAGAGAGCTTGCTCTCCCTGTCTTTGAGTACTGTTTTCACTGTCCCGGTTACCTCTTTGCTAACATTCTCTTCAGAGCTGCAGTGAAACCAGGAACCACGTGGAGAAGGCACCCACACTGAAAATGCCTGGAAGGAACATTGGGGCTTCTTCTCAGTGTCTCTGACATAGGGTTTCACTGTCCCGGGAAAGTCTCTGCTAACACCCTGCAGAGCGCAGTGCCCAATATACAGAAACGTCTTGCGGTATCTCGTACAGGGAAAGTGCCAGGAGGGAATTGTGGAGCTTGTTCTCAGTGTCTCTGAGAATTGCTCTGATTATCCCTGTGACCTCTTTGCTAAGACTCTCCAGAGAGCCGTCCTCAAAACCAACACACATCTTGACATATCTCCCACATTGATCGCAGTGTCTCCAGGAACAGCATTCAAGGAGCCAGGAACTTTTCTCCCTACACTGTCCATTGAGTTGTCCTCAAAACCAATATACATCCTGCTGTATCTCCCACATGGAATGTGCTAGGCGGGAAAAGTGGGGATCAAGCTTACACTTTCTCGGAACTGCTTCAAATCAACTAGATATCTTTGTGCTGTAAATCTCCCAACAGCCAAACGCAAAAGCAGCAAACATCTCGCTGTATGTCCCACATCCAAAGTGCCAAGAGAGAGCTTGCTCTCCCTGTCTTTGAGTACTGTTTTCACTGTCCCGGTTACCTCTTTGCTAACATTCTCTTCAGAGCTGCAGTGAAACCAGGAACCACGTGGAGAAGGCACCCACACTGAAAATGCCTGGAAGGAACATTGGGGCTTCTTCTCAGTGTCTCTGACATAGGGTTTCACTGTCCCGGGAAAGTCTCTGCTAACACCCTGCAGAGCGCAGTGCCCAATATACAGAAACGTCTTGCGGTATCTCGTACAGGGAAAGTGCCAGGAGGGAATTGTGGAGCTTGTTCTCAGTGTCTCTGAGAATTGCTCTGATTATCCCTGTGACCTCTTTGCTAAGACTCTCCAGAGAGCCGTCCTCAAAACCAACACACATCTTGACATATCTCCCACATTGATCGCAGTGTCTCCAGGAACAGCATTCAAGGAGCCAGGAACTTTTCTCCCTACACTGTCCATTGAGTTGTCCTCAAAACCAATATACATCCTGCTGTATCTCCCACATGGAATGTGCTAGGCGGGAAAAGTGGGGATCAAGCTTACACTTTCTCGGAACTGCTTCAAATCAACTAGATATCTTTGTGCTGTAAATCTCCCAACAGCCAAATGCAAAAGCAGCAAACATCTCGCTGTATGTCCCACATCCAAAGTGCCAAGAGAGAGCTTGCTCTCCCTGTCTTTGAGTACTGTTTTCACTGTCCCGGTTACCTCTTTGCTAACATTCTCTTCAGAGCTGCAGTGAAACCAGGAACCACGTGGAGAAGGCACCCACACTGAAAATGCCTGGAAGGAGCATTGCGGCTTCTTCTCAGTGTCTCTGACATAGGGTTTCACTGTCCCGGGAAAGTCTCTGCTAACACCCTGCAGAGCGCAGTGCCCAATATACAGAAACGTCTTGCGGTATCTCCTACAGGGAAAGTGCCAGGAGGGAATTGTGGAGCTTGTTCTCAGTGTCTCTGAGAATTGCTCTGATTATCCCTGTGACCTCTTTGCTAAGACTCTCCAGAGAGCCGTCCTCAAAACCAACACACATCTTGACATATCTCCCACATTGATCGCAGTGTCTCCAGGAACGGCATTCAAGGAGCCAGGAACTTTTCTCCCTACACTGTCCATTGAGTTGTCCTCAAAACCAATATACATCCTGCTGTATCTCCCACATGGAATGTGCCAGGAGGGAAAAGTGGGGATTATGCTTAGACTTTCTCAGAACTGCTTCAAATCAACTAGATATCTTTGTGCTGTAAATCTCCCAACAGCCAAACGCAAAAGCAGCAAACATCTCGCTGTATGTCCCACATCCAAAGTGCCAAGAGAGAGCTTGCTCTCCCTGTCTTTGAGTACTGTTTTCACTGTCCCGGTTACCTCTTTGCTAACATTCTCTTCAGAGCTGCAGTGAAACCAGGAACCACGTGGAGAAGGCACCCACACTGAAAATGCCTGGAAGGAGCATTGCGGCTTCTTCTCAGTGTCTCTGACATAGGGTTTCACTGTCCCGGGAAAGTCTCTGCTAACACCCTGCAGAGCGCAGTGCCCAATATACAGAAACGTCTTGCGGTATCTCGTACAGGGAAAGTGCCAGGAGGGAATTGTGGAGCTTGTTCTCAGTGTCTCTGAGAATTGCTCTGATTATCCCTGTGACCTCTTTGCTAAGACTCTCCAGAGAGCCGTCCTCAAAACCAACACACATCTTGACATATCTCCCACATTGATCGCAGTGTCTCCAGGAACAGCATTCAAGGAGCCAGGAACTTTTCTCCCTACACTGTCCATTGAGTTGTCCTCAAAACCAATATACATCCTGCTGTATCTCCCACATGGAATGTGCTAGGCGGGAAAAGTGGGGATCAAGCTTACACTTTCTCGGAACTGCTTCAAATCAACTAGATATCTTTGTGCTGTAAATCTCCCAACAGCCAAACGCAAAAGCAGCAAACATCTCGCTGTATGTCCCACATCCAAAGTGCCAAGAGAGAGCTTGCTCTCCCTGTCTTTGAGTACTGTTTTCACTGTCCCGGTTACCTCTTTGCTAACATTCTCTTCAGAGCTGCAGTGAAACCAGGAACCACGTGGAGAAGGCACCCACACTGAAAATGCCTGGAAGGAACATTGGGGCTTCTTCTCAGTGTCTCTGACATAGGGTTTCACTGTCCCGGGAAAGTCTCTGCTAACACCCTGCAGAGCGCAGTGCCCAATATACAGAAACGTCTTGCGGTATCTCGTACAGGGAAAGTGCCAGGAGGGAATTGTGGAGCTTGTTCTCAGTGTCTCTGAGAATTGCTCTGATTATCCCTGTGACCTCTTTGCTAAGACTCTCCAGAGAGCCGTCCTCAAAACCAACACACATCTTGACATATCTCCCACATTGATCGCAGTGTCTCCAGGAACAGCATTCAAGGAGCCAGGAACTTTTCTCCCTACACTGTCCATTGAGTTGTCCTCAAAACCAATATACATCCTGCTGTATCTCCCACATGGAATGTGCTAGGCGGGAAAAGTGGGGATCAAGCTTACACTTTCTCGGAACTGCTTCAAATCAACTAGATATCTTTGTGCTGTAAATCTCCCAACAGCCAAACGCAAAAGCAGCAAACATCTCGCTGTATGTCCCACATCCAAAGTGCCAAGAGAGAGCTTGCTCTCCCTGTCTTTGAGTACTGTTTTCACTGTCCCGGTTACCTCTTTGCTAACATTCTCTTCAGAGCTGCAGTGAAACCAGGAACCACGTGGAGAAGGCACCCACACTGAAAATGCCTGGAAGGAACATTGGGGCTTCTTCTCAGTGTCTCTGACATAGGGTTTCACTGTCCCGGGAAAGTCTCTGCTAACACCCTGCAGAGCGCAGTGCCCAATATACAGAAACGTCTTGCGGTATCTCGTACAGGGAAAGTGCCAGGAGGGAATTGTGGAGCTTGTTCTCAGTGTCTCTGAGAATTGCTCTGATTATCCCTGTGACCTCTTTGCTAAGACTCTCCAGAGAGCCGTCCTCAAAACCAACACACATCTTGACATATCTCCCACATTGATCGCAGTGTCTCCAGGAACAGCATTCAAGGAGCCAGGAACTTTTCTCCCTACACTGTCCATTGAGTTGTCCTCAAAACCAATATACATCCTGCTGTATCTCCCACATGGAATGTGCTAGGCGGGAAAAGTGGGGATCAAGCTTACACTTTCTCGGAACTGCTTCAAATCAACTAGATATCTTTGTGCTGTAAATCTCCCAACAGCCAAATGCAAAAGCAGCAAACATCTCGCTGTATGTCCCACATCCAAAGTGCCAAGAGAGAGCTTGCTCTCCCTGTCTTTGAGTACTGTTTTCACTGTCCCGGTTACCTCTTTGCTAACATTCTCTTCAGAGCTGCAGTGAAACCAGGAACCACGTGGAGAAGGCACCCACACTGAAAATGCCTGGAAGGAGCATTGCGGCTTCTTCTCAGTGTCTCTGACATAGGGTTTCACTGTCCCGGGAAAGTCTCTGCTAACACCCTGCAGAGCGCAGTGCCCAATATACAGAAACGTCTTGCGGTATCTCCTACAGGGAAAGTGCCAGGAGGGAATTGTGGAGCTTGTTCTCAGTGTCTCTGAGAATTGCTCTGATTATCCCTGTGACCTCTTTGCTAAGACTCTCCAGAGAGCCGTCCTCAAAACCAACACACATCTTGACATATCTCCCACATTGATCGCAGTGTCTCCAGGAATGGCATTCAAGGAGCCAGGAACTTTTCTCCCTACACTGTCCATTGAGTTGTCCTCAAAACCAATATACATCCTGCTGTATCTCCCACATGGAATGTGCCAGGAGGGAAAAGTGGGGATTATGCTTAGACTTTCTCAGAACTGCTTCAAATCAACTAGATATCTTTGTGCTGTAAATCTCCCAACAGCCAAACGCAAAAGCAGCAAACATCTCGCTGTATGTCCCACATCCAAAGTGCCAAGAGAGTAATGGTGAGCTTGCTCTCCCTGCCTTTGAGTACTGTTTTCACTGTCCCGGTTACCTCTTTGCTAACATTCTCTTCAGAGCTGCAGTGAAACCAGGAACCACGTGGAGAAGGCACCCACACTGAAAATGCCTGGAAGGAACATTGCGGCTTCTTCTCAGTGTCTCTGACATAGGGTTTCACTGTCCCGGGAAAGTCTCTGCTAACACCCTGCAGAGCGCAGTGCCCAATATACAGAAACGTCTTGCGGTATCTCGTACAGGGAAAGTGCCAGGAGGGAATTGTGGAGCTTGTTCTCAGTGTCTCTGAGAATTGCTCTGATTATCCCTGTGACCTCTTTGCTAAGACTCTCCAGAGAGCCGTCCTCAAAACCAACACACATCTTGACATATCTCCCACATTGATCGCAGTGTCTCCAGGAACAGCATTCAAGGAGCCAGGAACTTTTCTCCCTACACTGTCCATTGAGTTGTCCTCAAAACCAATATACATCCTGCTGTATCTCCCACATGGAATGTGCTAGGCGGGAAAAGTGGGGATCAAGCTTACACTTTCTCGGAACTGCTTCAAATCAACTAGATATCTTTGTGCTGTAAATCTCCCAACAGCCAAACGCAAAAGCAGCAAACATCTCGCTGTATGTCCCACATCCAAAGTGCCAAGAGAGAGCTTGCTCTCCCTGTCTTTGAGTACTGTTTTCACTGTCCCGGTTACCTCTTTGCTAACATTCTCTTCAGAGCTGCAGTGAAACCAGGAACCACGTGGAGAAGGCACCCACACTGAAAATGCCTGGAAGGAGCATTGCGGCTTCTTCTCAGTGTCTCTGACATAGGGTTTCACTGTCCCGGGAAAGTCTCTGCTAACACCCTGCAGAGCGCAGTGCCCAATATACAGAAACGTCTTGCGGTATCTCCTACAGGGAAAGTGCCAGGAGGGAATTGTGGAGCTTGTTCTCAGTGTCTCTGAGAATTGCTCTGATTATCCCTGTGACCTCTTTGCTAAGACTCTCCAGAGAGCCGTCCTCAAAACCAACACACATCTTGACATATCTCCCACATTGATCGCAGTGTCTCCAGGAATGGCATTCAAGGAGCCAGGAACTTTTCTCCCTACACTGTCCATTGAGTTGTCCTCAAAACCAATATACATCCTGCTGTATCTCCCACATGGAATGTGCCAGGAGGGAAAAGTGGGGATTATGCTTAGACTTTCTCAGAACTGCTTCAAATCAACTAGATATCTTTGTGCTGTAAATCTCCCAACAGCCAAACGCAAAAGCAGCAAACATCTCGCTGTATGTCCCACATCCAAAGTGCCAAGAGAGTAATGGTGAGCTTGCTCTCCCTGCCTTTGAGTACTGTTTTCACTGTCCCGGTTACCTCTTTGCTAACATTCTCTTCAGAGCTGCAGTGAAACCAGGAACCACGTGGAGAAGGCACCCACACTGAAAATGCCTGGAAGGAACATTGCGGCTTCTTCTCAGTGTCTCTGACATAGGGTTTCACTGTCCCGGGAAAGTCTCTGCTAACACCCTGCAGAGCGCAGTGCCCAATATACAGAAACGTCTTGCGGTATCTCGTACAGGGAAAGTGCCAGGAGGGAATTGTGGAGCTTGTTCTCAGTGTCTCTGAGAATTGCTCTGATTATCCCTGTGACCTCTTTGCTAAGACTCTCCAGAGAGCCGTCCTCAAAACCAACACACATCTTGACATATCTCCCACATTGATCGCAGTGTCTCCAGGAACAGCATTCAAGGAGCCAGGAACTTTTCTCCCTACACTGTCCATTGAGTTGTCCTCAAAACCAATATACATCCTGCTGTATCTCCCACATGGAATGTGCTAGGCGGGAAAAGTGGGGATCAAGCTTACACTTTCTTGGAACTGCTTCAAATCAACTAGATATCTTTGTGCTGTAAATCTCCCAACAGCCAAACGCAAAAGCAGCAAACATCTCGCTGTATGTCCCACATCCAAAGTGCCAAGAGAGAGCTTGCTCTCCCTGTCTTTGAGTACTGTTTTCACTGTCCCGGTTACCTCTTTGCTAACATTCTCTTCAGAGCTGCAGTGAAACCAGGAACCACGTGGAGAAGGCACCCACACTGAAAATGCCTGGAAGGAGCATTGCGGCTTCTTCTCAGTGTCTCTGACATAGGGTTTCACTGTCCCGGGAAAGTCTCTGCTAACACCCTGCAGAGCGCAGTGCCCAATATACAGAAACGTCTTGCGGTATCTCCTACAGGGAAAGTGCCAGGAGGGAATTGTGGAGCTTGTTCTCAGTGTCTCTGAGAATTGCTCTGATTATCCCTGTGACCTCTTTGCTAAGACTCTCCAGAGAGCCGTCCTCAAAACCAACACACATCTTGACATATCTCCCACATTGATCGCAGTGTCTCCAGGAACAGCATTCAAGGAGCCAGGAACTTTTCTCCCTACACTGTCCATTGAGTTGTCCTCAAAACCAATATACATCCTGCTGTATCTCCCACATGGAATGTGCTAGGCGGGAAAAGTGGGGATCAAGCTTACACTTTCTCGGAACTGCTTCAAATCAACTAGATATCTTTGTGCTGTAAATCTCCCAACAGCCAAACGCAAAAGCAGCAAACATCTCGCTGTATGTCCCACATCCAAAGTGCCAAGAGAGAGCTTGCTCTCCCTGTCTTTGAGTACTGTTTTCACTGTCCCGGTTACCTCTTTGCTAACATTCTCTTCAGAGCTGCAGTGAAACCAGGAACCACGTGGAGAAGGCACCCACACTGAAAATGCCTGGAAGGAACATTGCGGCTTCTTCTCAGTGTCTCTGACATAGGGTTTCACTGTCCCGGGAAAGTCTCTGCTAACACCCTGCAGAGCGCAGTGCCCAATATACAGAAACGTCTTGCGGTATCTCCTACAGGGAAAGTGCCAGGAGGGAATTGTGGAGCTTGTTCTCAGTGTCTCTGAGAATTGCTCTGATTATCCCTGTGACCTCTTTGCTAAGACTCTCCAGAGAGCCGTCCTCAAAACCAACACACATCTTGACATATCTCCCACATTGATCGCAGTGTCTCCAGGAACGGCATTCAAGGAGCCAGGAACTTTTCTCCCTACACTGTCCATTGAGTTGTCCTCAAAACCAATATACATCCTGCTGTATCTCCCACATGGAATGTGCCAGGAGGGAAAAGTGGGGATTATGCTTAGACTTTCTCAGAACTGCTTCAAATCAACTAGATATCTTTGTGCTGTAAATCTCCCAACAGCCAAACGCAAAAGCAGCAAACATCTCGCTGTATGTCCCACATCCAAAGTGCCAAGAGAGAGCTTGCTCTCCCTGTCTTTGAGTACTGTTTTCACTGTCCCGGTTACCTCTTTGCTAACATTCTCTTCAGAGCTGCAGTGAAACCAGGAACCACGTGGAGAAGGCACCCACACTGAAAATGCCTGGAAGGAGCATTGCGGCTTCTTCTCAGTGTCTCTGACATAGGGTTTCACTGTCCCGGGAAAGTCTCTGCTAACACCCTGCAGAGCGCAGTGCCCAATATACAGAAACGTCTTGCGGTATCTCCTACAGGGAAAGTGCCAGGAGGGAATTGTGGAGCTTGTTCTCAGTGTCTCTGAGAATTGCTCTGATTATCCCTGTGACCTCTTTGCTAAGACTCTCCAGAGAGCCGTCCTCAAAACCAACACACATCTTGACATATCTCCCACATTGATCGCAGTGTCTCCAGGAACAGCATTCAAGGAGCCAGGAACTTTTCTCCCTACACTGTCCATTGAGTTGTCCTCAAAACCAATATACATCCTGCTGTATCTCCCACATGGAATGTGCCAGGCGGGAAAAGTGGGGATCAAGCTTACACTTTCTCGGAACTGCTTCAAATCAACTAGATATCTTTGTGCTGTAAATCTCCCAACAGCCAAACGCAAAAGCAGCAAACATCTCGCTGTATGTCCCACATCCAAAGTGCCAAGAGAGAGCTTGCTCTCCCTGTCTTTGAGTACTGTTTTCACTGTCCCGGTTACCTCTTTGCTAACATTCTCTTCAGAGCTGCAGTGAAACCAGGAACCACGTGGAGAAGGCACCCACACTGAAAATGCCTGGAAGGAGCATTGCGGCTTCTTCTCAGTGTCTCTGACATAGGGTTTCACTGTCCCGGGAAAGTCTCTGCTAACACCCTGCAGAGCGCAGTGCCCAATATACAGAAACGTCTTGCGGTATCTCCTACAGGGAAAGTGCCAGGAGGGAATTGTGGAGCTTGTTCTCAGTGTCTCTGAGAATTGCTCTGATTATCCCTGTGACCTCTTTGCTAAGACTCTCCAGAGAGCCGTCCTCAAAACCAACACACATCTTGACATATCTCCCACATTGATCGCAGTGTCTCCAGGAATGGCATTCAAGGAGCCAGGAACTTTTCTCCCTACACTGTCCATTGAGTTGTCCTCAAAACCAATATACATCCTGCTGTATCTCCCACATGGAATGTGCCAGGAGGGAAAAGTGGGGATTATGCTTAGACTTTCTCAGAACTGCTTCAAATCAACTAGATATCTTTGTGCTGTAAATCTCCCAACAGCCAAACGCAAAAGCAGCAAACATCTCGCTGTATGTCCCACATCCAAAGTGCCAAGAGAGTCATGGTGAGCTTGCTCTCCCTGTCTTTGAGTACTGTTTTCACTGTCCCGGTTACCTCTTTGCTAACATTCTCTTCAGAGCTGCAGTGAAACCAGGAACCACGTGGAGAAGGCACCCACACTGAAAATGCCTGGAAGGAACATTGCGGCTTCTTCTCAGTGTCTCTGACATAGGGTTTCACTGTCCCGGGAAAGTCTCTGCTAACACCCTGCAGAGCGCAGTGCCCAATATACAGAAACGTCTTGCGGTATCTCCTACAGGGAAAGTGCCAGGAGGGAATTGTGGAGCTTGTTCTCAGTGTCTCTGAGAATTGCTCTGATTATCCCTGTGACCTCTTTGCTAAGACTCTCCAGAGAGCCGTCCTCAAAACCAACACACATCTTGACATATCTCCCACATTGATCGCAGTGTCTCCAGGAACGGCATTCAAGGAGCCAGGAACTTTTCTCCCTACACTGTCCATTGAGTTGTCCTCAAAACCAATATACATCCTGCTGTATCTCCCACATGGAATGTGCCAGGAGGGAAAAGTGGGGATTATGCTTAGACTTTCTCAGAACTGCTTCAAATCAACTAGATATCTTTGTGCTGTAAATCTCCCAACAGCCAAACGCAAAAGCAGCAAACATCTCGCTGTATGTCCCACATCCAAAGTGCCAAGAGAGAGCTTGCTCTCCCTGTCTTTGAGTACTGTTTTCACTGTCCCGGTTACCTCTTTGCTAACATTCTCTTCAGAGCTGCAGTGAAACCAGGAACCACGTGGAGAAGGCACCCACACTGAAAATGCCTGGAAGGAGCATTGCGGCTTCTTCTCAGTGTCTCTGACATAGGGTTTCACTGTCCCGGGAAAGTCTCTGCTAACACCCTGCAGAGCGCAGTGCCCAATATACAGAAACGTCTTGCGGTATCTCCTACAGGGAAAGTGCCAGGAGGGAATTGTGGAGCTTGTTCTCAGTGTCTCTGAGAATTGCTCTGATTATCCCTGTGACCTCTTTGCTAAGACTCTCCAGAGAGCCGTCCTCAAAACCAACACACATCTTGACATATCTCCCACATTGATCGCAGTGTCTCCAGGAACAGCATTCAAGGAGCCAGGAACTTTTCTCCCTACACTGTCCATTGAGTTGTCCTCAAAACCAATATACATCCTGCTGTATCTCCCACATGGAATGTGCCAGGCGGGAAAAGTGGGGATCAAGCTTACACTTTCTCGGAACTGCTTCAAATCAACTAGATATCTTTGTGCTGTAAATCTCCCAACAGCCAAACGCAAAAGCAGCAAACATCTCGCTGTATGTCCCACATCCAAAGTGCCAAGAGAGAGCTTGCTCTCCCTGTCTTTGAGTACTGTTTTCACTGTCCCGGTTACCTCTTTGCTAACATTCTCTTCAGAGCTGCAGTGAAACCAGGAACCACGTGGAGAAGGCACCCACACTGAAAATGCCTGGAAGGAACATTGGGGCTTCTTCTCAGTGTCTCTGACATAGGGTTTCACTGTCCCGGGAAAGTCTCTGCTAACACCCTGCAGAGCGCAGTGCCCAATATACAGAAACGTCTTGCGGTATCTCCTACAGGGAAAGTGCCAGGAGGGAATTGTGGAGCTTGTTCTCAGTGTCTCTGAGAATTGCTCTGATTATCCCTGTGACCTCTTTGCTAAGACTCTCCAGAGAGCCGTCCTCAAAACCAACACACATCTTGACATATCTCCCACATTGATCGCAGTGTCTCCAGGAACAGCATTCAAGGAGCCAGGAACTTTTCTCCCTACACTGTCCATTGAGTTGTCCTCAAAACCAATATACATCCTGCTGTATCTCCCACATGGAATGTGCCAGGAGGGAAAAGTGGGGATTATGCTTAGACTTTCTCAGAACTGCTTCAAATCAACTAGATATCTTTGAGCTGTAAATCTCCCAACAGCCAAACGCAAAAGCAGCAAACATCTCGCTGTATGTCCCACATCCAAAGTGCCAAGAGAGAGCTTGCTCTCCCTGTCTTTGAGTACTGTTTTCACTGTCCCGGTTACCTCTTTGCTAACATTCTCTTCAGAGCTGCAGTGAAACCAGGAACCACGTGGAGAAGGCACCCACACTGAAAATGCCTGGAAGGAACATTGCGGCTTCTTCTCAGTGTCTCTGACATAGGGTTTCACTGTCCCGGGAAAGTCTCTGCTAACACCCTGCAGAGCGCAGTGCCCAATATACAGAAACGTCTTGCAGTATCTCGTACAGGGAAAGTGCCAGGAGGGAATTGTGGAGCTTGTTCTCAGTGTCTCTGAGAATTGCTCTGATTATCCCTGTGACCTCTTTGCTAAGACTCTCCAGAGAGCCGTCCTCAAAACCAACACACATCTTGACATATCTCCCACATTGATCGCAGTGTCTCCAGGAACAGCATTCAAGGAGCCAGGAACTTTTCTCCCTACACTGTCCATTGAGTTGTCCTCAAAACCAATATACATCCTGCTGTATCTCCCACATGGAATGTGCTAGGCGGGAAAAGTGGGGATCAAGCTTACACTTTCTCGGAACTGCTTCAAATCAACTAGATATCTTTGTGCTGTAAATCTCCCAACAGCCAAACGCAAAAGCAGCAAACATCTCGCTGTATGTCCCACATCCAAAGTGCCAAGAGAGAGCTTGCTCTCCCTGTCTTTGAGTACTGTTTTCACTGTCCCGGTTACCTCTTTGCTAACATTCTCTTCAGAGCTGCAGTGAAACCAGGAACCACGTGGAGAAGGCACCCACACTGAAAATGCCTGGAAGGAGCATTGCGGCTTCTTCTCAGTGTCTCTGACATAGGGTTTCACTGTCCCGGGAAAGTCTCTGCTAACACCCTGCAGAGCGCAGTGCCCAATATACAGAAACGTCTTGCGGTATCTCCTACAGGGAAAGTGCCAGGAGGGAATTGTGGAGCTTGTTCTCAGTGTCTCTGAGAATTGCTCTGATTATCCCTGTGACCTCTTTGCTAAGACTCTCCAGAGAGCCATCCTCAAAACCAACACACATCTTGACATATCTCCCACATTGATCGCAGTGTCTCCAGGAATGGCATTCAAGGAGCCAGGAACTTTTCTCCCTACACTGTCCATTGAGTTGTCCTCAAAACCAATATACATCCTGCTGTATCTCCCACATGGAATGTGCCAGGAGGGAAAAGTGGGGATTATGCTTAGACTTTCTCAGAACTGCTTCAAATCAACTAGATATCTTTGTGCTGTAAATCTCCCAACAGCCAAACGCAAAAGCAGCAAACATCTCGCTGTATGTCCCACATCCAAAGTGCCAAGAGAGTAATGGTGAGCTTGCTCTCCCTGTCTTTGAGTACTGTTTTCACTGTCCCGGTTACCTCTTTGCTAACATTCTCTTCAGAGCTGCAGTGAAACCAGGAACCACGTGGAGAAGGCACCCACACTGAAAATGCCTGGAAGGAACATTGCGGCTTCTTCTCAGTGTCTCTGACATAGGGTTTCACTGTCCCGGGAAAGTCTCTGCTAACACCCTGCAGAGCGCAGTGCCCAATATCCAGAAACATCTTGCGGTATCTCCTACAGGGAAAGTGCCAGGAGGGAATTGTCGATCTTGTTCTCAGTGTCTCTGAGAATTGCTCTGATTATCCATGTGACCTCTTTGCTAAGACTCTCCAGAGAGCCGTCCTCAAAACCAACACACATCTTGACATATCGCCCACATTGATCGCAGTGTCTCCAGGAATGGCATTCAAGGAGCCAGGAACTTTTCTCCCTACACTGTCCATTGAGTTGTCCTCAAAACCAATATACATCCTGCTGTATCTCCCACATGGAAAGTGCCAGGAGGGAAAAGTGGGGATCAAGCTTACACTTTCTCGGAACTGCTTCAAATCAACTAGATATCTTTGTGCTGTAAATCTCCCAACAGCCAAACGCAAAAGCAGCAAACATCTCGCTGTATGTCCCACATCCAAAGTGCCAAGAGAGAGCTTGCTCTCCCTGTCTTTGAGTACTGTTTTCACTGTCCCGGTTACCTCTTTGCTAACATTCTCTTCAGAGCTGCAGTGAAACCAGGAACCACGTGGAGAAGGCACCCACACTGAAAATGCCTGGAAGGAGCATTGCGGCTTCTTCTCAGTGTCTCTGACATAGGGTTTCACTGTCCCGGGAAAGTCCCTGCTAACACCCTGCAGAGCGCAGTGCCCAATATACAGAAACGTCTTGCGGTATCTCCTACAGGGAAAGTGCCAGGAGGGAATTGTGGAGCTTGTTCTCAGTGTCTCTGAGAATTGCTCTGATTATCCCTGTGACCTCTTTGCTAAGACTCTCCAGAGAGCCGTCCTCAAAACCAACACACATCTTGACATATCTCCCACATTGATCGCAGTGTCTCCAGGAACAGCATTCAAGGAGCCAGGAACTTTTCTCCCTACACTGTCCATTGAGTTGTCCTCAAAACCAATATACATCCTGCTGTATCTCCCACATGGAATGTGCCAGGAGGGAAAAGTGGGGATTATGCTTAGACTTTCTCAGAACTGCTTCAAATCAACTAGATATCTTTGTGCTGTAAATCTCCCAACAGCCAAACGCAAAAGCAGCAAACATCTCGCTGTATGTCCCACATCCAAAGTGCCAAGAGAGTCATGGTGAGCTTGCTCTCCCTGTCTTTGAGTACTGTTTTCACTGTCCCGGTTACCTCTTTGCTAACATTCTCTTCAGAGCTGCAGTGAAACCAGGAACCACGTGGAGAAGGCACCCACACTGAAAATGCCTGGAAGGAACATTGGGGCTTCTTCTCAGTGTCTCTGACATAGGGTTTCACTGTCCCGGGAAAGTCTCTGCTAACACCCTGCAGAGCGCAGTGCCCAATATACAGAAACGTCTTGCGGTATCTCGTACAGGGAAAGTGCCAGGAGGGAATTGTCGATCTTGTTCTCAGTGTCTCTGAGAATTGCTCTGATTATCCATGTGACCTCTTTGCTAAGACTCTCCAGAGAGCCGTCCTCAAAACCAACACACATCTTGACATATCGCCCACATTGATCGCAGTGTCTCCAGGAATGGCATTCAAGGAGCCAGGAACTTTTCTCCCTACACTGTCCATTGAGTTGTCCTCAAAACCAATATACATCCTGCTGTATCTCCCACATGGAAAGTGCCAGGCGGGAAAAGTGGGGATCAAGCTTACACTTTCTCGGAACTGCTTCAAATCAACTAGATATCTTTGTGCTGTAAATCTCCCAACAGCCAAACGCAAAAGCAGCAAACATCTCGCTGTATGTCCCACATCCAAAGTGCCAAGAGAGTCATGGTGAGCTTGCTCTCCCTGTCTTTGAGTACTGTTTTCACTGTCCCGGTTACCTCTTTGCTAACATTCTCTTCAGAGCTGCAGTGAAACCAGGAACCACGTGGAGAAGGCACCCACACTGAAAATGCCTGGAAGGAACATTGGGGCTTCTTCTCAGTGTCTCTGACATAGGGTTTCACTGTCCCGGGAAAGTCTCTGCTAACACCCTGCAGAGCGCAGTGCCCAATATACAGAAACGTCTTGCGGTATCTCCTACAGGGAAAGTGCCAGGAGGGAATTGTGGAGCTTGTTCTCAGTGTCTCTGAGAATTGCTCTGATTATCCCTGTGACCTCTTTGCTAAGACTCTCCAGAGAGCCGTCCTCAAAACCAACACACATCTTGACATATCTCCCACATTGATCGCAGTGTCTCCAGGAACAGCATTCAAGGAGCCAGGAACTTTTCTCCCTACACTGTCCATTGAGTTGTCCTCAAAACCAATATACATCCTGCTGTATCTCCCACATGGAATGTGCTAGGCGGGAAAAGTGGGGATCAAGCTTACACTTTCTCGGAACTGCTTCAAATCAACTAGATATCTTTGTGCTGTAAATCTCCCAACAGCCAAACGCAAAAGCAGCAAACATCTCGCTGTATGTCCCACATCCAAAGTGCCAAGAGAGAGCTTGCTCTCCCTGTCTTTGAGTACTGTTTTCACTGTCCCGGTTACCTCTTTGCTAACATTCTCTTCAGAGCTGCAGTGAAACCAGGAACCACGTGGAGAAGGCACCCACACTGAAAATGCCTGGAAGGAGCATTGCGGCTTCTTCTCAGTGTCTCCGACATAGGGTTTCACTGTCCCGGGAAAGTCTCTGCTAACACCCTGCAGAGCGCAGTGCCCAATATACAGAAACGTCTTGCGGTATCTCCTACAGGGAAAGTGCCAGGAGGGAATTGTGGAGCTTGTTCTCAGTGTCTCTGAGAATTGCTCTGATTATCCCTGTGACCTCTTTGCTAAGACTCTCCAGAGAGCCGTCCTCAAAACCAACACACATCTTGACATATCTCCCACATTGATCGCAGTGTCTCCAGGAACAGCATTCAAGGAGCCAGGAACTTTTCTCCCTACACTGTCCATTGAGTTGTCCTCAAAACCAATATACATCCTGCTGTATCTCCCACATGGAATGTGCCAGGAGGGAAAAGTGGGGATTATGCTTAGACTTTCTCAGAACTGCTTCAAATCAACTAGATATCTTTGTGCTGTAAATCTCCCAACAGCCAAACGCAAAAGCAGCAAACATCTCGCTGTATGTCCCACATCCAAAGTGCCAAGAGAGTAATGGTGAGCTTGCTCTCCCTGTCTTTGAGTACTGTTTTCACTGTCCCGATTACCTCTTTGCTAACATTCTCTTCAGAGCTGCAGTGAAACCAGGAACCACGTGGAGAAGGCACCCACACTGAAAATGCCTGGAAGGAACATTGCGGCTTCTTCTCAGTGTCTCTGACATAGGGTTTCACTGTCCCGGGAAAGTCTCTGCTAACACCCTGCAGAGCGCAGTGCCCAATATACAGAAACGTCTTGCGGTATCTCGTACAGGGAAAGTGCCAGGAGGGAATTGTGGAGCTTGTTCTCAGTGTCTCTGAGAATTGCTCTGATTATCCCTGTGACCTCTTTGCTAAGACTCTCCAGAGAGCCGTCCTCAAAACCAACACACATCTTGACATATCTCCCACATTGATCGCAGTGTCTCCAGGAACAGCATTCAAGGAGCCAGGAACTTTTCTCCCTACACTGTCCATTGAGTTGTCCTCAAAACCAATATACATCCTGCTGTATCTCCCACATGGAAAGTGCCAGGAGGGAAAAGTGGGGATTATGCTTAGACTTTCTCGGAACTGCTTCAAATCAACTAGATATCTTTGTGCTGTAAATCTCCCAACAGCCAAACGCAAAAGCAGCAAACATCTCGCTGTATGTCCCACATCCAAAGTGCCAAGAGAGAGCTTGCTCTCCCTGTCTTTGAGTACTGTTTTCACTGTCCCGGTTACCTCTTTGCTAACATTCTCTTCAGAGCTGCAGTGAAACCAGGAACCACGTGGAGAAGGCACCCACACTGAAAATGCCTGGAAGGAGCATTGCGGCTTCTTCTCAGTGTCTCTGACATAGGGTTTCACTGTCCCGGGAAAGTCTCTGCTAACACCCTGCAGAGCGCAGTGCCCAATATACAGAAACGTCTTGCGGTATCTCCTACAGGGAAAGTGCCAGGAGGGAATTGTGGAGCTTGTTCTCAGTGTCTCTGAGAATTGCTCTGATTATCCCTGTGACCTCTTTGCTAAGACTCTCCAGAGAGCCGTCCTCAAAACCAACACACATCTTGACATATCTCCCACATTGATCGCAGTGTCTCCAGGAACAGCATTCAAGGAGCCAGGAACTTTTCTCCCTACACTGTCCATTGAGTTGTCCTCAAAACCAATATACATCCTGCTGTATCTCCCACATGGAATGTGCCAGGAGGGAAAAGTGGGGATTATGCTTAGACTTTCTCAGAACTGCTTCAAATCAACTAGATATCTTTGAGCTGTAAATCTCCCAACAGCCAAACGCAAAAGCAGCAAACATCTCGCTGTATGTCCCACATCCAAAGTGCCAAGAGAGAGCTTGCTCTCCCTGTCTTTGAGTACTGTTTTCACTGTCCCGGTTACCTCTTTGCTAACATTCTCTTCAGAGCTGCAGTGAAACCAGGAACCACGTGGAGAAGGCACCCACACTGAAAATGCCTGGAAGGAGCATTGCAGCTTCTTCTCAGTGTCTCTGACATAGGGTTTCACTGTCCCGGGAAAGTCTCTGCTAACACCCTGCAGAGCGCAGTGCCCAATATACAGAAACGTCTTGCGGTATCTCCTACAGGGAAAGTGCCAGGAGGGAATTGTGGAGCTTGTTCTCAGTGTCTCTGAGAATTGCTCTGATTATCCCTGTGACCTCTTTGCTAAGACTCTCCAGAGAGCCATCCTCAAAACCAACACACATCTTGACATATCTCCCACATTGATCGCAGTGTCTCCAGGAATGGCATTCAAGGAGCCAGGAACTTTTCTCCCTACACTGTCCATTGAGTTGTCCTCAAAACCAATATACATCCTGCTGTATCTCCCACATGGAATGTGCCAGGAGGGAAAAGTGGGGATTATGCTTAGACTTTCTCAGAACTGCTTCAAATCAACTAGATATCTTTGTGCTGTAAATCTCCCAACAGCCAAACGCAAAAGCAGCAAACATCTCGCTGTATGTCCCACATCCAAAGTGCCAAGAGAGTCATGGTGAGCTTGCTCTCCCTGTCTTTGAGTACTGTTTTCACTGTCCCGGTTACCTCTTTGCTAACATTCTCTTCAGAGCTGCAGTGAAACCAGGAACCACGTGGAGAAGGCACCCACACTGAAAATGCCTGGAAGGAACATTGCGGCTTCTTCTCAGTGTCTCTGACATAGGGTTTCACTGTCCCGGGAAAGTCTCTGCTAACACCCTGCAGAGCGCAGTGCCCAATATACAGAAACGTCTTGCGGTATCTCCTACAGGGAAAGTGCCAGGAGGGAATTGTGGAGCTTGTTCTCAGTGTCTCTGAGAATTGCTCTGATTATCCCTGTGACCTCTTTGCTAAGACTCTCCAGAGAGCCGTCCTCAAAACCAACACACATCTTGACATATCTCCCACATTGATCGCAGTGTCTCCAGGAACAGCATTCAAGGAGCCAGGAACTTTTCTCCCTACACTGTCCATTGAGTTGTCCTCAAAACCAATATACATCCTGCTGTATCTCCCACATGGAATGTGCTAGGCAGGAAAAGTGGGGATCAAGCTTACACTTTCTCGGAACTGCTTCAAATCAACTAGATATCTTTGTGCTGTAAATCTCCCAACAGCCAAACGCAAAAGCAGCAAACATCTCGCTGTATGTCCCACATCCAAAGTGCCAAGAGAGAGCTTGCTCTCCCTGTCTTTGAGTACTGTTTTCACTGTCCCGGTTACCTCTTTGCTAACATTCTCTTCAGAGCTGCAGTGAAACCAGGAACCACGTGGAGAAGGCACCCACACTGAAAATGCCTGGAAGGAGCATTGCGGCTTCTTCTCAGTGTCTCTGACATAGGGTTTCACTGTCCCGGGAAAGTCTCTGCTAACACCCTGCAGAGCGCAGTGCCCAATATACAGAAACGTCTTGCGGTATCTCCTACAGGGAAAGTGCCAGGAGGGAATTGTGGAGCTTGTTCTCAGTGTCTCTGAGAATTGCTCTGATTATCCCTGTGACCTCTTTGCTAAGACTCTCCAGAGAGCCATCCTCAAAACCAACACACATCTTGACATATCTCCCACATTGATCGCAGTGTCTCCAGGAATGGCATTCAAGGAGCCAGGAACTTTTCTCCCTACACTGTCCATTGAGTTGTCCTCAAAACCAATATACATCCTGCTGTATCTCCCACATGGAATGTGCCAGGAGGGAAAAGTGGGGATTATGCTTAGACTTTCTCAGAACTGCTTCAAATCAACTAGATATCTTTGTGCTGTAAATCTCCCAACAGCCAAACGCAAAAGCAGCAAACATCTCGCTGTATGTCCCACATCCAAAGTGCCAAGAGAGTCATGGTGAGCTTGCTCTCCCTGTCTTTGAGTACTGTTTTCACTGTCCCGGTTACCTCTTTGCTAACATTCTCTTCAGAGCTGCAGTGAAACCAGGAACCACGTGGAGAAGGCACCCACACTGAAAATGCCTGGAAGGAACATTGCGGCTTCTTCTCAGTGTCTCTGACATAGGGTTTCACTGTCCCGGGAAAGTCTCTGCTAACACCCTGCAGAGCGCAGTGCCCAATATACAGAAACGTCTTGCGGTATCTCGTACAGGGAAAGTGCCAGGAGGGAATTGTGGAGCTTGTTCTCAGTGTCTCTGAGAATTGCTCTGATTATCCCTGTGACCTCTTTGCTAAGACTCTCCAGAGAGCCGTCCTCAAAACCAACACACATCTTGACATATCTCCCACATTGATCGCAGTGTCTCCAGGAACAGCATTCAAGGAGCCAGGAACTTTTCTCCCTACACTGTCCATTGAGTTGTCCTCAAAACCAATATACATCCTGCTGTATCTCCCACATGGAAAGTGCCAGGAGGGAAAAGTGGGGATTATGCTTAGACTTTCTCGGAACTGCTTCAAATCAACTAGATATCTTTGTGCTGTAAATCTCCCAACAGCCAAACGCAAAAGCAGCAAACATCTCGCTGTATGTCCCACATCCAAAGTGCCAAGAGAGAGCTTGCTCTCCCTGTCTTTGAGTACTGTTTTCACTGTCCCGGTTACCTCTTTGCTAACATTCTCTTCAGAGCTGCAGTGAAACCAGGAACCACGTGGAGAAGGCACCCACACTGAAAATGCCTGGAAGGAGCATTGCGGCTTCTTCTCAGTGTCTCTGACATAGGGTTTCACTGTCCCGGGAAAGTCTCTGCTAACACCCTGCAGAGCGCAGTGCCCAATATACAGAAACGTCTTGCGGTATCTCCTACAGGGAAAGTGCCAGGAGGGAATTGTGGAGCTTGTTCTCAGTGTCTCTGAGAATTGCTCTGATTATCCCTGTGACCTCTTTGCTAAGACTCTCCAGAGAGCCGTCCTCAAAACCAACACACATCTTGACATATCTCCCACATTGATCGCAGTGTCTCCAGGAACAGCATTCAAGGAGCCAGGAACTTTTCTCCCTACACTGTCCATTGAGTTGTCCTCAAAACCAATATACATCCTGCTGTATCTCCCACATGGAATGTGCCAGGAGGGAAAAGTGGGGATTATGCTTAGACTTTCTCAGAACTGCTTCAAATCAACTAGATATCTTTGAGCTGTAAATCTCCCAACAGCCAAACGCAAAAGCAGCAAACATCTCGCTGTATGTCCCACATCCAAAGTGCCAAGAGAGAGCTTGCTCTCCCTGTCTTTGAGTACTGTTTTCACTGTCCCGGTTACCTCTTTGCTAACATTCTCTTCAGAGCTGCAGTGAAACCAGGAACCACGTGGAGAAGGCACCCACACTGAAAATGCCTGGAAGGAGCATTGCGGCTTCTTCTCAGTGTCTCTGACATAGGGTTTCACTGTCCCGGGAAAGTCTCTGCTAACACCCTGCAGAGCGCAGTGCCCAATATACAGAAACGTCTTGCGGTATCTCCTACAGGGAAAGTGCCAGGAGGGAATTGTGGAGCTTGTTCTCAGTGTCTCTGAGAATTGCTCTGATTATCCCTGTGACCTCTTTGCTAAGACTCTCCAGAGAGCCGTCCTCAAAACCAACACACATCTTGACATATCTCCCACATTGATCGCAGTGTCTCCAGGAATGGCATTCAAGGAGCCAGGAACTTTTCTCCCTACACTGTCCATTGAGTTGTCCTCAAAACCAATATACATCCTGCTGTATCTCCCACATGGAATGTGCCAGGAGGGAAAAGTGGGGATTATGCTTAGACTTTCTCAGAACTGCTTCAAATCAACTAGATATCTTTGTGCTGTAAATCTCCCAACAGCCAAACGCAAAAGCAGCAAACATCTCGCTGTATGTCCCACATCCAAAGTGCCAAGAGAGTCATGGTGAGCTTGCTCTCCCTGTCTTTGAGTACTGTTTTCACTGTCCCGGTTACCTCTTTGCTAACATTCTCTTCAGAGCTGCAGTGAAACCAGGAACCACGTGGAGAAGGCACCCACACTGAAAATGCCTGGAAGGAACATTGGGGCTTCTTCTCAGTGTCTCTGACATAGGGTTTCACTGTCCCGGGAAAGTCTCTGCTAACACCCTGCAGAGCGCAGTGCCCAATATACAGAAACGTCTTGCGGTATCTCCTACAGGGAAAGTGCCAGGAGGGAATTGTGGAGCTTGTTCTCAGTGTCTCTGAGAATTGCTCTGATTATCCCTGTGACCTCTTTGCTAAGACTCTCCAGAGAGCCGTCCTCAAAACCAACACACATCTTGACATATCTCCCACATTGATCGCAGTGTCTCCAGGAACAGCATTCAAGGAGCCAGGAACTTTTCTCCCTACACTGTCCATTGAGTTGTCCTCAAAACCAATATACATCCTGCTGTATCTCCCACATGGAATGTGCCAGGAGGGAAAAGTGGGGATTATGCTTAGACTTTCTCAGAACTGCTTCAAATCAACTAGATATCTTTGAGCTGTAAATCTCCCAACAGCCAAACGCAAAAGCAGCAAACATCTCGCTGTATGTCCCACATCCAAAGTGCCAAGAGAGAGCTTGCTCTCCCTGTCTTTGAGTACTGTTTTCACTGTCCCGGTTACCTCTTTGCTAACATTCTCTTCAGAGCTGCAGTGAAACCAGGAACCACGTGGAGAAGGCACCCACACTGAAAATGCCTGGAAGGAACATTGCGGCTTCTTCTCAGTGTCTCTGACATAGGGTTTCACTGTCCCGGGAAAGTCTCTGCTAACACCCTGCAGAGCGCAGTGCCCAATATACAGAAACGTCTTGCGGTATCTCCTACAGGGAAAGTGCCAGGAGGGAATTGTGGAGCTTGTTCTCAGTGTCTCTGAGAATTGCTCTGATTATCCCTGTGACCTCTTTGCTAAGACTCTCCAGAGAGCCGTCCTCAAAACCAACACACATCTTGACATATCTCCCACATTGATCGCAGTGTCTCCAGGAACAGCATTCAAGGAGCCAGGAACTTTTCTCCCTACACTGTCCATTGAGTTGTCCTCAAAACCAATATACATCCTGCTGTATCTCCCACATGGAATGTGCTAGGCGGGAAAAGTGGGGATCAAGCTTACACTTTCTCGGAACTGCTTCAAATCAACTAGATATCTTTGTGCTGTAAATCTCCCAACAGCCAAACGCAAAAGCAGCAAACATCTCGCTGTATGTCCCACATCCAAAGTGCCAAGAGAGAGCTTGCTCTCCCTGTCTTTGAGTACTGTTTTCACTGTCCCGGTTACCTCTTTGCTAACATTCTCTTCAGAGCTGCAGTGAAACCAGGAACCACGTGGAGAAGGCACCCACACTGAAAATGCCTGGAAGGAGCATTGCGGCTTCTTCTCAGTGTCTCTGACATAGGGTTTCACTGTCCCGGGAAAGTCTCTGCTAACACCCTGCAGAGCGCAGTGCCCAATATACAGAAACGTCTTGCGGTATCTCCTACAGGGAAAGTGCCAGGAGGGAATTGTGGAGCTTGTTCTCAGTGTCTCTGAGAATTGCTCTGATTATCCCTGTGACCTCTTTGCTAAGACTCTCCAGAGAGCCATCCTCAAAACCAACACACATCTTGACATATCTCCCACATTGATCGCAGTGTCTCCAGGAATGGCATTCAAGGAGCCAGGAACTTTTCTCCCTACACTGTCCATTGAGTTGTCCTCAAAACCAATATACATCCTGCTGTATCTCCCACATGGAATGTGCCAGGAGGGAAAAGTGGGGATTATGCTTAGACTTTCTCAGAACTGCTTCAAATCAACTAGATATCTTTGTGCTGTAAATCTCCCAACAGCCAAACGCAAAAGCAGCAAACATCTCGCTGTATGTCCCACATCCAAAGTGCCAAGAGAGTAATGGTGAGCTTGCTCTCCCTGTCTTTGAGTACTGTTTTCACTGTCCCGGTTACCTCTTTGCTAACATTCTCTTCAGAGCTGCAGTGAAACCAGGAACCACGTGGAGAAGGCACCCACACTGAAAATGCCTGGAAGGAACATTGCGGCTTCTTCTCAGTGTCTCTGACATAGGGTTTCACTGTCCCGGGAAAGTCTCTGCTAACACCCTGCAGAGCGCAGTGCCCAATATCCAGAAACATCTTGCGGTATCTCCTACAGGGAAAGTGCCAGGAGGGAATTGTCGATCTTGTTCTCAGTGTCTCTGAGAATTGCTCTGATTATCCATGTGACCTCTTTGCTAAGACTCTCCAGAGAGCCGTCCTCAAAACCAACACACATCTTGACATATCGCCCACATTGATCGCAGTGTCTCCAGGAATGGCATTCAAGGAGCCAGGAACTTTTCTCCCTACACTGTCCATTGAGTTGTCCTCAAAACCAATATACATCCTGCTGTATCTCCCACATGGAAAGTGCCAGGAGGGAAAAGTGGGGATCAAGCTTACACTTTCTCGGAACTGCTTCAAATCAACTAGATATCTTTGTGCTGTAAATCTCCCAACAGCCAAACGCAAAAGCAGCAAACATCTCGCTGTATGTCCCACATCCAAAGTGCCAAGAGAGAGCTTGCTCTCCCTGTCTTTGAGTACTGTTTTCACTGTCCCGGTTACCTCTTTGCTAACATTCTCTTCAGAGCTGCAGTGAAACCAGGAACCACGTGGAGAAGGCACCCACACTGAAAATGCCTGGAAGGAACATTGGGGCTTCTTCTCAGTGTCTCTGACATAGGGTTTCACTGTCCCGGGAAAGTCTCTGCTAACACCCTGCAGAGCGCAGTGCCCAATATACAGAAACGTCTTGCGGTATCTCCTACAGGGAAAGTGCCAGGAGGGAATTGTGGAGCTTGTTCTCAGTGTCTCTGAGAATTGCTCTGATTATCCCTGTGACCTCTTTGCTAAGACTCTCCAGAGAGCCGTCCTCAAAACCAACACACATCTTGACATATCTCCCACATTGATCGCAGTGTCTCCAGGAACAGCATTCAAGGAGCCAGGAACTTTTCTCCCTACACTGTCCATTGAGTTGTCCTCAAAACCAATATACATCCTGCTGTATCTCCCACATGGAATGTGCCAGGAGGGAAAAGTGGGGATTATGCTTAGACTTTCTCAGAACTGCTTCAAATCAACTAGATATCTTTGAGCTGTAAATCTCCCAACAGCCAAACGCAAAAGCAGCAAACATCTCGCTGTATGTCCCACATCCAAAGTGCCAAGAGAGAGCTTGCTCTCCCTGTCTTTGAGTACTGTTTTCACTGTCCCGGTTACCTCTTTGCTAACATTCTCTTCAGAGCTGCAGTGAAACCAGGAACCACGTGGAGAAGGCACCCACACTGAAAATGCCTGGAAGGAACATTGCGGCTTCTTCTCAGTGTCTCTGACATAGGGTTTCACTGTCCCGGGAAAGTCTCTGCTAACACCCTGCAGAGCGCAGTGCCCAATATACAGAAACGTCTTGCGGTATCTCCTACAGGGAAAGTGCCAGGAGGGAATTGTGGAGCTTGTTCTCAGTGTCTCTGAGAATTGCTCTGATTATCCCTGTGACCTCTTTGCTAAGACTCTCCAGAGAGCCGTCCTCAAAACCAACACACATCTTGACATATCTCCCACATTGATCGCAGTGTCTCCAGGAACAGCATTCAAGGAGCCAGGAACTTTTCTCCCTACACTGTCCATTGAGTTGTCCTCAAAACCAATATACATCCTGCTGTATCTCCCACATGGAATGTGCTAGGCGGGAAAAGTGGGGATCAAGCTTACACTTTCTCGGAACTGCTTCAAATCAACTAGATATCTTTGTGCTGTAAATCTCCCAACAGCCAAACGCAAAAGCAGCAAACATCTCGCTGTATGTCCCACATCCAAAGTGCCAAGAGAGAGCTTGCTCTCCCTGTCTTTGAGTACTGTTTTCACTGTCCCGGTTACCTCTTTGCTAACATTCTCTTCAGAGCTGCAGTGAAACCAGGAACCACGTGGAGAAGGCACCCACACTGAAAATGCCTGGAAGGAGCATTGCGGCTTCTTCTCAGTGTCTCTGACATAGGGTTTCACTGTCCCGGGAAAGTCTCTGCTAACACCCTGCAGAGCGCAGTGCCCAATATACAGAAACGTCTTGCGGTATCTCCTACAGGGAAAGTGCCAGGAGGGAATTGTGGAGCTTGTTCTCAGTGTCTCTGAGAATTGCTCTGATTATCCCTGTGACCTCTTTGCTAAGACTCTCCAGAGAGCCATCCTCAAAACCAACACACATCTTGACATATCTCCCACATTGATCGCAGTGTCTCCAGGAATGGCATTCAAGGAGCCAGGAACTTTTCTCCCTACACTGTCCATTGAGTTGTCCTCAAAACCAATATACATCCTGCTGTATCTCCCACATGGAATGTGCCAGGAGGGAAAAGTGGGGATTATGCTTAGACTTTCTCAGAACTGCTTCAAATCAACTAGATATCTTTGTGCTGTAAATCTCCCAACAGCCAAACGCAAAAGCAGCAAACATCTCGCTGTATGTCCCACATCCAAAGTGCCAAGAGAGTAATGGTGAGCTTGCTCTCCCTGTCTTTGAGTACTGTTTTCACTGTCCCGGTTACCTCTTTGCTAACATTCTCTTCAGAGCTGCAGTGAAACCAGGAACCACGTGGAGAAGGCACCCACACTGAAAATGCCTGGAAGGAACATTGCGGCTTCTTCTCAGTGTCTCTGACATAGGGTTTCACTGTCCCGGGAAAGTCTCTGCTAACACCCTGCAGAGCGCAGTGCCCAATATCCAGAAACATCTTGCGGTATCTCCTACAGGGAAAGTGCCAGGAGGGAATTGTCGATCTTGTTCTCAGTGTCTCTGAGAATTGCTCTGATTATCCATGTGACCTCTTTGCTAAGACTCTCCAGAGAGCCGTCCTCAAAACCAACACACATCTTGACATATCGCCCACATTGATCGCAGTGTCTCCAGGAATGGCATTCAAGGAGCCAGGAACTTTTCTCCCTACACTGTCCATTGAGTTGTCCTCAAAACCAATATACATCCTGCTGTATCTCCCACATGGAAAGTGCCAGGAGGGAAAAGTGGGGATCAAGCTTACACTTTCTCGGAACTGCTTCAAATCAACTAGATATCTTTGTGCTGTAAATCTCCCAACAGCCAAACGCAAAAGCAGCAAACATCTCGCTGTATGTCCCACATCCAAAGTGCCAAGAGAGAGCTTGCTCTCCCTGTCTTTGAGTACTGTTTTCACTGTCCCGGTTACCTCTTTGCTAACATTCTCTTCAGAGCTGCAGTGAAACCAGGAACCACGTGGAGAAGGCACCCACACTGAAAATGCCTGGAAGGAGCATTGCGGCTTCTTCTCAGTGTCTCTGACATAGGGTTTCACTGTCCCGGGAAAGTCCCTGCTAACACCCTGCAGAGCGCAGTGCCCAATATACAGAAACGTCTTGCGGTATCTCCTACAGGGAAAGTGCCAGGAGGGAATTGTGGAGCTTGTTCTCAGTGTCTCTGAGAATTGCTCTGATTATCCCTGTGACCTCTTTGCTAAGACTCTCCAGAGAGCCGTCCTCAAAACCAACACACATCTTGACATATCTCCCACATTGATCGCAGTGTCTCCAGGAACAGCATTCAAGGAGCCAGGAACTTTTCTCCCTACACTGTCCATTGAGTTGTCCTCAAAACCAATATACATCCTGCTGTATCTCCCACATGGAATGTGCCAGGAGGGAAAAGTGGGGATTATGCTTAGACTTTCTCAGAACTGCTTCAAATCAACTAGATATCTTTGTGCTGTAAATCTCCCAACAGCCAAACGCAAAAGCAGCAAACATCTCGCTGTATGTCCCACATCCAAAGTGCCAAGAGAGTCATGGTGAGCTTGCTCTCCCTGTCTTTGAGTACTGTTTTCACTGTCCCGGTTACCTCTTTGCTAACATTCTCTTCAGAGCTGCAGTGAAACCAGGAACCACGTGGAGAAGGCACCCACACTGAAAATGCCTGGAAGGAACATTGGGGCTTCTTCTCAGTGTCTCTGACATAGGGTTTCACTGTCCCGGGAAAGTCTCTGCTAACACCCTGCAGAGCGCAGTGCCCAATATACAGAAACGTCTTGCGGTATCTCCTACAGGGAAAGTGCCAGGAGGGAATTGTCGATCTTGTTCTCAGTGTCTCTGAGAATTGCTCTGATTATCCATGTGACCTCTTTGCTAAGACTCTCCAGAGAGCCGTCCTCAAAACCAACACACATCTTGACATATCGCCCACATTGATCGCAGTGTCTCCAGGAATGGCATTCAAGGAGCCAGGAACTTTTCTCCCTACACTGTCCATTGAGTTGTCCTCAAAACCAATATACATCCTGCTGTATCTCCCACATGGAAAGTGCCAGGCGGGAAAAGTGGGGATCAAGCTTACACTTTCTCGGAACTGCTTCAAATCAACTAGATATCTTTGTGCTGTAAATCTCCCAACAGCCAAACGCAAAAGCAGCAAACATCTCGCTGTATGTCCCACATCCAAAGTGCCAAGAGAGTCATGGTGAGCTTGCTCTCCCTGTCTTTGAGTACTGTTTTCACTGTCCCGGTTACCTCTTTGCTAACATTCTCTTCAGAGCTGCAGTGAAACCAGGAACCACGTGGAGAAGGCACCCACACTGAAAATGCCTGGAAGGAACATTGGGGCTTCTTCTCAGTGTCTCTGATGTCGGGTTTTACTGTCCCGGGAAAGTCTCTGCTAACACCCTGCAGAGCGCAGTGCCCAATATACAGAAACGTCTTGCGGTATCTCCTACAGGGAAAGTGCCAGGAGGGAATTGTGGAGCTTGTTCTCAGTGTCTCTGAGAATTGCTCTGATTATCCGTGTGACCTCTTTGCTAAGACTCTCCAGAGAGCCGTCCTCAAAACCAACACACATCTTGACATATCTCCCACATTGATCGCAGTGTCTCCAGGAACAGCATTCAAGGAGCCAGGAACTTTTCTCCCTACACTGTCCATTGAGTTGTCCTCAAAACCAATATACATCCTGCTGTATCTCCCACATGGAATGTGCCAGGAGGGAAAAGTGGGGATTATGCTTAGACTTTCTCAGAACTGCTTCAAATCAACTAGATATCTTTGAGCTGTAAATCTCCCAACAGCCAAACGCAAAAGCAGCAAACATCTCGCTGTATGTCCCACATCCAAAGTGCCAAGAGAGAGCTTGCTCTCCCTGTCTTTGAGTACTGTTTTCACTGTCCCGGTTACCTCTTTGCTAACATTCTCTTCAGAGCTGCAGTGAAACCAGGAACCACGTGGAGAAGGCACCCACACTGAAAATGCCTGGAAGGAACATTGCGGCTTCTTCTCAGTGTCTCTGACATAGGGTTTCACTGTCCCGGGAAAGTCTCTGCTAACACCCTGCAGAGCGCAGTGCCCAATATACAGAAACGTCTTGCGGTATCTCGTACAGGGAAAGTGCCAGGAGGGAATTGTGGAGCTTGTTCTCAGTGTCTCTGAGAATTGCTCTGATTATCCCTGTGACCTCTTTGCTAAGACTCTCCAGAGAGCCGTCCTCAAAACCAACACACATCTTGACATATCTCCCACATTGATCGCAGTGTCTCCAGGAACAGCATTCAAGGAGCCAGGAACTTTTCTCCCTACACTGTCCATTGAGTTGTCCTCAAAACCAATATACATCCTGCTGTATCTCCCACATGGAATGTGCTAGGCGGGAAAAGTGGGGATCAAGCTTACACTTTCTCGGAACTGCTTCAAATCAACTAGATATCTTTGTGCTGTAAATCTCCCAACAGCCAAACGCAAAAGCAGCAAACATCTCGCTGTATGTCCCACATCCAAAGTGCCAAGAGAGAGCTTGCTCTCCCTGTCTTTGAGTACTGTTTTCACTGTCCCGGTTACCTCTTTGCTAACATTCTCTTCAGAGCTGCAGTGAAACCAGGAACCACGTGGAGAAGGCACCCACACTGAAAATGCCTGGAAGGAGCATTGCGGCTTCTTCTCAGTGTCTCTGACATAGGGTTTCACTGTCCCGGGAAAGTCTCTGCTAACACCCTGCAGAGCGCAGTGCCCAATATACAGAAACGTCTTGCGGTATCTCCTACAGGGAAAGTGCCAGGAGGGAATTGTGGAGCTTGTTCTCAGTGTCTCTGAGAATTGCTCTGATTATCCCTGTGACCTCTTTGCTAAGACTCTCCAGAGAGCCATCCTCAAAACCAACACACATCTTGACATATCTCCCACATTGATCGCAGTGTCTCCAGGAATGGCATTCAAGGAGCCAGGAACTTTTCTCCCTACACTGTCCATTGAGTTGTCCTCAAAACCAATATACATCCTGCTGTATCTCCCACATGGAATGTGCCAGGAGGGAAAAGTGGGGATTATGCCTAGACTTTCTCAGAACTGCTTCAAATCAACTAGATATCTTTGTGCTGTAAATCTCCCAACAGCCAAACGCAAAAGCAGCAAACATCTCGCTGTATGTCCCACATCCAAAGTGCCAAGAGAGTAATGGTGAGCTTGCTCTCCCTGTCTTTGAGTACTGTTTTCACTGTCCCGGTTACCTCTTTGCTAACATTCTCTTCAGAGCTGCAGTGAAACCAGGAACCACGTGGAGAAGGCACCCACACTGAAAATGCCTGGAAGGAACATTGCGGCTTCTTCTCAGTGTCTCTGACATAGGGTTTCACTGTCCCGGGAAAGTCTCTGCTAACACCCTGCAGAGCGCAGTGCCCAATATCCAGAAACATCTTGCGGTATCTCCTACAGGGAAAGTGCCAGGAGGGAATTGTCGATCTTGTTCTCAGTGTCTCTGAGAATTGCTCTGATTATCCATGTGACCTCTTTGCTAAGACTCTCCAGAGAGCCGTCCTCAAAACCAACACACATCTTGACATATCGCCCACATTGATCGCAGTGTCTCCAGGAATGGCATTCAAGGAGCCAGGAACTTTTCTCCCTACACTGTCCATTGAGTTGTCCTCAAAACCAATATACATCCTGCTGTATCTCCCACATGGAAAGTGCCAGGAGGGAAAAGTGGGGATCAAGCTTACACTTTCTCGGAACTGCTTCAAATCAACTAGATATCTTTGTGCTGTAAATCTCCCAACAGCCAAACGCAAAAGCAGCAAACATCTCGCTGTATGTCCCACATCCAAAGTGCCAAGAGAGAGCTTGCTCTCCCTGTCTTTGAGTACTGTTTTCACTGTCCCGGTTACCTCTTTGCTAACATTCTCTTCAGAGCTGCAGTGAAACCAGGAACCACGTGGAGAAGGCACCCACACTGAAAATGCCTGGAAGGAGCATTGCGGCTTCTTCTCAGTGTCTCTGACATAGGGTTTCACTGTCCCGGGAAAGTCCCTGCTAACACCCTGCAGAGCGCAGTGCCCAATATACAGAAACGTCTTGCGGTATCTCCTACAGGGAAAGTGCCAGGAGGGAATTGTGGAGCTTGTTCTCAGTGTCTCTGAGAATTGCTCTGATTATCCCTGTGACCTCTTTGCTAAGACTCTCCAGAGAGCCGTCCTCAAAACCAACACACATCTTGACATATCTCCCACATTGATCGCAGTGTCTCCAGGAACAGCATTCAAGGAGCCAGGAACTTTTCTCCCTACACTGTCCATTGAGTTGTCCTCAAAACCAATATACATCCTGCTGTATCTCCCACATGGAATGTGCCAGGAGGGAAAAGTGGGGATTATGCTTAGACTTTCTCAGAACTGCTTCAAATCAACTAGATATCTTTGTGCTGTAAATCTCCCAACAGCCAAACGCAAAAGCAGCAAACATCTCGCTGTATGTCCCACATCCAAAGTGCCAAGAGAGTCATGGTGAGCTTGCTCTCCCTGTCTTTGAGTACTGTTTTCACTGTCCCGGTTACCTCTTTGCTAACATTCTCTTCAGAGCTGCAGTGAAACCAGGAACCACGTGGAGAAGGCACCCACACTGAAAATGCCTGGAAGGAACATTGGGGCTTCTTCTCAGTGTCTCTGACATAGGGTTTCACTGTCCCGGGAAAGTCTCTGCTAACACCCTGCAGAGCGCAGTGCCCAATATACAGAAACGTCTTGCGGTATCTCCTACAGGGAAAGTGCCAGGAGGGAATTGTCGATCTTGTTCTCAGTGTCTCTGAGAATTGCTCTGATTATCCATGTGACCTCTTTGCTAAGACTCTCCAGAGAGCCGTCCTCAAAACCAACACACATCTTGACATATCGCCCACATTGATCGCAGTGTCTCCAGGAATGGCATTCAAGGAGCCAGGAACTTTTCTCCCTACACTGTCCATTGAGTTGTCCTCAAAACCAATATACATCCTGCTGTATCTCCCACATGGAAAGTGCCAGGCGGGAAAAGTGGGGATCAAGCTTACACTTTCTCGGAACTGCTTCAAATCAACTAGATATCTTTGTGCTGTAAATCTCCCAACAGCCAAACGCAAAAGCAGCAAACATCTCGCTGTATGTCCCACATCCAAAGTGCCAAGAGAGTCATGGTGAGCTTGCTCTCCCTGTCTTTGAGTACTGTTTTCACTGTCCCGGTTACCTCTTTGCTAACATTCTCTTCAGAGCTGCAGTGAAACCAGGAACCACGTGGAGAAGGCACCCACACTGAAAATGCCTGGAAGGAACATTGGGGCTTCTTCTCAGTGTCTCTGACATAGGGTTTCACTGTCCCGGGAAAGTCTCTGCTAACACCCTGCAGAGCGCAGTGCCCAATATACAGAAACGTCTTGCGGTATCTCCTACAGGGAAAGTGCCAGGAGGGAATTGTGGAGCTTGTTCTCAGTGTCTCTGAGAATTGCTCTGATTATCCCTGTGACCTCTTTGCTAAGACTCTCCAGAGAGCCGTCCTCAAAACCAACACACATCTTGACATATCTCCCACATTGATCGCAGTGTCTCCAGGAACAGCATTCAAGGAGCCAGGAACTTTTCTCCCTACACTGTCCATTGAGTTGTCCTCAAAACCAATATACATCCTGCTGTATCTCCCACATGGAATGTGCTAGGCGGGAAAAGTGGGGATCAAGCTTACACTTTCTCGGAACTGCTTCAAATCAACTAGATATCTTTGTGCTGTAAATCTCCCAACAGCCAAACGCAAAAGCAGCAAACATCTCGCTGTATGTCCCACATCCAAAGTGCCAAGAGAGAGCTTGCTCTCCCTGTCTTTGAGTACTGTTTTCACTGTCCCGGTTACCTCTTTGCTAACATTCTCTTCAGAGCTGCAGTGAAACCAGGAACCACGTGGAGAAGGCACCCACACTGAAAATGCCTGGAAGGAGCATTGCGGCTTCTTCTCAGTGTCTCCGACATAGGGTTTCACTGTCCCGGGAAAGTCTCTGCTAACACCCTGCAGAGCGCAGTGCCCAATATACAGAAACGTCTTGCGGTATCTCCTACAGGGAAAGTGCCAGGAGGGAATTGTGGAGCTTGTTCTCAGTGTCTCTGAGAATTGCTCTGATTATCCCTGTGACCTCTTTGCTAAGACTCTCCAGAGAGCCGTCCTCAAAACCAACACACATCTTGACATATCTCCCACATTGATCGCAGTGTCTCCAGGAACAGCATTCAAGGAGCCAGGAACTTTTCTCCCTACACTGTCCATTGAGTTGTCCTCAAAACCAATATACATCCTGCTGTATCTCCCACATGGAATGTGCCAGGAGGGAAAAGTGGGGATTATGCTTAGACTTTCTCAGAACTGCTTCAAATCAACTAGATATCTTTGTGCTGTAAATCTCCCAACAGCCAAACGCAAAAGCAGCAAACATCTCGCTGTATGTCCCACATCCAAAGTGCCAAGAGAGTAATGGTGAGCTTGCTCTCCCTGTCTTTGAGTACTGTTTTCACTGTCCCGATTACCTCTTTGCTAACATTCTCTTCAGAGCTGCAGTGAAACCAGGAACCACGTGGAGAAGGCACCCACACTGAAAATGCCTGGAAGGAACATTGCGGCTTCTTCTCAGTGTCTCTGACATAGGGTTTCACTGTCCCGGGAAAGTCTCTGCTAACACCCTGCAGAGCGCAGTGCCCAATATACAGAAACGTCTTGCGGTATCTCGTACAGGGAAAGTGCCAGGAGGGAATTGTGGAGCTTGTTCTCAGTGTCTCTGAGAATTGCTCTGATTATCCCTGTGACCTCTTTGCTAAGACTCTCCAGAGAGCCGTCCTCAAAACCAACACACATCTTGACATATCTCCCACATTGATCGCAGTGTCTCCAGGAACAGCATTCAAGGAGCCAGGAACTTTTCTCCCTACACTGTCCATTGAGTTGTCCTCAAAACCAATATACATCCTGCTGTATCTCCCACATGGAAAGTGCCAGGAGGGAAAAGTGGGGATTATGCTTAGACTTTCTCGGAACTGCTTCAAATCAACTAGATATCTTTGTGCTGTAAATCTCCCAACAGCCAAACGCAAAAGCAGCAAACATCTCGCTGTATGTCCCACATCCAAAGTGCCAAGAGAGAGCTTGCTCTCCCTGTCTTTGAGTACTGTTTTCACTGTCCCGGTTACCTCTTTGCTAACATTCTCTTCAGAGCTGCAGTGAAACCAGGAACCACGTGGAGAAGGCACCCACACTGAAAATGCCTGGAAGGAGCATTGCGGCTTCTTCTCAGTGTCTCTGACATAGGGTTTCACTGTCCCGGGAAAGTCTCTGCTAACACCCTGCAGAGCGCAGTGCCCAATATACAGAAACGTCTTGCGGTATCTCCTACAGGGAAAGTGCCAGGAGGGAATTGTGGAGCTTGTTCTCAGTGTCTCTGAGAATTGCTCTGATTATCCCTGTGACCTCTTTGCTAAGACTCTCCAGAGAGCCGTCCTCAAAACCAACACACATCTTGACATATCTCCCACATTGATCGCAGTGTCTCCAGGAACAGCATTCAAGGAGCCAGGAACTTTTCTCCCTACACTGTCCATTGAGTTGTCCTCAAAACCAATATACATCCTGCTGTATCTCCCACATGGAATGTGCCAGGAGGGAAAAGTGGGGATTATGCTTAGACTTTCTCAGAACTGCTTCAAATCAACTAGATATCTTTGAGCTGTAAATCTCCCAACAGCCAAACGCAAAAGCAGCAAACATCTCGCTGTATGTCCCACATCCAAAGTGCCAAGAGAGAGCTTGCTCTCCCTGTCTTTGAGTACTGTTTTCACTGTCCCGGTTACCTCTTTGCTAACATTCTCTTCAGAGCTGCAGTGAAACCAGGAACCACGTGGAGAAGGCACCCACACTGAAAATGCCTGGAAGGAGCATTGCGGCTTCTTCTCAGTGTCTCTGACATAGGGTTTCACTGTCCCGGGAAAGTCTCTGCTAACACCCTGCAGAGCGCAGTGCCCAATATACAGAAACGTCTTGCGGTATCTCCTACAGGGAAAGTGCCAGGAGGGAATTGTGGAGCTTGTTCTCAGTGTCTCTGAGAATTTCTCTGATTATCCCTGTGACCTCTTTGCTAAGACTCTCCAGAGAGCCGTCCTCAAAACCAACACACATCTTGACATATCTCCCACATTGATCGCAGTGTCTCCAGGAACAGCATTCAAGGAGCCAGGAACTTTTCTCCCTACACTGTCCATTGAGTTGTCCTCAAAACCAATATACATCCTGCTGTATCTCCCACATGGAATGTGCCAGGAGGGAAAAGTGGGGATTATGCTTAGACTTTCTCAGAACTGCTTCAAATCAACTAGATATCTTTGAGCTGTAAATCTCCCAACAGCCAAACGCAAAAGCAGCAAACATCTCGCTGTATGTCCCACATCCAAAGTGCCAAGAGAGAGCTTGCTCTCCCTGTCTTTGAGTACTGTTTTCACTGTCCCGGTTACCTCTTTGCTAACATTCTCTTCAGAGCTGCAGTGAAACCAGGAACCACGTGGAGAAGGCACCCACACTGAAAATGCCTGGAAGGAGCATTGCGGCTTCTTCTCAGTGTCTCTGACATAGGGTTTCACTGTCCCGGGAAAGTCTCTGCTAACACCCTGCAGAGCGCAGTGCCCAATATACAGAAACGTCTTGCGGTATCTCCTACAGGGAAAGTGCCAGGAGGGAATTGTGGAGCTTGTTCTCAGTGTCTCTGAGAATTGCTCTGATTATCCCTGTGACCTCTTTGCTAAGACTCTCCAGAGAGCCATCCTCAAAACCAACACACATCTTGACATATCTCCCACATTGATCGCAGTGTCTCCAGGAATGGCATTCAAGGAGCCAGGAACTTTTCTCCCTACACTGTCCATTGAGTTGTCCTCAAAACCAATATACATCCTGCTGTATCTCCCACATGGAATGTGCCAGGAGGGAAAAGTGGGGATTATGCTTAGACTTTCTCAGAACTGCTTCAAATCAACTAGATATCTTTGTGCTGTAAATCTCCCAACAGCCAAACGCAAAAGCAGCAAACATCTCGCTGTATGTCCCACATCCAAAGTGCCAAGAGAGTCATGGTGAGCTTGCTCTCCCTGTCTTTGAGTACTGTTTTCACTGTCCCGGTTACCTCTTTGCTAACATTCTCTTCAGAGCTGCAGTGAAACCAGGAACCACGTGGAGAAGGCACCCACACTGAAAATGCCTGGAAGGAACATTGCGGCTTCTTCTCAGTGTCTCTGACATAGGGTTTCACTGTCCCGGGAAAGTCTCTGCTAACACCCTGCAGAGCGCAGTGCCCAATATACAGAAACGTCTTGCGGTATCTCCTACAGGGAAAGTGCCAGGAGGGAATTGTGGAGCTTGTTCTCAGTGTCTCTGAGAATTGCTCTGATTATCCCTGTGACCTCTTTGCTAAGACTCTCCAGAGAGCCGTCCTCAAAACCAACACACATCTTGACATATCTCCCACATTGATCGCAGTGTCTCCAGGAACAGCATTCAAGGAGCCAGGAACTTTTCTCCCTACACTGTCCATTGAGTTGTCCTCAAAACCAATATACATCCTGCTGTATCTCCCACATGGAATGTGCTAGGCAGGAAAAGTGGGGATCAAGCTTACACTTTCTCGGAACTGCTTCAAATCAACTAGATATCTTTGTGCTGTAAATCTCCCAACAGCCAAACGCAAAAGCAGCAAACATCTCGCTGTATGTCCCACATCCAAAGTGCCAAGAGAGAGCTTGCTCTCCCTGTCTTTGAGTACTGTTTTCACTGTCCCGGTTACCTCTTTGCTAACATTCTCTTCAGAGCTGCAGTGAAACCAGGAACCACGTGGAGAAGGCACCCACACTGAAAATGCCTGGAAGGAGCATTGCGGCTTCTTCTCAGTGTCTCTGACATAGGGTTTCACTGTCCCGGGAAAGTCTCTGCTAACACCCTGCAGAGCGCAGTGCCCAATATACAGAAACGTCTTGCGGTATCTCCTACAGGGAAAGTGCCAGGAGGGAATTGTGGAGCTTGTTCTCAGTGTCTCTGAGAATTGCTCTGATTATCCCTGTGACCTCTTTGCTAAGACTCTCCAGAGAGCCATCCTCAAAACCAACACACATCTTGACATATCTCCCACATTGATCGCAGTGTCTCCAGGAATGGCATTCAAGGAGCCAGGAACTTTTCTCCCTACACTGTCCATTGAGTTGTCCTCAAAACCAATATACATCCTGCTGTATCTCCCACATGGAATGTGCCAGGAGGGAAAAGTGGGGATTATGCTTAGACTTTCTCAGAACTGCTTCAAATCAACTAGATATCTTTGTGCTGTAAATCTCCCAACAGCCAAACGCAAAAGCAGCAAACATCTCGCTGTATGTCCCACATCCAAAGTGCCAAGAGAGTCATGGTGAGCTTGCTCTCCCTGTCTTTGAGTACTGTTTTCACTGTCCCGGTTACCTCTTTGCTAACATTCTCTTCAGAGCTGCAGTGAAACCAGGAACCACGTGGAGAAGGCACCCACACTGAAAATGCCTGGAAGGAACATTGCGGCTTCTTCTCAGTGTCTCTGACATAGGGTTTCACTGTCCCGGGAAAGTCTCTGCTAACACCCTGCAGAGCGCAGTGCCCAATATACAGAAACGTCTTGCGGTATCTCGTACAGGGAAAGTGCCAGGAGGGAATTGTGGAGCTTGTTCTCAGTGTCTCTGAGAATTGCTCTGATTATCCCTGTGACCTCTTTGCTAAGACTCTCCAGAGAGCCGTCCTCAAAACCAACACACATCTTGACATATCTCCCACATTGATCGCAGTGTCTCCAGGAACAGCATTCAAGGAGCCAGGAACTTTTCTCCCTACACTGTCCATTGAGTTGTCCTCAAAACCAATATACATCCTGCTGTATCTCCCACATGGAAAGTGCCAGGAGGGAAAAGTGGGGATTATGCTTAGACTTTCTCGGAACTGCTTCAAATCAACTAGATATCTTTGTGCTGTAAATCTCCCAACAGCCAAACGCAAAAGCAGCAAACATCTCGCTGTATGTCCCACATCCAAAGTGCCAAGAGAGAGCTTGCTCTCCCTGTCTTTGAGTACTGTTTTCACTGTCCCGGTTACCTCTTTGCTAACATTCTCTTCAGAGCTGCAGTGAAACCAGGAACCACGTGGAGAAGGCACCCACACTGAAAATGCCTGGAAGGAGCATTGCGGCTTCTTCTCAGTGTCTCTGACATAGGGTTTCACTGTCCCGGGAAAGTCTCTGCTAACACCCTGCAGAGCGCAGTGCCCAATATACAGAAACGTCTTGCGGTATCTCCTACAGGGAAAGTGCCAGGAGGGAATTGTGGAGCTTGTTCTCAGTGTCTCTGAGAATTGCTCTGATTATCCGTGTGACCTCTTTGCTAAGACTCTCCAGAGAGCCGTCCTCAAAACCAACACACATCTTGACATATCTCCCACATTGATCGCAGTGTCTCCAGGAACAGCATTCAAGGAGCCAGGAACTTTTCTCCCTACACTGTCCATTGAGTTGTCCTCAAAACCAATATACATCCTGCTGTATCTCCCACATGGAATGTGCCAGGAGGGAAAAGTGGGGATTATGCTTAGACTTTCTCAGAACTGCTTCAAATCAACTAGATATCTTTGAGCTGTAAATCTCCCAACAGCCAAACGCAAAAGCAGCAAACATCTCGCTGTATGTCCCACATCCAAAGTGCCAAGAGAGAGCTTGCTCTCCCTGTCTTTGAGTACTGTTTTCACTGTCCCGGTTACCTCTTTGCTAACATTCTCTTCAGAGCTGCAGTGAAACCAGGAACCACGTGGAGAAGGCACCCACACTGAAAATGCCTGGAAGGAGCATTGCGGCTTCTTCTCAGTGTCTCTGACATAGGGTTTCACTGTCCCGGGAAAGTCTCTGCTAACACCCTGCAGAGCGCAGTGCCCAATATACAGAAACGTCTTGCGGTATCTCCTACAGGGAAAGTGCCAGGAGGGAATTGTGGAGCTTGTTCTCAGTGTCTCTGAGAATTTCTCTGATTATCCCTGTGACCTCTTTGCTAAGACTCTCCAGAGAGCCGTCCTCAAAACCAACACACATCTTGACATATCTCCCACATTGATCGCAGTGTCTCCAGGAACAGCATTCAAGGAGCCAGGAACTTTTCTCCCTACACTGTCCATTGAGTTGTCCTCAAAACCAATATACATCCTGCTGTATCTCCCACATGGAATGTGCCAGGAGGGAAAAGTGGGGATTATGCTTAGACTTTCTCAGAACTGCTTCAAATCAACTAGATATCTTTGAGCTGTAAATCTCCCAACAGCCAAACGCAAAAGCAGCAAACATCTCGCTGTATGTCCCACATCCAAAGTGCCAAGAGAGAGCTTGCTCTCCCTGTCTTTGAGTACTGTTTTCACTGTCCCGGTTACCTCTTTGCTAACATTCTCTTCAGAGCTGCAGTGAAACCAGGAACCACGTGGAGAAGGCACCCACACTGAAAATGCCTGGAAGGAGCATTGCGGCTTCTTCTCAGTGTCTCTGACATAGGGTTTCACTGTCCCGGGAAAGTCTCTGCTAACACCCTGCAGAGCGCAGTGCCCAATATACAGAAACGTCTTGCGGTATCTCCTACAGGGAAAGTGCCAGGAGGGAATTGTGGAGCTTGTTCTCAGTGTCTCTGAGAATTGCTCTGATTATCCCTGTGACCTCTTTGCTAAGACTCTCCAGAGAGCCATCCTCAAAACCAACACACATCTTGACATATCTCCCACATTGATCGCAGTGTCTCCAGGAATGGCATTCAAGGAGCCAGGAACTTTTCTCCCTACACTGTCCATTGAGTTGTCCTCAAAACCAATATACATCCTGCTGTATCTCCCACATGGAATGTGCCAGGAGGGAAAAGTGGGGATTATGCTTAGACTTTCTCAGAACTGCTTCAAATCAACTAGATATCTTTGTGCTGTAAATCTCCCAACAGCCAAACGCAAAAGCAGCAAACATCTCGCTGTATGTCCCACATCCAAAGTGCCAAGAGAGTCATGGTGAGCTTGCTCTCCCTGTCTTTGAGTACTGTTTTCACTGTCCCGGTTACCTCTTTGCTAACATTCTCTTCAGAGCTGCAGTGAAACCAGGAACCACGTGGAGAAGGCACCCACACTGAAAATGCCTGGAAGGAACATTGCGGCTTCTTCTCAGTGTCTCTGACATAGGGTTTCACTGTCCCGGGAAAGTCTCTGCTAACACCCTGCAGAGCGCAGTGCCCAATATACAGAAACGTCTTGCGGTATCTCCTACAGGGAAAGTGCCAGGAGGGAATTGTGGAGCTTGTTCTCAGTGTCTCTGAGAATTGCTCTGATTATCCCTGTGACCTCTTTGCTAAGACTCTCCAGAGAGCCGTCCTCAAAACCAACACACATCTTGACATATCTCCCACATTGATCGCAGTGTCTCCAGGAACAGCATTCAAGGAGCCAGGAACTTTTCTCCCTACACTGTCCATTGAGTTGTCCTCAAAACCAATATACATCCTGCTGTATCTCCCACATGGAATGTGCTAGGCAGGAAAAGTGGGGATCAAGCTTACACTTTCTCGGAACTGCTTCAAATCAACTAGATATCTTTGTGCTGTAAATCTCCCAACAGCCAAACGCAAAAGCAGCAAACATCTCGCTGTATGTCCCACATCCAAAGTGCCAAGAGAGAGCTTGCTCTCCCTGTCTTTGAGTACTGTTTTCACTGTCCCGGTTACCTCTTTGCTAACATTCTCTTCAGAGCTGCAGTGAAACCAGGAACCACGTGGAGAAGGCACCCACACTGAAAATGCCTGGAAGGAGCATTGCGGCTTCTTCTCAGTGTCTCTGACATAGGGTTTCACTGTCCCGGGAAAGTCTCTGCTAACACCCTGCAGAGCGCAGTGCCCAATATACAGAAACGTCTTGCGGTATCTCCTACAGGGAAAGTGCCAGGAGGGAATTGTGGAGCTTGTTCTCAGTGTCTCTGAGAATTGCTCTGATTATCCCTGTGACCTCTTTGCTAAGACTCTCCAGAGAGCCATCCTCAAAACCAACACACATCTTGACATATCTCCCACATTGATCGCAGTGTCTCCAGGAATGGCATTCAAGGAGCCAGGAACTTTTCTCCCTACACTGTCCATTGAGTTGTCCTCAAAACCAATATACATCCTGCTGTATCTCCCACATGGAATGTGCCAGGAGGGAAAAGTGGGGATTATGCTTAGACTTTCTCAGAACTGCTTCAAATCAACTAGATATCTTTGTGCTGTAAATCTCCCAACAGCCAAACGCAAAAGCAGCAAACATCTCGCTGTATGTCCCACATCCAAAGTGCCAAGAGAGTCATGGTGAGCTTGCTCTCCCTGTCTTTGAGTACTGTTTTCACTGTCCCGGTTACCTCTTTGCTAACATTCTCTTCAGAGCTGCAGTGAAACCAGGAACCACGTGGAGAAGGCACCCACACTGAAAATGCCTGGAAGGAACATTGCGGCTTCTTCTCAGTGTCTCTGACATAGGGTTTCACTGTCCCGGGAAAGTCTCTGCTAACACCCTGCAGAGCGCAGTGCCCAATATACAGAAACGTCTTGCGGTATCTCGTACAGGGAAAGTGCCAGGAGGGAATTGTGGAGCTTGTTCTCAGTGTCTCTGAGAATTGCTCTGATTATCCCTGTGACCTCTTTGCTAAGACTCTCCAGAGAGCCGTCCTCAAAACCAACACACATCTTGACATATCTCCCACATTGATCGCAGTGTCTCCAGGAACAGCATTCAAGGAGCCAGGAACTTTTCTCCCTACACTGTCCATTGAGTTGTCCTCAAAACCAATATACATCCTGCTGTATCTCCCACATGGAAAGTGCCAGGAGGGAAAAGTGGGGATTATGCTTAGACTTTCTCGGAACTGCTTCAAATCAACTAGATATCTTTGTGCTGTAAATCTCCCAACAGCCAAACGCAAAAGCAGCAAATATCTCGCTGTATGTCCCACATCCAAAGTGCCAAGAGAGAGCTTGCTCTCCCTGTCTTTGAGTACTGTTTTCACTGTCCCGGTTACCTCTTTGCTAACATTCTCTTCAGAGCTGCAGTGAAACCAGGAACCACGTGGAGAAGGCACCCACACTGAAAATGCCTGGAAGGAGCATTGCGGCTTCTTCTCAGTGTCTCTGACATAGGGTTTCACTGTCCCGGGAAAGTCTCTGCTAACACCCTGCAGAGCGCAGTGCCCAATATACAGAAACGTCTTGCGGTATCTCCTACAGGGAAAGTGCCAGGAGGGAATTGTGGAGCTTGTTCTCAGTGTCTCTGAGAATTGCTCTGATTATCCCTGTGACCTCTTTGCTAAGACTCTCCAGAGAGCCGTCCTCAAAACCAACACACATCTTGACATATCTCCCACATTGATCGCAGTGTCTCCAGGAACAGCATTCAAGGAGCCAGGAACTTTTCTCCCTACACTGTCCATTGAGTTGTCCTCAAAACCAATATACATCCTGCTGTATCTCCCACATGGAATGTGCCAGGAGGGAAAAGTGGGGATTATGCTTAGACTTTCTCAGAACTGCTTCAAATCAACTAGATATCTTTGAGCTGTAAATCTCCCAACAGCCAAACGCAAAAGCAGCAAACATCTCGCTGTATGTCCCACATCCAAAGTGCCAAGAGAGAGCTTGCTCTCCCTGTCTTTGAGTACTGTTTTCACTGTCCCGGTTACCTCTTTGCTAACATTCTCTTCAGAGCTGCAGTGAAACCAGGAACCACGTGGAGAAGGCACCCACACTGAAAATGCCTGGAAGGAGCATTGCGGCTTCTTCTCAGTGTCTCTGACATAGGGTTTCACTGTCCCGGGAAAGTCTCTGCTAACACCCTGCAGAGCGCAGTGCCCAATATACAGAAACGTCTTGCGGTATCTCCTACAGGGAAAGTGCCAGGAGGGAATTGTGGAGCTTGTTCTCAGTGTCTCTGAGAATTTCTCTGATTATCCCTGTGACCTCTTTGCTAAGACTCTCCAGAGAGCCGTCCTCAAAACCAACACACATCTTGACATATCTCCCACATTGATCGCAGTGTCTCCAGGAACAGCATTCAAGGAGCCAGGAACTTTTCTCCCTACACTGTCCATTGAGTTGTCCTCAAAACCAATATACATCCTGCTGTATCTCCCACATGGAATGTGCCAGGAGGGAAAAGTGGGGATTATGCTTAGACTTTCTCAGAACTGCTTCAAATCAACTAGATATCTTTGAGCTGTAAATCTCCCAACAGCCAAACGCAAAAGCAGCAAACATCTCGCTGTATGTCCCACATCCAAAGTGCCAAGAGAGAGCTTGCTCTCCCTGTCTTTGAGTACTGTTTTCACTGTCCCGGTTACCTCTTTGCTAACATTCTCTTCAGAGCTGCAGTGAAACCAGGAACCACGTGGAGAAGGCACCCACACTGAAAATGCCTGGAAGGAGCATTGCGGCTTCTTCTCAGTGTCTCTGACATAGGGTTTCACTGTCCCGGGAAAGTCTCTGCTAACACCCTGCAGAGCGCAGTGCCCAATATACAGAAACGTCTTGCGGTATCTCCTACAGGGAAAGTGCCAGGAGGGAATTGTGGAGCTTGTTCTCAGTGTCTCTGAGAATTGCTCTGATTATCCCTGTGACCTCTTTGCTAAGACTCTCCAGAGAGCCATCCTCAAAACCAACACACATCTTGACATATCTCCCACATTGATCGCAGTGTCTCCAGGAATGGCATTCAAGGAGCCAGGAACTTTTCTCCCTACACTGTCCATTGAGTTGTCCTCAAAACCAATATACATCCTGCTGTATCTCCCACATGGAATGTGCCAGGAGGGAAAAGTGGGGATTATGCTTAGACTTTCTCAGAACTGCTTCAAATCAACTAGATATCTTTGTGCTGTAAATCTCCCAACAGCCAAACGCAAAAGCAGCAAACATCTCGCTGTATGTCCCACATCCAAAGTGCCAAGAGAGTCATGGTGAGCTTGCTCTCCCTGTCTTTGAGTACTGTTTTCACTGTCCCGGTTACCTCTTTGCTAACATTCTCTTCAGAGCTGCAGTGAAACCAGGAACCACGTGGAGAAGGCACCCACACTGAAAATGCCTGGAAGGAACATTGCGGCTTCTTCTCAGTGTCTCTGACATAGGGTTTCACTGTCCCGGGAAAGTCTCTGCTAACACCCTGCAGAGCGCAGTGCCCAATATACAGAAACGTCTTGCGGTATCTCCTACAGGGAAAGTGCCAGGAGGGAATTGTGGAGCTTGTTCTCAGTGTCTCTGAGAATTGCTCTGATTATCCCTGTGACCTCTTTGCTAAGACTCTCCAGAGAGCCATCCTCAAAACCAACACACATCTTGACATATCTCCCACATTGATCGCAGTGTCTCCAGGAATGGCATTCAAGGAGCCAGGAACTTTTCTCCCTACACTGTCCATTGAGTTGTCCTCAAAACCAATATACATCCTGCTGTATCTCCCACATGGAATGTGCCAGGAGGGAAAAGTGGGGATTATGCTTAGACTTTCTCAGAACTGCTTCAAATCAACTAGATATCTTTGTGCTGTAAATCTCCCAACAGCCAAACGCAAAAGCAGCAAACATCTCGCTGTATGTCCCACATCCAAAGTGCCAAGAGAGTCATGGTGAGCTTGCTCTCCCTGTCTTTGAGTACTGTTTTCACTGTCCCGGTTACCTCTTTGCTAACATTCTCTTCAGAGCTGCAGTGAAACCAGGAACCACGTGGAGAAGGCACCCACACTGAAAATGCCTGGAAGGAACATTGCGGCTTCTTCTCAGTGTCTCTGACATAGGGTTTCACTGTCCCGGGAAAGTCTCTGCTAACACCCTGCAGAGCGCAGTGCCCAATATCCAGAAACATCTTGCGGTATCTCCTACAGGGAAAGTGCCAGGAGGGAATTGTCGATCTTGTTCTCAGTGTCTCTGAGAATTGCTCTGATTATCCATGTGACCTCTTTGCTAAGACTCTCCAGAGAGCCGTCCTCAAAACCAACACACATCTTGACATATCGCCCACATTGATCGCAGTGTCTCCAGGAATGGCATTCAAGGAGCCAGGAACTTTTCTCCCTACACTGTCCATTGAGTTGTCCTCAAAACCAATATACATCCTGCTGTATCTCCCACATGGAAAGTGCCAGGAGGGAAAAGTGGGGATTATGCTTAGACTTTCTCGGAACTGCTTCAAATCAACTAGATATCTTTGTGCTGTAAATCTCCCAACAGCCAAACGCAAAAGCAGCAAACATCTCGCTGTATGTCCCACATCCAAAGTGCCAAGAGAGAGCTTGCTCTCCCTGTCTTTGAGTACTGTTTTCACTGTCCCGGTTACCTCTTTGCTAACATTCTCTTCAGAGCTGCAGTGAAACCAGGAACCACGTGGAGAAGGCACCCACACTGAAAATGCCTGGAAGGAGCATTGCGGCTTCTTCTCAGTGTCTCTGACATAGGGTTTCACTGTCCCGGGAAAGTCTCTGCTAACACCCTGCAGAGCGCAGTGCCCAATATACAGAAACGTCTTGCGGTATCTCCTACAGGGAAAGTGCCAGGAGGGAATTGTGGAGCTTGTTCTCAGTGTCTCTGAGAATTGCTCTGATTATCCCTGTGACCTCTTTGCTAAGACTCTCCAGAGAGCCGTCCTCAAAACCAACACACATCTTGACATATCTCCCACATTGATCGCAGTGTCTCCAGGAACAGCATTCAAGGAGCCAGGAACTTTTCTCCCTACACTGTCCATTGAGTTGTCCTCAAAACCAATATACATCCTGCTGTATCTCCCACATGGAATGTGCTAGGCAGGAAAAGTGGGGATCAAGCTTACACTTTCTCGGAACTGCTTCAAATCAACTAGATATCTTTGTGCTGTAAATCTCCCAACAGCCAAACGCAAAAGCAGCAAACATCTCGCTGTATGTCCCACATCCAAAGTGCCAAGAGAGAGCTTGCTCTCCCTGTCTTTGAGTACTGTTTTCACTGTCCCGGTTACCTCTTTGCTAACATTCTCTTCAGAGCTGCAGTGAAACCAGGAACCACGTGGAGAAGGCACCCACACTGAAAATGCCTGGAAGGAGCATTGCGGCTTCTTCTCAGTGTCTCTGACATAGGGTTTCACTGTCCCGGGAAAGTCTCTGCTAACACCCTGCAGAGCGCAGTGCCCAATATACAGAAACGTCTTGCGGTATCTCCTACAGGGAAAGTGCCAGGAGGGAATTGTGGAGCTTGTTCTCAGTGTCTCTGAGAATTGCTCTGATTATCCCTGTGACCTCTTTGCTAAGACTCTCCAGAGAGCCATCCTCAAAACCAACACACATCTTGACATATCTCCCACATTGATCGCAGTGTCTCCAGGAATGGCATTCAAGGAGCCAGGAACTTTTCTCCCTACACTGTCCATTGAGTTGTCCTCAAAACCAATATACATCCTGCTGTATCTCCCACATGGAATGTGCCAGGAGGGAAAAGTGGGGATTATGCTTAGACTTTCTCAGAACTGCTTCAAATCAACTAGATATCTTTGTGCTGTAAATCTCCCAACAGCCAAACGCAAAAGCAGCAAACATCTCGCTGTATGTCCCACATCCAAAGTGCCAAGAGAGTCATGGTGAGCTTGCTCTCCCTGTCTTTGAGTACTGTTTTCACTGTCCCGGTTACCTCTTTGCTAACATTCTCTTCAGAGCTGCAGTGAAACCAGGAACCACGTGGAGAAGGCACCCACACTGAAAATGCCTGGAAGGAACATTGCGGCTTCTTCTCAGTGTCTCTGACATAGGGTTTCACTGTCCCGGGAAAGTCTCTGCTAACACCCTGCAGAGCGCAGTGCCCAATATCCAGAAACATCTTGCGGTATCTCCTACAGGGAAAGTGCCAGGAGGGAATTGTCGATCTTGTTCTCAGTGTCTCTGAGAATTGCTCTGATTATCCATGTGACCTCTTTGCTAAGACTCTCCAGAGAGCCGTCCTCAAAACCAACACACATCTTGACATATCGCCCACATTGATCGCAGTGTCTCCAGGAATGGCATTCAAGGAGCCAGGAACTTTTCTCCCTACACTGTCCATTGAGTTGTCCTCAAAACCAATATACATCCTGCTGTATCTCCCACATGGAAAGTGCCAGGAGGGAAAAGTGGGGATTATGCTTAGACTTTCTCGGAACTGCTTCAAATCAACTAGATATCTTTGTGCTGTAAATCTCCCAACAGCCAAACGCAAAAGCAGCAAACATCTCGCTGTATGTCCCACATCCAAAGTGCCAAGAGAGAGCTTGCTCTCCCTGTCTTTGAGTACTGTTTTCACTGTCCCGGTTACCTCTTTGCTAACATTCTCTTCAGAGCTGCAGTGAAACCAGGAACCACGTGGAGAAGGCACCCACACTGAAAATGCCTGGAAGGAGCATTGCGGCTTCTTCTCAGTGTCTCTGACATAGGGTTTCACTGTCCCGGGAAAGTCTCTGCTAACACCCTGCAGAGCGCAGTGCCCAATATACAGAAACGTCTTGCGGTATCTCCTACAGGGAAAGTGCCAGGAGGGAATTGTGGAGCTTGTTCTCAGTGTCTCTGAGAATTGCTCTGATTATCCCTGTGACCTCTTTGCTAAGACTCTCCAGAGAGCCGTCCTCAAAACCAACACACATCTTGACATATCTCCCACATTGATCGCAGTGTCTCCAGGAACAGCATTCAAGGAGCCAGGAACTTTTCTCCCTACACTGTCCATTGAGTTGTCCTCAAAACCAATATACATCCTGCTGTATCTCCCACATGGAATGTGCCAGGAGGGAAAAGTGGGGATTATGCTTAGACTTTCTCAGAACTGCTTCAAATCAACTAGATATCTTTGAGCTGTAAATCTCCCAACAGCCAAACGCAAAAGCAGCAAACATCTCGCTGTATGTCCCACATCCAAAGTGCCAAGAGAGAGCTTGCTCTCCCTGTCTTTGAGTACTGTTTTCACTGTCCCGGTTACCTCTTTGCTAACATTCTCTTCAGAGCTGCAGTGAAACCAGGAACCACGTGGAGAAGGCACCCACACTGAAAATGCCTGGAAGGAGCATTGCGGCTTCTTCTCAGTGTCTCTGACATAGGGTTTCACTGTCCCGGGAAAGTCTCTGCTAACACCCTGCAGAGCGCAGTGCCCAATATACAGAAACGTCTTGCGGTATCTCCTACAGGGAAAGTGCCAGGAGGGAATTGTGGAGCTTGTTCTCAGTGTCTCTGAGAATTGCTCTGATTATCCCTGTGACCTCTTTGCTAAGACTCTCCAGAGAGCCGTCCTCAAAACCAACACACATCTTGACATATCTCCCACATTGATCGCAGTGTCTCCAGGAACAGCATTCAAGGAGCCAGGAACTTTTCTCCCTACACTGTCCATTGAGTTGTCCTCAAAACCAATATACATCCTGCTGTATCTCCCACATGGAATGTGCTAGGCAGGAAAAGTGGGGATCAAGCTTACACTTTCTCGGAACTGCTTCAAATCAACTAGATATCTTTGTGCTGTAAATCTCCCAACAGCCAAACGCAAAAGCAGCAAACATCTCGCTGTATGTCCCACATCCAAAGTGCCAAGAGAGAGCTTGCTCTCCCTGTCTTTGAGTACTGTTTTCACTGTCCCGGTTACCTCTTTGCTAACATTCTCTTCAGAGCTGCAGTGAAACCAGGAACCACGTGGAGAAGGCACCCACACTGAAAATGCCTGGAAGGAACATTGCGGCTTCTTCTCAGTGTCTCTGACATAGGGTTTCACTGTCCCGGGAAAGTCTCTGCTAACACCCTGCAGAGCGCAGTGCCCAATATCCAGAAACATCTTGCGGTATCTCCTACAGGGAAAGTGCCAGGAGGGAATTGTCGATCTTGTTCTCAGTGTCTCTGAGAATTGCTCTGATTATCCATGTGACCTCTTTGCTAAGACTCTCCAGAGAGCCGTCCTCAAAACCAACACACATCTTGACATATCGCCCACATTGATCGCAGTGTCTCCAGGAATGGCATTCAAGGAGCCAGGAACTTTTCTCCCTACACTGTCCATTGAGTTGTCCTCAAAACCAATATACATCCTGCTGTATCTCCCACATGGAAAGTGCCAGGAGGGAAAAGTGGGGATTATGCTTAGACTTTCTCGGAACTGCTTCAAATCAACTAGATATCTTTGTGCTGTAAATCTCCCAACAGCCAAACGCAAAAGCAGCAAACATCTCGCTGTATGTCCCACATCCAAAGTGCCAAGAGAGAGCTTGCTCTCCCTGTCTTTGAGTACTGTTTTCACTGTCCCGGTTACCTCTTTGCTAACATTCTCTTCAGAGCTGCAGTGAAACCAGGAACCACGTGGAGAAGGCACCCACACTGAAAATGCCTGGAAGGAGCATTGCGGCTTCTTCTCAGTGTCTCTGACATAGGGTTTCACTGTCCCGGGAAAGTCTCTGCTAACACCCTGCAGAGCGCTGTGCCCAATATACAGAAACGTCTTGCGGTATCTCCTACAGGGAAAGTGCCAGGAGGGAATTGTGGAGCTTGTTCTCAGTGTCTCTGAGAATTGCTCTGATTATCCCTGTGACCTCTTTGCTAAGACTCTCCAGAGAGCCGTCCTCAAAACCAACACACATCTTGACATATCTCCCACATTGATCGCAGTGTCTCCAGGAACAGCATTCAAGGAGCCAGGAACTTTTCTCCCTACACTGTCCATTGAGTTGTCCTCAAAACCAATATACATCCTGCTGTATCTCCCACATGGAATGTGCCAGGAGGGAAAAGTGGGGATTATGCTTAGACTTTCTCAGAACTGCTTCAAATCAACTAGATATCTTTGTGCTGTAAATCTCCCAACAGCCAAACGCAAAAGCAGCAAACATCTCGCTGTATGTCCCACATCCAAAGTGCCAAGAGAGAGCTTGCTCTCCCTGTCTTTGAGTACTGTTTTCACTGTCCCGGTTACCTCTTTGCTAACATTCTCTTCAGAGCTGCAGTGAAACCAGGAACCACGTGGAGAAGGCACCCACACTGAAAATGCCTGGAAGGAGCATTGCGGCTTCTTCTCAGTGTCTCTGACATAGGGTTTCACTGTCCCGGGAAAGTCTCTGCTAACACCCTGCAGAGCGCAGTGCCCAATATACAGAAACGTCTTGCGGTATCTCCTACAGGGAAAGTGCCAGGAGGGAATTGTGGAGCTTGTTCTCAGTGTCTCTGAGAATTGCTCTGATTATCCCTGTGACCTCTTTGCTAAGACTCTCCAGAGAGCCGTCCTCAAAACCAACACACATCTTGACATATCTCCCACATTGATCGCAGTGTCTCCAGGAACAGCATTCAAGGAGCCAGGAACTTTTCTCCCTACACTGTCCATTGAGTTGTCCTCAAAACCAATATACATCCTGCTGTATCTCCCACATGGAATGTGCTAGGCAGGAAAAGTGGGGATCAAGCTTACACTTTCTCGGAACTGCTTCAAATCAACTAGATATCTTTGTGCTGTAAATCTCCCAACAGCCAAACGCAAAAGCAGCAAACATCTCGCTGTATGTCCCACATCCAAAGTGCCAAGAGAGAGCTTGCTCTCCCTGTCTTTGAGTACTGTTTTCACTGTCCCGGTTACCTCTTTGCTAACATTCTCTTCAGAGCTGCAGTGAAACCAGGAACCACGTGGAGAAGGCACCCACACTGAAAATGCCTGGAAGGAGCATTGCGGCTTCTTCTCAGTGTCTCTGACATAGGGTTTCACTGTCCCGGGAAAGTCTCTGCTAACACCCTGCAGAGCGCAGTGCCCAATATACAGAAACGTCTTGCGGTATCTCCTACAGGGAAAGTGCCAGGAGGGAATTGTGGAGCTTGTTCTCAGTGTCTCTGAGAATTGCTCTGATTATCCCTGTGACCTCTTTGCTAAGACTCTCCAGAGAGCCATCCTCAAAACCAACACACATCTTGACATATCTCCCACATTGATCGCAGTGTCTCCAGGAATGGCATTCAAGGAGCCAGGAACTTTTCTCCCTACACTGTCCATTGAGTTGTCCTCAAAACCAATATACATCCTGCTGTATCTCCCACATGGAATGTGCCAGGAGGGAAAAGTGGGGATTATGCTTAGACTTTCTCAGAACTGCTTCAAATCAACTAGATATCTTTGTGCTGTAAATCTCCCAACAGCCAAACGCAAAAGCAGCAAACATCTCGCTGTATGTCCCACATCCAAAGTGCCAAGAGAGTCATGGTGAGCTTGCTCTCCCTGTCTTTGAGTACTGTTTTCACTGTCCCGGTTACCTCTTTGCTAACATTCTCTTCAGAGCTGCAGTGAAACCAGGAACCACGTGGAGAAGGCACCCACACTGAAAATGCCTGGAAGGAACATTGCGGCTTCTTCTCAGTGTCTCTGACATAGGGTTTCACTGTCCCGGGAAAGTCTCTGCTAACACCCTGCAGAGCGCAGTGCCCAATATCCAGAAACATCTTGCGGTATCTCCTACAGGGAAAGTGCCAGGAGGGAATTGTCGATCTTGTTCTCAGTGTCTCTGAGAATTGCTCTGATTATCCATGTGACCTCTTTGCTAAGACTCTCCAGAGAGCCGTCCTCAAAACCAACACACATCTTGACATATCGCCCACATTGATCGCAGTGTCTCCAGGAATGGCATTCAAGGAGCCAGGAACTTTTCTCCCTACACTGTCCATTGAGTTGTCCTCAAAACCAATATACATCCTGCTGTATCTCCCACATGGAAAGTGCCAGGAGGGAAAAGTGGGGATTATGCTTAGACTTTCTCGGAACTGCTTCAAATCAACTAGATATCTTTGTGCTGTAAATCTCCCAACAGCCAAACGCAAAAGCAGCAAACATCTCGCTGTATGTCCCACATCCAAAGTGCCAAGAGAGAGCTTGCTCTCCCTGTCTTTGAGTACTGTTTTCACTGTCCCGGTTACCTCTTTGCTAACATTCTCTTCAGAGCTGCAGTGAAACCAGGAACCACGTGGAGAAGGCACCCACACTGAAAATGCCTGGAAGGAGCATTGCGGCTTCTTCTCAGTGTCTCTGACATAGGGTTTCACTGTCCCGGGAAAGTCTCTGCTAACACCCTGCAGAGCGCAGTGCCCAATATACAGAAACGTCTTGCGGTATCTCCTACAGGGAAAGTGCCAGGAGGGAATTGTGGAGCTTGTTCTCAGTGTCTCTGAGAATTGCTCTGATTATCCCTGTGACCTCTTTGCTAAGACTCTCCAGAGAGCCGTCCTCAAAACCAACACACATCTTGACATATCTCCCACATTGATCGCAGTGTCTCCAGGAACAGCATTCAAGGAGCCAGGAACTTTTCTCCCTACACTGTCCATTGAGTTGTCCTCAAAACCAATATACATCCTGCTGTATCTCCCACATGGAATGTGCCAGGAGGGAAAAGTGGGGATTATGCTTAGACTTTCTCAGAACTGCTTCAAATCAACTAGATATCTTTGAGCTGTAAATCTCCCAACAGCCAAACGCAAAAGCAGCAAACATCTCGCTGTATGTCCCACATCCAAAGTGCCAAGAGAGAGCTTGCTCTCCCTGTCTTTGAGTACTGTTTTCACTGTCCCGGTTACCTCTTTGCTAACATTCTCTTCAGAGCTGCAGTGAAACCAGGAACCACGTGGAGAAGGCACCCACACTGAAAATGCCTGGAAGGAGCATTGCGGCTTCTTCTCAGTGTCTCTGACATAGGGTTTCACTGTCCCGGGAAAGTCTCTGCTAACACCCTGCAGAGCGCAGTGCCCAATATACAGAAACGTCTTGCGGTATCTCCTACAGGGAAAGTGCCAGGAGGGAATTGTGGAGCTTGTTCTCAGTGTCTCTGAGAATTGCTCTGATTATCCCTGTGACCTCTTTGCTAAGACTCTCCAGAGAGCCGTCCTCAAAACCAACACACATCTTGACATATCTCCCACATTGATCGCAGTGTCTCCAGGAACAGCATTCAAGGAGCCAGGAACTTTTCTCCCTACACTGTCCATTGAGTTGTCCTCAAAACCAATATACATCCTGCTGTATCTCCCACATGGAAAGTGCCAGGAGGGAAAAGTGGGGATTATGCTTAGACTTTCTCGGAACTGCTTCAAATCAACTAGATATCTTTGTGCTGTAAATCTCCCAACAGCCAAACGCAAAAGCAGCAAACATCTCGCTGTATGTCCCACATCCAAAGTGCCAAGAGAGAGCTTGCTCTCCCTGTCTTTGAGTACTGTTTTCACTGTCCCGGTTACCTCTTTGCTAACATTCTCTTCAGAGCTGCAGTGAAACCAGGAACCACGTGGAGAAGGCACCCACACTGAAAATGCCTGGAAGGAGCATTGCGGCTTCTTCTCAGTGTCTCTGACATAGGGTTTCACTGTCCCGGGAAAGTCTCTGCTAACACCCTGCAGAGCGCAGTGCCCAATATACAGAAACGTCTTGCGGTATCTCCTACAGGGAAAGTGCCAGGAGGGAATTGTGGAGCTTGTTCTCAGTGTCTCTGAGAATTGCTCTGATTATCCCTGTGACCTCTTTGCTAAGACTCTCCAGAGAGCCGTCCTCAAAACCAACACACATCTTGACATATCTCCCACATTGATCGCAGTGTCTCCAGGAACAGCATTCAAGGAGCCAGGAACTTTTCTCCCTACACTGTCCATTGAGTTGTCCTCAAAACCAATATACATCCTGCTGTATCTCCCACATGGAATGTGCCAGGAGGGAAAAGTGGGGATTATGCTTAGACTTTCTCAGAACTGCTTCAAATCAACTAGATATCTTTGTGCTGTAAATCTCCCAACAGCCAAACGCAAAAGCAGCAAACATCTCGCTGTATGTCCCACATCCAAAGTGCCAAGAGAGTAATGGTGAGCTTGCTCTCCCTGTCTTTGAGTACTGTTTTCACTGTCCCGGTTACCTCTTTGCTAACATTCTCTTCAGAGCTGCAGTGAAACCAGGAACCACGTGGAGAAGGCACCCACACTGAAAATGCCTGGAAGGAACATTGCGGCTTCTTCTCAGTGTCTCTGACATAGGGTTTCACTGTCCCGGGAAAGTCTCTGCTAACACCCTGCAGAGCGCAGTGCCCAATATACAGAAACGTCTTGCGGTATCTCGTACAGGGAAAGTGCCAGGAGGGAATTGTGGAGCTTGTTCTCAGTGTCTCTGAGAATTGCTCTGATTATCCCTGTGACCTCTTTGCTAAGACTCTCCAGAGAGCCGTCCTCAAAACCAACACACATCTTGACATATCTCCCACATTGATCGCAGTGTCTCCAGGAACAGCATTCAAGGAGCCAGGAACTTTTCTCCCTACACTGTCCATTGAGTTGTCCTCAAAACCAATATACATCCTGCTGTATCTCCCACATGGAAAGTGCCAGGAGGGAAAAGTGGGGATTATGCTTACACTTTCTCGGAACTGCTTCAAATCAACTAGATATCTTTGTGCTGTAAATCTCCCAACAGCCAAACGCAAAAGCAGCAAACATCTCGCTGTATGTCCCACATCCAAAGTGCCAAGAGAGAGCTTGCTCTCCCTGTCTTTGAGTACTGTTTTCACTGTCCCGGTTACCTCTTTGCTAATATTCTCTTCAGAGCTGCAGTGAAACCAGGAACCACGTGGAGAAGGCACCCACACTGAAAATGCCTGGAAGGAGCATTGCGGCTTCTTCTCAGTGTCTCTGACATAGGGTTTCACTGTCCCGGGAAAGTCTCTGCTAACACCCTGCAGAGCGCAGTGCCCAATATACAGAAACGTCTTGCGGTATCTCCTACAGGGAAAGTGCCAGGAGGGAATTGTGGAGCTTGTTCTCAGTGTCTCTGAGAATTGCTCTGATTATCCCTGTGACCTCTTTGCTAAGACTCTCCAGAGAGCCGTCCTCAAAACCAACACACATCTTGACATATCTCCCACATTGATCGCAGTGTCTCCAGGAACAGCATTCAAGGAGCCAGGAACTTTTCTCCCTACACTGTCCATTGAGTTGTCCTCAAAACCAATATACATCCTGCTGTATCTCCCACATGGAATGTGCTAGGCGGGAAAAGTGGGGATCAAGCTTACACTTTCTCGGAACTGCTTCAAATCAACTAGATATCTTTGTGCTGTAAATCTCCCAACAGCCAAACGCAAAAGCAGCAAACATCTCGCTGTATGTCCCACATCCAAAGTGCCAAGAGAGTCATGGTGAGCTTGCTCTCCCTGTCTTTGAGTACTGTTTTCACTGTCCCGGTTACCTCTTTGCTAACATTCTCTTCAGAGCTGCAGTGAAACCAGGAACCACGTGGAGAAGGCACCCACACTGAAAATGCCTGGAAGGAACATTGCGGCTTCTTCTCAGTGTCTCTGACATAGGGTTTCACTGTCCCGGGAAAGTCTCTGCTAACACCCTGCAGAGCGCAGTGCCCAATATACAGAAACGTCTTGCGGTATCTCCTACAGGGAAAGTGCCAGGAGGGAATTGTGGAGCTTGTTCTCAGTGTCTCTGAGAATTGCTCTGATTATCCCTGTGACCTCTTTGCTAAGACTCTCCAGAGAGCCGTCCTCAAAACCAACACACATCTTGACATATCTCCCACATTGATCGCAGTGTCTCCAGGAACAGCATTCAAGGAGCCAGGAACTTTTCTCCCTACACTGTCCATTGAGTTGTCCTCAAAACCAATATACATCCTGCTGTATCTCCCACATGGAATGTGCTAGGCGGGAAAAGTGGGGATCAAGCTTACACTTTCTCGGAACTGCTTCAAATCAACTAGATATCTTTGTGCTGTAAATCTCCCAACAGCCAAACGCAAAAGCAGCAAACATCTCGCTGTATGTCCCACATCCAAAGTGCCAAGAGAGAGCTTGCTCTCCCTGTCTTTGAGTACTGTTTTCACTGTCCCGGTTACCTCTTTGCTAACATTCTCTTCAGAGCTGCAGTGAAACCAGGAACCACGTGGAGAAGGCACCCACACTGAAAATGCCTGGAAGGAGCATTGCGGCTTCTTCTCAGTGTCTCTGACATAGGGTTTCACTGTCCCGGGAAAGTCTCTGCTAACACCCTGCAGAGCGCAGTGCCCAATATACAGAAACGTCTTGCGGTATCTCCTACAGGGAAAGTGCCAGGAGGGAATTGTGGAGCTTGTTCTCAGTGTCTCTGAGAATTGCTCTGATTATCCCTGTGACCTCTTTGCTAAGACTCTCCAGAGAGCCATCCTCAAAACCAACACACATCTTGACATATCTCCCACATTGATCGCAGTGTCTCCAGGAATGGCATTCAAGGAGCCAGGAACTTTTCTCCCTACACTGTCCATTGAGTTGTCCTCAAAACCAATATACATCCTGCTGTATCTCCCACATGGAATGTGCCAGGAGGGAAAAGTGGGGATTATGCTTAGACTTTCTCAGAACTGCTTCAAATCAACTAGATATCTTTGTGCTGTAAATCTCCCAACAGCCAAACGCAAAAGCAGCAAACATCTCGCTGTATGTCCCACATCCAAAGTGCCAAGAGAGTCATGGTGAGCTTGCTCTCCCTGTCTTTGAGTACTGTTTTCACTGTCCCGGTTACCTCTTTGCTAACATTCTCTTCAGAGCTGCAGTGAAACCAGGAACCACGTGGAGAAGGCACCCACACTGAAAATGCCTGGAAGGAACATTGCGGCTTCTTCTCAGTGTCTCTGACATAGGGTTTCACTGTCCCGGGAAAGTCTCTGCTAACACCCTGCAGAGCGCAGTGCCCAATATCCAGAAACATCTTGCGGTATCTCCTACAGGGAAAGTGCCAGGAGGGAATTGTCGATCTTGTTCTCAGTGTCTCTGAGAATTGCTCTGATTATCCATGTGACCTCTTTGCTAAGACTCTCCAGAGAGCCGTCCTCAAAACCAACACACATCTTGACATATCGCCCACATTGATCGCAGTGTCTCCAGGAATGGCATTCAAGGAGCCAGGAACTTTTCTCCCTACACTGTCCATTGAGTTGTCCTCAAAACCAATATACATCCTGCTGTATCTCCCACATGGAAAGTGCCAGGAGGGAAAAGTGGGGATTATGCTTAGACTTTCTCGGAACTGCTTCAAATCAACTAGATATCTTTGTGCTGTAAATCTCCCAACAGCCAAACGCAAAAGCAGCAAACATCTCGCTGTATGTCCCACATCCAAAGTGCCAAGAGAGAGCTTGCTCTCCCTGTCTTTGAGTACTGTTTTCACTGTCCCGGTTACCTCTTTGCTAACATTCTCTTCAGAGCTGCAGTGAAACCAGGAACCACGTGGAGAAGGCACCCACACTGAAAATGCCTGGAAGGAGCATTGCGGCTTCTTCTCAGTGTCTCTGACATAGGGTTTCACTGTCCCGGGAAAGTCTCTGCTAACACCCTGCAGAGCGCAGTGCCCAATATACAGAAACGTCTTGCGGTATCTCCTACAGGGAAAGTGCCAGGAGGGAATTGTGGAGCTTGTTCTCAGTGTCTCTGAGAATTGCTCTGATTATCCCTGTGACCTCTTTGCTAAGACTCTCCAGAGAGCCGTCCTCAAAACCAACACACATCTTGACATATCTCCCACATTGATCGCAGTGTCTCCAGGAACAGCATTCAAGGAGCCAGGAACTTTTCTCCCTACACTGTCCATTGAGTTGTCCTCAAAACCAATATACATCCTGCTGTATCTCCCACATGGAATGTGCCAGGAGGGAAAAGTGGGGATTATGCTTAGACTTTCTCAGAACTGCTTCAAATCAACTAGATATCTTTGAGCTGTAAATCTCCCAACAGCCAAACGCAAAAGCAGCAAACATCTCGCTGTATGTCCCACATCCAAAGTGCCAAGAGAGAGCTTGCTCTCCCTGTCTTTGAGTACTGTTTTCACTGTCCCGGTTACCTCTTTGCTAACATTCTCTTCAGAGCTGCAGTGAAACCAGGAACCACGTGGAGAAGGCACCCACACTGAAAATGCCTGGAAGGAGCATTGCGGCTTCTTCTCAGTGTCTCTGACATAGGGTTTCACTGTCCCGGGAAAGTCTCTGCTAACACCCTGCAGAGCGCAGTGCCCAATATACAGAAACGTCTTGCGGTATCTCCTACAGGGAAAGTGCCAGGAGGGAATTGTGGAGCTTGTTCTCAGTGTCTCTGAGAATTGCTCTGATTATCCCTGTGACCTCTTTGCTAAGACTCTCCAGAGAGCCGTCCTCAAAACCAACACACATCTTGACATATCTCCCACATTGATCGCAGTGTCTCCAGGAACAGCATTCAAGGAGCCAGGAACTTTTCTCCCTACACTGTCCATTGAGTTGTCCTCAAAACCAATATACATCCTGCTGTATCTCCCACATGGAAAGTGCCAGGAGGGAAAAGTGGGGATTATGCTTAGACTTTCTCGGAACTGCTTCAAATCAACTAGATATCTTTGTGCTGTAAATCTCCCAACAGCCAAACGCAAAAGCAGCAAACATCTCGCTGTATGTCCCACATCCAAAGTGCCAAGAGAGAGCTTGCTCTCCCTGTCTTTGAGTACTGTTTTCACTGTCCCGGTTACCTCTTTGCTAACATTCTCTTCAGAGGTGCAGTGAAACCAGGAACCACGTGGAGAAGGCACCCACACTGAAAATGCCTGGAAGGAACATTGCGGCTTCTTCTCAGTGTCTCTGACATAGGGTTTCACTGTCCCGGGAAAGTCTCTGCTAACACCCTGCAGAGCGCAGTGCCCAATATACAGAAACGTCTTGCGGTATCTCCTACAGGGAAAGTGCCAGGAGGGAATTGTCGATCTTGTTCTCAGTGTCTCTGAGAATTGCTCTGATTATCCCTGTGACCTCTTTGCTAAGACTCTCCAGAGAGCCGTCCTCAAAACCAACACACATCTTGACATATCTCCCACATTGATCGCAGTGTCTCCAGGAACAGCATTCAAGGAGCCAGGAACTTTTCTCCCTACACTGTCCATTGAGTTGTCCTCAAAACCAATATACATCCTGCTGTATCTCCCACATGGAATGTGCCAGGCGGGAAAAGTGGGGATCAAGCTTACACTTTCTCGGAACTGCTTCAAATCAACTAGATATCTTTGTGCTGTAAATCTCCCAACAGCCAAACGCAAAAGCAGCAAACATCTCGCTGTATGTCCCACATCCAAAGTGCCAAGAGAGAGCTTGCTCTCCCTGTCTTTGAGTACTGTTTTCACTGTCCCGGTTACCTCTTTGCTAACATTCTCTTCAGAGCTGCAGTGAAACCAGGAACCACGTGGAGAAGGCACCCACACTGAAAATGCCTGGAAGGAGCATTGCGGCTTCTTCTCAGTGTCTCTGACATAGGGTTTCACTGTCCCGGGAAAGTCTCTGCTAACACCCTGCAGAGCGCAGTGCCCAATATACAGAAACGTCTTGCGGTATCTCCTACAGGGAAAGTGCCAGGAGGGAATTGTGGAGCTTGTTCTCAGTGTCTCTGAGAATTGCTCTGATTATCCCTGTGACCTCTTTGCTAAGACTCTCCAGAGAGCCGTCCTCAAAACCAACACACATCTTGACATATCTCCCACATTGATCGCAGTGTCTCCAGGAACGGCATTCAAGGAGCCAGGAACTTTTCTCCCTACACTGTCCATTGAGTTGTCCTCAAAACCAATATACATCCTGCTGTATCTCCCACATGGAATGTGCCAGGAGGGAAAAGTGGGGATTATGCTTAGACTTTCTCAGAACTGCTTCAAATCAACTAGATATCTTTGTGCTGTAAATCTCCCAACAGCCAAACGCAAAAGCGGCAAACATCTCGCTGTATGTCCCACATCCAAAGTGCCAAGAGAGAGCTTGCTCTCCCTGTCTTTGAGTACTGTTTTCACTGTCCCGGTTACCTCTTTGCTAACATTCTCTTCAGAGCTGCAGTGAAACCAGGAACCACGTGGAGAAGGCACCCACACTGAAAATGCCTGGAAGGAGCATTGCGGCTTCTTCTCAGTGTCTCTGACATAGGGTTTCACTGTCCCGGGAAAGTCTCTGCTAACACCCTGCAGAGCGCAGTGCCCAATATACAGAAACGTCTTGCGGTATCTCCTACAGGGAAAGTGCCAGGAGGGAATTGTGGAGCTTGTTCTCAGTGTCTCTGAGAATTGCTCTGATTATCCCTGTGACCTCTTTGCTAAGACTCTCCAGAGAGCCGTCCTCAAAACCAACACACATCTTGACATATCTCCCACATTGATCGCAGTGTCTCCAGGAACAGCATTCAAGGAGCCAGGAACTTTTCTCCCTACACTGTCCATTGAGTTGTCCTCAAAACCAATATACATCCTGCTGTATCTCCCACATGGAATGTGCCAGGAGGGAAAAGTGGGGATTATGCTTAGACTTTCTCAGAACTGCTTCAAATCAACTAGATATCTTTGAGCTGTAAATCTCCCAACAGCCAAACGCAAAAGCAGCAAACATCTCGCTGTATGTCCCACATCCAAAGTGCCAAGAGAGAGCTTGCTCTCCCTGTCTTTGAGTACTGTTTTCACTGTCCCGGTTACCTCTTTGCTAACATTCTCTTCAGAGCTGCAGTGAAACCAGGAACCACGTGGAGAAGGCACCCACACTGAAAATGCCTGGAAGGAGCATTGCGGCTTCTTCTCAGTGTCTCTGACATAGGGTTTCACTGTCCCGGGAAAGTCTCTGCTAACACCCTGCAGAGCGCAGTGCCCAATATACAGAAACGTCTTGCGGTATCTCCTACAGGGAAAGTGCCAGGAGGGAATTGTGGAGCTTGTTCTCAGTGTCTCTGAGAATTGCTCTGATTATCCGTGTGACCTCTTTGCTAAGACTCTCCAGAGAGCCGTCCTCAAAACCAACACACATCTTGACATATCTCCCACATTGATCGCAGTGTCTCCAGGAACAGCATTCAAGGAGCCAGGAACTTTTCTCCCTACACTGTCCATTGAGTTGTCCTCAAAACCAATATACATCCTGCTGTATCTCCCACATGGAAAGTGCCAGGAGGGAAAAGTGGGGATTATGCTTAGACTTTCTCGGAACTGCTTCAAATCAACTAGATATCTTTGTGCTGTAAATCTCCCAACAGCCAAACGCAAAAGCAGCAAACATCTCGCTGTATGTCCCACATCCAAAGTGCCAAGAGAGAGCTTGCTCTCCCTGTCTTTGAGTACTGTTTTCACTGTCCCGGTTACCTCTTTGCTAACATTCTCTTCAGAGCTGCAGTGAAACCAGGAACCACGTGGAGAAGGCACCCACACTGAAAATGCCTGGAAGGAGCATTGCGGCTTCTTCTCAGTGTCTCTGACATAGGGTTTCACTGTCCCGGGAAAGTCTCTGCTAACACCCTGCAGAGCGCAGTGCCCAATATACAGAAACGTCTTGCGGTATCTCCTACAGGGAAAGTGCCAGGAGGGAATTGTGGAGCTTGTTCTCAGTGTCTCTGAGAATTGCTCTGATTATCCGTGTGACCTCTTTGCTAAGACTCTCCAGAGAGCCGTCCTCAAAACCAACACACATCTTGACATATCTCCCACATTGATCGCAGTGTCTCCAGGAACGGCATTCAAGGAGCCAGGAACTTTTCTCCCTACACTGTCCATTGAGTTGTCCTCAAAACCAATATACATCCTGCTGTATCTCCCACATGGAAAGTGCCAGGAGGGAAAAGTGGGGATTATGCTTAGACTTTCTCGGAACTGCTTCAAATCAACTAGATATCTTTGAGCTGTAAATCTCCCAACAGCCAAACGCAAAAGCAGCAAACATCTCGCTGTATGTCCCACATCCAAAGTGCCAAGAGAGAGCTTGCTCTCCCTGTCTTTGAGTACTGTTTTCACTGTCCCGGTTACCTCTTTGCTAACATTCTCTTCAGAGCTGCAGTGAAACCAGGAACCACGTGGAGAAGGCACCCACACTGAAAATGCCTGGAAGGAGCATTGCGGCTTCTTCTCAGTGTCTCTGACATAGGGTTTCACTGTCCCGGGAAAGTCTCTGCTAACACCCTGCAGAGCGCAGTGCCCAATATACAGAAACGTCTTGCGGTATCTCCTACAGGGAAAGTGCCAGGAGGGAATTGTGGAGCTTGTTCTCAGTGTCTCTGAGAATTGCTCTGATTATCCGTGTGACCTCTTTGCTAAGACTCTCCAGAGAGCCGTCCTCAAAACCAACACACATCTTGACATATCTCCCACATTGATCGCAGTGTCTCCAGGAACAGCATTCAAGGAGCCAGGAACTTTTCTCCCTACACTGTCCATTGAGTTGTCCTCAAAACCAATATACATCCTGCTGTATCTCCCACATGGAAAGTGCCAGGAGGGAAAAGTGGGGATTATGCTTAGACTTTCTCGGAACTGCTTCAAATCAACTAGATATCTTTGTGCTGTAAATCTCCCAACAGCCAAACGCAAAAGCAGCAAACATCTCGCTGTATGTCCCACATCCAAAGTGCCAAGAGAGAGCTTGCTCTCCCTGTCTTTGAGTACTGTTTTCACTGTCCCGGTTACCTCTTTGCTAACATTCTCTTCAGAGCTGCAGTGAAACCAGGAACCACGTGGAGAAGGCACCCACACTGAAAATGCCTGGAAGGAGCATTGCGGCTTCTTCTCAGTGTCTCTGACATAGGGTTTCACTGTCCCGGGAAAGTCTCTGCTAACACCCTGCAGAGCGCAGTGCCCAATATACAGAAACGTCTTGCGGTATCTCCTACAGGGAAAGTGCCAGGAGGGAATTGTGGAGCTTGTTCTCAGTGTCTCTGAGAATTGCTCTGATTATCCGTGTGACCTCTTTGCTAAGACTCTCCAGAGAGCCGTCCTCAAAACCAACACACATCTTGACATATCTCCCACATTGATCGCAGTGTCTCCAGGAACAGCATTCAAGGAGCCAGGAACTTTTCTCCCTACACTGTCCATTGAGTTGTCCTCAAAACCAATATACATCCTGCTGTATCTCCCACATGGAAAGTGCCAGGAGGGAAAAGTGGGGATTATGCTTAGACTTTCTCGGAACTGCTTCAAATCAACTAGATATCTTTGTGCTGTAAATCTCCCAACAGCCAAACGCAAAAGCAGCAAACATCTCGCTGTATGTCCCACATCCAAAGTGCCAAGAGAGAGCTTGCTCTCCCTGTCTTTGAGTACTGTTTTCACTGTCCCGGTTACCTCTTTGCTAACATTCTCTTCAGAGCTGCAGTGAAACCAGGAACCACGTGGAGAAGGCACCCACACTGAAAATGCCTGGAAGGAGCATTGCGGCTTCTTCTCAGTGTCTCTGACATAGGGTTTCACTGTCCCGGGAAAGTCTCTGCTAACACCCTGCAGAGCGCAGTGCCCAATATACAGAAACGTCTTGCGGTATCTCCTACAGGGAAAGTGCCAGGAGGGAATTGTGGAGCTTGTTCTCAGTGTCTCTGAGAATTGCTCTGATTATCCGTGTGACCTCTTTGCTAAGACTCTCCAGAGAGCCGTCCTCAAAACCAACACACATCTTGACATATCTCCCACATTGATCGCAGTGTCTCCAGGAACGGCATTCAAGGAGCCAGGAACTTTTCTCCCTACACTGTCCATTGAGTTGTCCTCAAAACCAATATACATCCTGCTGTATCTCCCACATGGAAAGTGCCAGGAGGGAAAAGTGGGGATTATGCTTAGACTTTCTCAGAACTGCTTCAAATCAACTAGATATCTTTGTGCTGTAAATCTCCCAACAGCCAAACACAAAAGCAGCAAACATCTCGCTGTATGTCCCACATCCAAAGTGCCAAGAGAGTAATGGTGAGCTTGCTCTCCCTGTCTTTGAGTACTGTTTTCACTGTCCCGGTTACCTCTTTGCTAACATTCTCTTCAGAGCTGCAGTGAAACCAGGAACCACGTGGAGAAGGCACCCACACTGAAAATGCCTGGAAGGAACATTGCGGCTTCTTCTCAGTGTCTCTGACATAGGGTTTCACTGTCCCGGGAAAGTCTCTGCTAACACCCTGCAGAGCGCAGTGCCCAATATACAGAAACGTCTTGCGCTATCTCCTACAGGGAAAGTGCCAGGAGGGAATTGTCGATCTTGTTCTCAGTGTCTCTGAGAATTGCTCTGATTATCCGTGTGACCTCTTTGCTAAGACTCTCCAGAGAGCCGTCCTCAAAACCAACACACATCTTGACATATCTCCCACATTGATCGCAGTGTCTCCAGGAACAGCATTCAAGGAGCCAGGAACTTTTCTCCCTACACTGTCCATTGAGTTGTCCTCAAAACCAATATACATCCTGCTGTATCTCCCACATGGAATGTGCTAGGCGGGAAAAGTGGGGATCAAGCTTACACTTTCTCGGAACTGCTTCAAATCAACTAGATATCTTTGTGCTGTAAATCTCCCAACAGCCAAACGCAAAAGCAGCAAACATCTCGCTGTATGTCCCACATCCAAAGTGCCAAGAGAGAGCTTGCTCTCCCTGTCTTTGAGTACTGTTTTCACTGTCCCGGTTACCTCTTTGCTAACATTCTCTTCAGAGCTGCAGTGAAACCAGGAACCACGTGGAGAAGGCACCCACACTGAAAATGCCTGGAAGGAGCATTGCGGCTTCTTCTCAGTGTCTCTGACATAGGGTTTCACTGTCCCGGGAAAGTTTCTGCTAACACCCTGCAGAGCGCAGTGCCCAATATACAGAAACGTCTTGCGGTATCTCCTACAGGGAAAGTGCCAGGAGGGAATTGTGGAGCTTGTTCTCAGTGTCTCTGAGAATTGCTCTGATTATCCCTGTGACCTCTTTGCTAAGACTCTCCAGAGAGCCGTCCTCAAAACCAACACACATCTTGACATATCTCCCACATTGATCGCAGTGTCTCCAGGAACGGCATTCAAGGAGCCAGGAACTTTTCTCCCTACACTGTCCATTGAGTTGTCCTCAAAACCAATATACATCCTGCTGTATCTCCCACATGGAATGTGCCAGGAGGGAAAAGTGGGGATTATGCTTAGACTTTCTCAGAACTGCTTCAAATCAACTAGATATCTTTGTGCTGTAAATCTCCCAACAGCCAAACGCAAAAGCGGCAAACATCTCGCTGTATGTCCCACATCCAAAGTGCCAAGAGAGAGCTTGCTCTCCCTGTCTTTGAGTACTGTTTTCACTGTCCCGGTTACCTCTTTGCTAACATTCTCTTCAGAGCTGCAGTGAAACCAGGAACCACGTGGAGAAGGCACCCACACTGAAAATGCCTGGAAGGAGCATTGCGGCTTCTTCTCAGTGTCTCTGACATAGGGTTTCACTGTCCCGGGAAAGTCTCTGCTAACACCCTGCAGAGCGCAGTGCCCAATATACAGAAACGTCTTGCGGTATCTCCTACAGGGAAAGTGCCAGGAGGGAATTGTGGAGCTTGTTCTCAGTGTCTCTGAGAATTGCTCTGATTATCCCTGTGACCTCTTTGCTAAGACTCTCCAGAGAGCCGTCCTCAAAACCAACACACATCTTGACATATCGCCCACATTGATCACAGTGTCTCCAGGAACGGCATTCAAGGAGCCAGGAACTTTTCTCCCTACACTGTCCATTGAGTTGTCCTCAAAACCAATATACATCCTGCTGTATCTCCCACATGGAATGTGCCAGGAGGGAAAAGTGGGGATTATGCTTAGACTTTCTCAGAACTGCTTCAAATCAACTAGATATCTTTGTGCTGTAAATCTCCCAACAGCCAAACGCAAAAGCAGCAAACATCTCGCTGTATGTCCCACATCCAAAGTGCCAAGAGAGTAATGGTGAGCTTGCTCTCCCTGTCTTTGAGTACTGTTTTCACTGTCCCGGTTACCTCTTTGCTAACATTCTCTTCAGAGCTGCAGTGAAACCAGGAACCACGTGGAGAAGGCACCCACACTGAAAATGCCTGGAAGGAACATTGCGGCTTCTTCTCAGTGTCTCTGACATAGGGTTTCACTGTCCCGGGAAAGTCTCTGCTAACACCCTGCAGAGCGCAGTGCCCAATATACAGAAACGTCTTGCGGTATCTCCTACAGGGAAAGTGCCAGGAGGGAATTGTGGAGCTTGTTCTCAGTGTCTCTGAGAATTGCTCTGATTATCCCTGTGACCTCTTTGCTAAGACTCTCCAGAGAGCCGTCCTCAAAACCAACACACATCTTGACATATCTCCCACATTGATCGCAGTGTCTCCAGGAACGGCATTCAAGGAGCCAGGAACTTTTCTCCCTACACTGTCCATTGAGTTGTCCTCAAAACCAATATACATCCTGCTGTATCTCCCACATGGAAAATGCCAGGAGGGAAAAGTGGGGATTATGCTTAGACTTTCTCAGAACTGCTTCAAATCAACTAGATATCTTTGTGCTGTAAATCTCCCAACAGCCAAACACAAAAGCAGCAAACATCTCGCTGTATGTCCCACATCCAAAGTGCCAAGAGAGTCATGGTGAGCTTGCTCTCCCTGTCTTTGAGTACTGTTTTCACTGTCCCGGTTACCTCTTTGCTAACATTCTCTTCAGAGCTGCAGTGAAACCAGGAACCACGTGGAGAAGGCACCCACACTGAAAATGCCTGGAAGGAACATTGCGGCTTCTTCTCAGTGTCTCTGACATAGGGTTTCACTGTCCCGGGAAAGTCTCTGCTAACACCCTGCAGAGCGCAGTGCCCAATATACAGAAACGTCTTGCGGTATCTCCTACAGGGAAAGTGCCAGGAGGGAATTGTCGATCTTGTTCTCAGTGTCTCTGAGAATTGCTCTGATTATCCCTGTGACCTCTTTGCTAAGACTCTCCAGAGAGCCGTCCTCAAAACCAACACACATCTTGACATATCTCCCACATTGATCGCAGTGTCTCCAGGAACAGCATTCAAGGAGCCAGGAACTTTTCTCCCTACACTGTCCATTGAGTTGTCCTCAAAACCAATATACATCCTGCTGTATCTCCCACATGGAATGTGCTAGGCGGGAAAAGTGGGGATCAAGCTTACACTTTCTCGGAACTGCTTCAAATCAACTAGATATCTTTGTGCTGTAAATCTCCCAACAGCCAAACGCAAAAGCAGCAAACATCTCGCTGTATGTCCCACATCCAAAGTGCCAAGAGAGAGCTTGCTCTCCCTGTCTTTGAGTACTGTTTTCACTGTCCCGGTTACCTCTTTGCTAACATTCTCTTCAGAGCTGCAGTGAAACCAGGAACCACGTGGAGAAGGCACCCACACTGAAAATGCCTGGAAGGAGCATTGCGGCTTCTTCTCAGTGTCTCTGACATAGGGTTTCACTGTCCCGGGAAAGTCTCTGCTAACACCCTGCAGAGCGCAGTGCCCAATATACAGAAACGTCTTGCGGTATCTCCTACAGGGAAAGTGCCAGGAGGGAATTGTGGAGCTTGTTCTCAGTGTCTCTGAGAATTGCTCTGATTATCCCTGTGACCTCTTTGCTAAGACTCTCCAGAGAGCCGTCCTCAAAACCAACACACATCTTGACATATCTCCCACATTGATCGCAGTGTCTCCAGGAACGGCATTCAAGGAGCCAGGAACTTTTCTCCCTACACTGTCCATTGAGTTGTCCTCAAAACCAATATACATCCTGCTGTATCTCCCACATGGAAAGTGCCAGGAGGGAAAAGTGGGGATTATGCTTAGACTTTCTCAGAACTGCTTCAAATCAACTAGATATCTTTGTGCTGTAAATCTCCCAACAGCCAAACACAAAAGCAGCAAACATCTCGCTGTATGTCCCACATCCAAAGTGCCAAGAGAGTCATGGTGAGCTTGCTCTCCCTGTCTTTGAGTACTGTTTTCACTGTCCCGGTTACCTCTTTGCTAACATTCTCTTCAGAGCTGCAGTGAAACCAGGAACCACGTGGAGAAGGCACCCACACTGAAAATGCCTGGAAGGAACATTGCGGCTTCTTCTCAGTGTCTCTGACATAGGGTTTCACTGTCCCGGGAAAGTCTCTGCTAACACCCTGCAGAGCGCAGTGCCCAATATACAGAAACGTCTTGCGGTATCTCCTACAGGGAAAGTGCCAGGAGGGAATTGTGGAGCTTGTTCTCAGTGTCTCTGAGAATTGCTCTGATTATCCGTGTGACCTCTTTGCTAAGACTCTCCAGAGAGCCGTCCTCAAAACCAACACACATCTTGACATATCTCCCACATTGATCGCAGTGTCTCCAGGAACGGCATTCAAGGAGCCAGGAACTTTTCTCCCTACACTGTCCATTGAGTTGTCCTCAAAACCAATATACATCCTGCTGTATCTCCCACATGGAAAGTGCCAGGAGGGAAAAGTGGGGATTATGCTTAGACTTTCTCAGAACTGCTTCAAATCAACTAGATATCTTTGTGCTGTAAATCTCCCAACAGCCAAACACAAAAGCAGCAAACATCTCGCTGTATGTCCCACATCCAAAGTGCCAAGAGAGTAATGGTGAGCTTGCTCTCCCTGTCTTTGAGTACTGTTTTCACTGTCCCGGTTACCTCTTTGCTAACATTCTCTTCAGAGCTGCAGTGAAACCAGGAACCACGTGGAGAAGGCACCCACACTGAAAATGCCTGGAAGGAACATTGCGGCTTCTTCTCAGTGTCTCTGACATAGGGTTTCACTGTCCCGGGAAAGTCTCTGCTAACACCCTGCAGAGCGCAGTGCCCAATATACAGAAACGTCTTGCGGTATCTCCTACAGGGAAAGTGCCAGGAGGGAATTGTCGATCTTGTTCTCAGTGTCTCTGAGAATTGCTCTGATTATCCCTGTGACCTCTTTGCTAAGACTCTCCAGAGAGCCGTCCTCAAAACCAACACACATCTTGACATATCTCCCACATTGATCGCAGTGTCTCCAGGAACAGCATTCAAGGAGCCAGGAACTTTTCTCCCTACACTGTCCATTGAGTTGTCCTCAAAACCAATATACATCCTGCTGTATCTCCCACATGGAATGTGCTAGGCGGGAAAAGTGGGGATCAAGCTTACACTTTCTCGGAACTGCTTCAAATCAACTAGATATCTTTGTGCTGTAAATCTCCCAACAGCCAAACGCAAAAGCAGCAAACATCTCGCTGTATGTCCCACATCCAAAGTGCCAAGAGAGAGCTTGCTCTCCCTGTCTTTGAGTACTGTTTTCACTGTCCCGGTTACCTCTTTGCTAACATTCTCTTCAGAGCTGCAGTGAAACCAGGAACCACGTGGAGAAGGCACCCACACTGAAAATGCCTGGAAGGAGCATTGCGGCTTCTTCTCAGTGTCTCTGACATAGGGTTTCACTGTCCCGGGAAAGTCTCTGCTAACACCCTGCAGAGCGCAGTGCCCAATATACAGAAACGTCTTGCGGTATCTCCTACGGGGAAAGTGCCAGGAGGGAATTGTGGAGCTTGTTCTCAGTGTCTCTGAGAATTGCTCTGATTATCCCTGTGACCTCTTTGCTAAGACTCTCCAGAGAGCCGTCCTCAAAACCAACACACATCTTGACATATCTCCCACATTGATCGCAGTGTCTCCAGGAACGGCATTCAAGGAGCCAGGAACTTTTCTCCCTACACTGTCCATTGAGTTGTCCTCAAAACCAATATACATCCTGCTGTATCTCCCACATGGAATGTGCCAGGAGGGAAAAGTGGGGATTATGCTTAGACTTTCTCAGAACTGCTTCAAATCAACTAGATATCTTTGTGCTGTAAATCTCCCAACAGCCAAACGCAAAAGCGGCAAACATCTCGCTGTATGTCCCACATCCAAAGTGCCAAGAGAGAGCTTGCTCTCCCTGTCTTTGAGTACTGTTTTCACTGTCCCGGTTACCTCTTTGCTAACATTCTCTTCAGAGCTGCAGTGAAACCAGGAACCACGTGGAGAAGGCACCCACACTGAAAATGCCTGGAAGGAGCATTGCGGCTTCTTCTCAGTGTCTCTGACATAGGGTTTCACTGTCCCGGGAAAGTCTCTGCTAACACCCTGCAGAGCGCAGTGCCCAATATACAGAAACGTCTTGCGGTATCTCCTACAGGGAAAGTGCCAGGAGGGAATTGTGGAGCTTGTTCTCAGTGTCTCTGAGAATTGCTCTGATTATCCCTGTGACCTCTTTGCTAAGACTCTCCAGAGAGCCGTCCTCAAAACCAACACACATCTTGACATATCTCCCACATTGATCGCAGTGTCTCCAGGAACGGCATTCAAGGAGCCAGGAACTTTTCTCCCTACACTGTCCATTGAGTTGTCCTCAAAACCAATATACATCCTGCTGTATCTCCCACATGGAATGTGCCAGGAGGGAAAAGTGGGGATTATGCTTAGACTTTCTCAGAACTGCTTCAAATCAACTAGATATCTTTGTGCTGTAAATCTCCCAACAGCCAAACGCAAAAGCAGCAAACATCTCGCTGTATGTCCCACATCCAAAGTGCCAAGAGAGTAATGGTGAGCTTGCTCTCCCTGTCTTTGAGTACTGTTTTCACTGTCCCGGTTACCTCTTTGCTAACATTCTCTTCAGAGCTGCAGTGAAACCAGGAACCACGTGGAGAAGGCACCCACACTGAAAATGCCTGGAAGGAACATTGCGGCTTCTTCTCAGTGTCTCTGACATAGGGTTTCACTGTCCCGGGAAAGTCTCTGCTAACACCCTGCAGAGCGCAGTGCCCAATATACAGAAACGTCTTGCGGTATCTCCTACAGGGAAAGTGCCAGGAGGGAATTGTGGAGCTTGTTCTCAGTGTCTCTGAGAATTGCTCTGATTATCCCTGTGACCTCTTTGCTAAGACTCTCCAGAGAGCCGTCCTCAAAACCAACACACATCTTGACATATCTCCCACATTGATCGCAGTGTCTCCAGGAACAGCATTGAAGGAGCCAGGAACTTTTCTCCCTACACTGTCCATTGAGTTGTCCTCAAAACCAATATACATCCTGCTGTATCTCCCACATGGAATGTGCTAGGCGGGAAAAGTGGGGATCAAGCTTACACTTTCTCGGAACTGCTTCAAATCAACTAGATATCTTTGTGCTGTAAATCTCCCAACAGCCAAACGCAAAAGCAGCAAACATCTCGCTGTATGTCCCACATCCAAAGTGCCAAGAGAGAGCTTGCTCTCCCTGTCTTTGAGTACTGTTTTCACTGTCCCGGTTACCTCTTTGCTAACATTCTCTTCAGAGCTGCAGTGAAACCAGGAACCACGTGGAGAAGGCACCCACACTGAAAATGCCTGGAAGGAGCATTGCGGCTTCTTCTCAGTGTCTCTGACATAGGGTTTCACTGTCCCGGGAAAGTCTCTGCTAACACCCTGCAGAGCGCAGTGCCCAATATACAGAAACGTCTTGCGGTATCTCCTACAGGGAAAGTGCCAGGAGGGAATTGTGGAGCTTGTTCTCAGTGTCTCTGAGAATTGCTCTGATTATCCCTGTGACCTCTTTGCTAAGACTCTCCAGAGAGCCGTCCTCAAAACCAACACACATCTTGACATATCTCCCACATTGATCGCAGTGTCTCCAGGAACGGCATTCAAGGAGCCAGGAACTTTTCTCCCTACACTGTCCATTGAGTTGTCCTCAAAACCAATATACATCCTGCTGTATCTCCCACATGCAATGTGCCAGGAGGGAAAAGTGGGGATTATGCTTAGACTTTCTCGGAACTGCTTCAAATCAACTAGATATCTTTGTGCTGTAAATCTCCCAACAGCCAAACGCAAAAGCAGCAAACATCTCGCTGTATGTCCCACATCCAAAGTGCCAAGAGAGAGCTTGCTCTCCCTGTCTTTGAGTACTGTTTTCACTGTCCCGGTTACCTCTTTGCTAACATTCTCTTCAGAGCTGCAGTGAAACCAGGAACCACGTGGAGAAGGCACCCACACTGAAAATGCCTGGAAGGAACATTGCGGCTTCTTCTCAGTGTCTCTGACATAGGGTTTCACTGTCCCGGGAAAGTCTCTGCTAACACCCTGCAGAGCGCAGTGCCCAATATACAGAAACGTCTTGCGGTATCTCCTACAGGGAAAGTGCCAGGAGGGAATTGTGGAGCTTGTTCTCAGTGTCTCTGAGAATTGCTCTGATTATCCCTGTGACCTCTTTGCTAAGACTCTCCAGAGAGCCGTCCTCAAAACCAACACACATCTTGACATATCTCCCACATTGATCGCAGTGTCTCCAGGAACAGCATTCAAGGAGCCAGGAACTTTTCTCCCTACACTGTCCATTGAGTTGTCCTCAAAACCAATATACATCCTGCTGTATCTCCCACATGGAATGTGCTAGGCGGGAAAAGTGGGGATCAAGCTTACACTTTCTCGGAACTGCTTCAAATCAACTAGATATCTTTGTGCTGTAAATCTCCCAACAGCCAAACGCAAAAGCAGCAAACATCTCGCTGTATGTCCCACATCCAAAGTGCCAAGAGAGAGCTTGCTCTCCCTGTCTTTGAGTACTGTTTTCACTGTCCCGGTTACCTCTTTGCTAACATTCTCTTCAGAGCTGCAGTGAAACCAGGAACCACGTGGAGAAGGCACCCACACTGAAAATGCCTGGAAGGAGCATTGCGGCTTCTTCTCAGTGTCTCTGACATAGGGTTTCACTGTCCCGGGAAAGTCTCTGCTAACACCCTGCAGAGCGCAGTGCCCAATATACAGAAACGTCTTGCGGTATCTCCTACAGGGAAAGTGCCAGGAGGGAATTGTGGAGCTTGTTCTCAGTGTCTCTGAGAATTGCTCTGATTATCCCTGTGACCTCTTTGCTAAGACTCTCCAGAGAGCCGTCCTCAAAACCAACACACATCTTGACATATCTCCCACATTGATCGCAGTGTCTCCAGGAACGGCATTCAAGGAGCCAGGAACTTTTCTCCCTACACTGTCCATTGAGTTGTCCTCAAAACCAATATACATCCTGCTGTATCTCCCACATGGAAAGTGCCAGGAGGGAAAAGTGGGGATTATGCTTAGACTTTCTCAGAACTGCTTCAAATCAACTAGATATCTTTGTGCTGTAAATCTCCCAACAGCCAAACACAAAAGCAGCAAACATCTCGCTGTATGTCCCACATCCAAAGTGCCAAGAGAGTCATGGTGAGCTTGCTCTCCCTGTCTTTGAGTACTGTTTTCACTGTCCCGGTTACCTCTTTGCTAACATTCTCTTCAGAGCTGCAGTGAAACCAGGAACCACGTGGAGAAGGCACCCACACTGAAAATGCCTGGAAGGAACATTGCGGCTTCTTCTCAGTGTCTCTGACATAGGGTTTCACTGTCCCGGGAAAGTCTCTGCTAACACCCTGCAGAGCGCAGTGCCCAATATACAGAAACGTCTTGCGGTATCTCCTACAGGGAAAGTGCCAGGAGGGAATTGTGGAGCTTGTTCTCAGTGTCTCTGAGAATTGCTCTGATTATCCGTGTGACCTCTTTGCTAAGACTCTCCAGAGAGCCGTCCTCAAAACCAACACACATCTTGACATATCTCCCACATTGATCGCAGTGTCTCCAGGAACGGCATTCAAGGAGCCAGGAACTTTTCTCCCTACACTGTCCATTGAGTTGTCCTCAAAACCAATATACATCCTGCTGTATCTCCCACATGGAAAGTGCCAGGAGGGAAAAGTGGGGATTATGCTTAGACTTTCTCAGAACTGCTTCAAATCAACTAGATATCTTTGTGCTGTAAATCTCCCAACAGCCAAACACAAAAGCAGCAAACATCTCGCTGTATGTCCCACATCCAAAGTGCCAAGAGAGTAATGGTGAGCTTGCTCTCCCTGTCTTTGAGTACTGTTTTCACTGTCCCGGTTACCTCTTTGCTAACATTCTCTTCAGAGCTGCAGTGAAACCAGGAACCACGTGGAGAAGGCACCCACACTGAAAATGCCTGGAAGGAACATTGCGGCTTCTTCTCAGTGTCTCTGACATAGGGTTTCACTGTCCCGGGAAAGTCTCTGCTAACACCCTGCAGAGCGCAGTGCCCAATATACAGAAACGTCTTGCGGTATCTCCTACAGGGAAAGTGCCAGGAGGGAATTGTCGATCTTGTTCTCAGTGTCTCTGAGAATTGCTCTGATTATCCCTGTGACCTCTTTGCTAAGACTCTCCAGAGAGCCGTCCTCAAAACCAACACACATCTTGACATATCTCCCACATTGATCGCAGTGTCTCCAGGAACAGCATTCAAGGAGCCAGGAACTTTTCTCCCTACACTGTCCATTGAGTTGTCCTCAAAACCAATATACATCCTGCTGTATCTCCCACATGGAATGTGCTAGGCGGGAAAAGTGGGGATCAAGCTTACACTTTCTCGGAACTGCTTCAAATCAACTAGATATCTTTGTGCTGTAAATCTCCCAACAGCCAAACGCAAAAGCAGCAAACATCTCGCTGTATGTCCCACATCCAAAGTGCCAAGAGAGAGCTTGCTCTCCCTGTCTTTGAGTACTGTTTTCACTGTCCCGGTTACCTCTTTGCTAACATTCTCTTCAGAGCTGCAGTGAAACCAGGAACCACGTGGAGAAGGCACCCACACTGAAAATGCCTGGAAGGAGCATTGCGGCTTCTTCTCAGTGTCTCTGACATAGGGTTTCACTGTCCCGGGAAAGTCTCTGCTAACACCCTGCAGAGCGCAGTGCCCAATATACAGAAACGTCTTGCGGTATCTCCTACGGGGAAAGTGCCAGGAGGGAATTGTGGAGCTTGTTCTCAGTGTCTCTGAGAATTGCTCTGATTATCCCTGTGACCTCTTTGCTAAGACTCTCCAGAGAGCCGTCCTCAAAACCAACACACATCTTGACATATCTCCCACATTGATCGCAGTGTCTCCAGGAACGGCATTCAAGGAGCCAGGAACTTTTCTCCCTACACTGTCCATTGAGTTGTCCTCAAAACCAATATACATCCTGCTGTATCTCCCACATGGAATGTGCCAGGAGGGAAAAGTGGGGATTATGCTTAGACTTTCTCAGAACTGCTTCAAATCAACTAGATATCTTTGTGCTGTAAATCTCCCAACAGCCAAACGCAAAAGCGGCAAACATCTCGCTGTATGTCCCACATCCAAAGTGCCAAGAGAGAGCTTGCTCTCCCTGTCTTTGAGTACTGTTTTCACTGTCCCGGTTACCTCTTTGCTAACATTCTCTTCAGAGCTGCAGTGAAACCAGGAACCACGTGGAGAAGGCACCCACACTGAAAATGCCTGGAAGGAGCATTGCGGCTTCTTCTCAGTGTCTCTGACATAGGGTTTCACTGTCCCGGGAAAGTCTCTGCTAACACCCTGCAGAGCGCAGTGCCCAATATACAGAAACGTCTTGCGGTATCTCCTACAGGGAAAGTGCCAGGAGGGAATTGTGGAGCTTGTTCTCAGTGTCTCTGAGAATTGCTCTGATTATCCCTGTGACCTCTTTGCTAAGACTCTCCAGAGAGCCGTCCTCAAAACCAACACACATCTTGACATATCTCCCACATTGATCGCAGTGTCTCCAGGAACGGCATTCAAGGAGCCAGGAACTTTTCTCCCTACACTGTCCATTGAGTTGTCCTCAAAACCAATATACATCCTGCTGTATCTCCCACATGGAATGTGCCAGGAGGGAAAAGTGGGGATTATGCTTAGACTTTCTCAGAACTGCTTCAAATCAACTAGATATCTTTGTGCTGTAAATCTCCCAACAGCCAAACGCAAAAGCAGCAAACATCTCGCTGTATGTCCCACATCCAAAGTGCCAAGAGAGTAATGGTGAGCTTGCTCTCCCTGTCTTTGAGTACTGTTTTCACTGTCCCGGTTACCTCTTTGCTAACATTCTCTTCAGAGCTGCAGTGAAACCAGGAACCACGTGGAGAAGGCACCCACACTGAAAATGCCTGGAAGGAACATTGCGGCTTCTTCTCAGTGTCTCTGACATAGGGTTTCACTGTCCCGGGAAAGTCTCTGCTAACACCCTGCAGAGCGCAGTGCCCAATATACAGAAACGTCTTGCGGTATCTCCTACAGGGAAAGTGCCAGGAGGGAATTGTGGAGCTTGTTCTCAGTGTCTCTGAGAATTGCTCTGATTATCCCTGTGACCTCTTTGCTAAGACTCTCCAGAGAGCCGTCCTCAAAACCAACACACATCTTGACATATCTCCCACATTGATCGCAGTGTCTCCAGGAACAGCATTGAAGGAGCCAGGAACTTTTCTCCCTACACTGTCCATTGAGTTGTCCTCAAAACCAATATACATCCTGCTGTATCTCCCACATGGAATGTGCTAGGCGGGAAAAGTGGGGATCAAGCTTACACTTTCTCGGAACTGCTTCAAATCAACTAGATATCTTTGTGCTGTAAATCTCCCAACAGCCAAACGCAAAAGCAGCAAACATCTCGCTGTATGTCCCACATCCAAAGTGCCAAGAGAGAGCTTGCTCTCCCTGTCTTTGAGTACTGTTTTCACTGTCCCGGTTACCTCTTTGCTAACATTCTCTTCAGAGCTGCAGTGAAACCAGGAACCACGTGGAGAAGGCACCCACACTGAAAATGCCTGGAAGGAGCATTGCGGCTTCTTCTCAGTGTCTCTGACATAGGGTTTCACTGTCCCGGGAAAGTCTCTGCTAACACCCTGCAGAGCGCAGTGCCCAATATACAGAAACGTCTTGCGGTATCTCCTACAGGGAAAGTGCCAGGAGGGAATTGTGGAGCTTGTTCTCAGTGTCTCTGAGAATTGCTCTGATTATCCCTGTGACCTCTTTGCTAAGACTCTCCAGAGAGCCGTCCTCAAAACCAACACACATCTTGACATATCTCCCACATTGATCGCAGTGTCTCCAGGAACGGCATTCAAGGAGCCAGGAACTTTTCTCCCTACACTGTCCATTGAGTTGTCCTCAAAACCAATATACATCCTGCTGTATCTCCCACATGCAATGTGCCAGGAGGGAAAAGTGGGGATTATGCTTAGACTTTCTCGGAACTGCTTCAAATCAACTAGATATCTTTGTGCTGTAAATCTCCCAACAGCCAAACGCAAAAGCAGCAAACATCTCGCTGTATGTCCCACATCCAAAGTGCCAAGAGAGAGCTTGCTCTCCCTGTCTTTGAGTACTGTTTTCACTGTCCCGGTTACCTCTTTGCTAACATTCTCTTCAGAGCTGCAGTGAAACCAGGAACCACGTGGAGAAGGCACCCACACTGAAAATGCCTGGAAGGAACATTGCGGCTTCTTCTCAGTGTCTCTGACATAGGGTTTCACTGTCCCGGGAAAGTCTCTGCTAACACCCTGCAGAGCGCAGTGCCCAATATACAGAAACGTCTTGCGGTATCTCCTACAGGGAAAGTGCCAGGAGGGAATTGTGGAGCTTGTTCTCAGTGTCTCTGAGAATTGCTCTGATTATCCCTGTGACCTCTTTGCTAAGACTCTCCAGAGAGCCGTCCTCAAAACCAACACACATCTTGACATATCTCCCACATTGATCGCAGTGTCTCCAGGAACAGCATTCAAGGAGCCAGGAACTTTTCTCCCTACACTGTCCATTGAGTTGTCCTCAAAACCAATATACATCCTGCTGTATCTCCCACATGGAATGTGCTAGGCGGGAAAAGTGGGGATCAAGCTTACACTTTCTCGGAACTGCTTCAAATCAACTAGATATCTTTGTGCTGTAAATCTCCCAACAGCCAAACGCAAAAGCAGCAAACATCTCGCTGTATGTCCCACATCCAAAGTGCCAAGAGAGAGCTTGCTCTCCCTGTCTTTGAGTACTGTTTTCACTGTCCCGGTTACCTCTTTGCTAACATTCTCTTCAGAGCTGCAGTGAAACCAGGAACCACGTGGAGAAGGCACCCACACTGAAAATGCCTGGAAGGAGCATTGCGGCTTCTTCTCAGTGTCTCTGACATAGGGTTTCACTGTCCCGGGAAAGTCTCTGCTAACACCCTGCAGAGCGCAGTGCCCAATATACAGAAACGTCTTGCGGTATCTCCTACAGGGAAAGTGCCAGGAGGGAATTGTGGAGCTTGTTCTCAGTGTCTCTGAGAATTGCTCTGATTATCCCTGTGACCTCTTTGCTAAGACTCTCCAGAGAGCCGTCCTCAAAACCAACACACATCTTGACATATCTCCCACATTGATCGCAGTGTCTCCAGGAATGGCATTCAAGGAGCCAGGAACTTTTCTCCCTACACTGTCCATTGAGTTGTCCTCAAAACCAATATACATCCTGCTGTATCTCCCACATGGAATGTGCCAGGAGGGAAAAGTGGGGATTATGCTTAGACTTTCTCAGAACTGCTTCAAATCAACTAGATATCTTTGTGCTGTAAATCTCCCAACAGCCAAACGCAAAAGCAGCAAACATCTCGCTGTATGTCCCACATCCAAAGTGCCAAGAGAGTAATGGTGAGCTTGCTCTCCCTGTCTTTGAGTACTGTTTTCACTGTCCCGGTTACCTCTTTGCTAACATTCTCTTCAGAGCTGCAGTGAAACCAGGAACCACGTGGAGAAGGCACCCACACTGAAAATGCCTGGAAGGAACATTGCGGCTTCTTCTCAGTGTCTCTGACATAGGGTTTCACTGTCCCGGGAAAGTCTCTGCTAACACCCTGCAGAGCGCAGTGCCCAATATCCAGAAACATCTTGCGGTATCTCCTACAGGGAAAGTGCCAGGAGGGAATTGTCGATCTTGTTCTCAGTGTCTCTGAGAATTGCTCTGATTATCCATGTGACCTCTTTGCTAAGACTCTCCAGAGAGCCGTCCTCAAAACCAACACACATCTTGACATATCGCCCACATTGATCGCAGTGTCTCCAGGAATGGCATTCAAGGAGCCAGGAACTTTTCTCCCTACACTGTCCATTGAGTTGTCCTCAAAACCGATATACATCCTGCTGTATCTCCCACATGGAATGTGCCAGGAGGGAAAAGTGGGGATTATGCTTAGACTTTCTCGGAACTGCTTCAAATCAACTAGATATCTTTGTGCTGTAAATCTCCCAACAGCCAAACGCAAAAGCAGCAATCATCTCGCTGTATGTCCCACATCCAAAGTGCCAAGAGAGAGCTTGCTCTCCCTGTCTTTGAGTACTGTTTTCACTGTCCCGGTTACCTCTTTGCTAACATTCTCTTCAGAGCTGCAGTGAAACCAGGAACCACGTGGAGAAGGCACCCACACTGAAAATGCCTGGAAGGAGCATTGCGGCTTCTTCTCAGTGTCTCTGACATAGGGTTTCACTGTCCCGGGAAAGTCTCTGCTAACACCCTGCAGAGCGCAGTGCCCAATATACAGAAACGTCTTGCGGTATCTCCTACAGGGAAAGTGCCAGGAGGGAATTGTGGAGCTTGTTCTCAGTGTCTCTGAGAATTGCTCTGATTATCCCTGTGACCTCTTTGCTAAGACTCTCCAGAGAGCCGTCCTCAAAACCAACACACATCTTGACATATCTCCCACATTGATCGCAGTGTCTCCAGGAACAGCATTCAAGGAGCCAGGAACTTTTCTCCCTACACTGTCCATTGAGTTGTCCTCAAAACCAATATACATCCTGCTGTATCTCCCACATGGAATGTGCCAGGAGGGAAAAGTGGGGATTATGCTTAGACTTTCTCAGAACTGCTTCAAATCAACTAGATATCTTTGTGCTGTAAATCTCCCAACAGCCAAACGCAAAAGCAGCAAACATCTCGCTGTATGTCCCACATCCAAAGTGCCAAGAGAGAGCTTGCTCTCCCTGTCTTTGAGTACTGTTTTCACTGTCCCGGTTACCTCTTTGCTAACATTCTCTTCAGAGCTGCAGTGAAACCAGGAACCACGTGGAGAAGGCACCCACACTGAAAATGCCTGGAAGGAGCATTGCGGCTTCTTCTCAGTGTCTCTGACATAGGGTTTCACTGTCCCGGGAAAGTCTCTGCTAACACCCTGCAGAGCGCAGTGCCCAATATACAGAAACGTCTTGCGGTATCTCCTACAGGGAAAGTGCCAGGAGGGAATTGTGGAGCTTGTTCTCAGTGTCTCTGAGAATTGCTCTGATTATCCCTGTGACCTCTTTGCTAAGACTCTCCAGAGAGCCGTCCTCAAAACCAACACACATCTTGACATATCTCCCACATTGATCGCAGTGTCTCCAGGAATGGCATTCAAGGAGCCAGGAACTTTTCTCCCTACACTGTCCATTGAGTTGTCCTCAAAACCAATATACATCCTGCTGTATCTCCCACATGGAATGTGCCAGGAGGGAGAAGTGGGGATTATGCTTAGACTTTCTCAGAACTGCTTCAAATCAACTAGATATCTTTGTGCTGTAAATCTCCCAACAGCCAAACGCAAAAGCAGCAAACATCTCGCTGTATGTCCCACATCCAAAGTGCCAAGAGAGAGCTTGCTCTCCCTGTCTTTGAGTACTGTTTTCACTGTCCCGGTTACCTCTTTGCTAACATTCTCTTCAGAGCTGCAGTGAAACCAGGAACCACGTGGAGAAGGCACCCACACTGAAAATGCCTGGAAGGAGCATTGCGGCTTCTTCTCAGTGTCTCTGACATAGGGTTTCACTGTCCCGGGAAAGTCTCTGCTAACACCCTGCAGAGCGCAGTGCCCAATATACAGAAACGTCTTGCGGTATCTCCTACAGGGAAAGTGCCAGGAGGGAATTGTGGAGCTTGTTCTCAGTGTCTCTGAGAATTGCTCTGATTATCCCTGTGACCTCTTTGCTAAGACTCTCCAGAGAGCCGTCCTCAAAACCAACACACATCTTGACATATCTCCCACATTGATCGCAGTGTCTCCAGGAATGGCATTCAAGGAGCCAGGAACTTTTCTCCCTACACTGTCCATTGAGTTGTCCTCAAAACCAATATACATCCTGCTGTATCTCCCACATGCAATGTGCCAGGAGGGAAAAGTGGGGATTATGCTTAGACTTTCTCAGAACTGCTTCAAATCAACTAGATATCTTTGTGCTGTAAATCTCCCAACAGCCAAACGCAAAAGCAGCAAACATCTCGCTGTATGTCCCACATCCAAAGTGCCAAGAGAGTAATGGTGAGCTTGCTCTCCCTGTCTTTGAGTACTGTTTTCACTGTCCCGGTTACCTCTTTGCTAACATTCTCTTCAGAGCTGCAGTGAAACCAGGAACCACGTGGAGAAGGCACCCACACTGAAAATGCCTGGAAGGAACATTGCGGCTTCTTCTCAGTGTCTCTGACATAGGGTTTCACTGTCCCGGGAAAGTCTCTGCTAACACCCTGCAGAGCGCAGTGCCCAATATCCAGAAACATCTTGCGGTATCTCCTACAGGGAAAGTGCCAGGAGGGAATTGTCGATCTTGTTCTCAGTGTCTCTGAGAATTGCTCTGATTATCCATGTGACCTCTTTGCTAAGACTCTCCAGAGAGCCATCCTCAAAACCAACACACATCTTGACATATCGCCCACATTGATCGCAGTGTCTCCAGGAACGGCATTCAAGGAGCCAGGAACGTTTCTCCCTACACTGTCCATTGAGTTGTCCTCAAAACCAATATACATCCTGCTGTATCTCCCACATGGAAAGTGCAAGGAGGGAAAAGTGGGGATTATGCTTAGACTTTCTCGGAACTGCTTCAAATCAACTAGTTATCTTTGTGCTGTAAATCTCCCAACAGCCAAACGCAAAAGCAGCAAACATCTCGCTGTATGTCCCACATCAAAAGTGCCAAGAGAGTCATGGTGAGCTTGCTCTCCCTGTCTTTGAGTACTGTTTTCACTGTCCCGGTTACCTCTTTGCTAACATTCTCTTCAGAGCTGCAGTGAAACCAGGAACCACGTGGAGAAGGCACCCACACTGAAAATGCCTGGAAGGAGCATTGCGGCTTCTTCTCAGTGTCTCTGACATAGGGTTTCACTGTCCCGGGAAAGTCTCTGCTAACACCCTGCAGAGCGCAGTGCCCAATATACAGAAACGTCTTGCGGTATCTCCTACAGGGAAAGTGCCAGGAGGGAATTGTGGAGCTTGTTCTCAGTGTCTCTGAGAATTGCTCTGATTATCCCTGTGACCTCTTTGCTAAGACTCTCCAGAGAGCCGTCCTCAAAACCAACACACATCTTGACATATCTCCCACATTGATCGCAGTGTCTCCAGGAACAGCATTCAAGGAGCCAGGAACTTTTCTCCCTACACTGTCCATTGAGTTGTCCTCAAAACCAATATACATCCTGCTGTATCTCCCACATGGAAAGTGCCAGGAGGGAAAAGTGGGGATTATGCTTAGACTTTCTCGGAACTGCTTCAAATCAACTAGATATCTTTGTGCTGTAAATCTCCCAACAGCCAAACGCAAAAGCAGCAAACATCTCGCTGTATGTCCCACATCCAAAGTGCCAAGAGAGAGCTTGCTCTCCCTGTCTTTGAGTACTGTTTTCACTGTCCCGGTTACCTCTTTGCTAACATTCTCTTCAGAGCTGCAGTGAAACCAGGAACCACGTGGAGAAGGCACCCACACTGAAAATGCCTGGAAGGAGCATTGCGGCTTCTTCTCAGTGTCTCTGACATAGGGTTTCACTGTCCCGGGAAAGTTTCTGCTAACACCCTGCAGAGCGCAGTGCCCAATATACAGAAACGTCTTGCGGTATCTCCTACAGGGAAAGTGCCAGGAGGGAATTGTGGAGCTTGTTCTCAGTGTCTCTGAGAATTGCTCTGATTATCCCTGTGACCTCTTTGCTAAGACTCTCCAGAGAGCCGTCCTCAAAACCAACACACATCTTGACATATCTCCCACATTGATCGCAGTGTCTCCAGGAACGGCATTCAAGGAGCCAGGAACTTTTCTCCCTACACTGTCCATTGAGTTGTCCTCAAAACCAATATACATCCTGCTGTATCTCCCACATGGAATGTGCCAGGAGGGAAAAGTGGGGATTATGCTTAGACTTTCTCAGAACTGCTTCAAATCAACTAGATATCTTTGTGCTGTAAATCTCCCAACAGCCAAACGCAAAAGCGGCAAACATCTCGCTGTATGTCCCACATCCAAAGTGCCAAGAGAGAGCTTGCTCTCCCTGTCTTTGAGTACTGTTTTCACTGTCCCGGTTACCTCTTTGCTAACATTCTCTTCAGAGCTGCAGTGAAACCAGGAACCACGTGGAGAAGGCACCCACACTGAAAATGCCTGGAAGGAGCATTGCGGCTTCTTCTCAGTGTCTCTGACATAGGGTTTCACTGTCCCGGGAAAGTCTCTGCTAACACCCTGCAGAGCGCAGTGCCCAATATACAGAAACGTCTTGCGGTATCTCCTACAGGGAAAGTGCCAGGAGGGAATTGTGGAGCTTGTTCTCAGTGTCTCTGAGAATTGCTCTGATTATCCCTGTGACCTCTTTGCTAAGACTCTCCAGAGAGCCGTCCTCAAAACCAACACACATCTTGACATATCGCCCACATTGATCACAGTGTCTCCAGGAACGGCATTCAAGGAGCCAGGAACTTTTCTCCCTACACTGTCCATTGAGTTGTCCTCAAAACCAATATACATCCTGCTGTATCTCCCACATGGAATGTGCCAGGAGGGAAAAGTGGGGATTATGCTTAGACTTTCTCAGAACTCCTTCAAATCAACTAGATATCTTTGTGCTGTAAATCTCCCAACAGCCAAACGCAAAAGCAGCAAACATCTCGCTGTATGTCCCACATCCAAAGTGCCAAGAGAGTAATGGTGAGCTTGCTCTCCCTGTCTTTGAGTACTGTTTTCACTGTCCCGGTTACCTCTTTGCTAACATTCTCTTCAGAGCTGCAGTGAAACCAGGAACCACGTGGAGAAGGCACCCACACTGAAAATGCCTGGAAGGAACATTGCGGCTTCTTCTCAGTGTCTCTGACATAGGGTTTCACTGTCCCGGGAAAGTCTCTGCTAACACCCTGCAGAGCGCAGTGCCCAATATACAGAAACGTCTTGCGGTATCTCCTACAGGGAAAGTGCCAGGAGGGAATTGTGGAGCTTGTTCTCAGTGTCTCTGAGAATTGCTCTGATTATCCCTGTGACCTCTTTGCTAAGACTCTCCAGAGAGCCGTCCTCAAAACCAACACACATCTTGACATATCTCCCACATTGATCGCAGTGTCTCCAGGAACGGCATTCAAGGAGCCAGGAACTTTTCTCCCTACACTGTCCATTGAGTTGTCCTCAAAACCAATATACATCCTGCTGTATCTCCCACATGGAAAATGCCAGGAGGGAAAAGTGGGGATTATGCTTAGACTTTCTCAGAACTGCTTCAAATCAACTAGATATCTTTGTGCTGTAAATCTCCCAACAGCCAAACACAAAAGCAGCAAACATCTCGCTGTATGTCCCACATCCAAAGTGCCAAGAGAGTCATGGTGAGCTTGCTCTCCCTGTCTTTGAGTACTGTTTTCACTGTCCCGGTTACCTCTTTGCTAACATTCTCTTCAGAGCTGCAGTGAAACCAGGAACCACGTGGAGAAGGCACCCACACTGAAAATGCCTGGAAGGAACATTGCGGCTTCTTCTCAGTGTCTCTGACATAGGGTTTCACTGTCCCGGGAAAGTCTCTGCTAACACCCTGCAGAGCGCAGTGCCCAATATACAGAAACGTCTTGCGGTATCTCCTACAGGGAAAGTGCCAGGAGGGAATTGTCGATCTTGTTCTCAGTGTCTCTGAGAATTGCTCTGATTATCCCTGTGACCTCTTTGCTAAGACTCTCCAGAGAGCCGTCCTCAAAACCAACACACATCTTGACATATCTCCCACATTGATCGCAGTGTCTCCAGGAACAGCATTCAAGGAGCCAGGAACTTTTCTCCCTACACTGTCCATTGAGTTGTCCTCAAAACCAATATACATCCTGCTGTATCTCCCACATGGAATGTGCTAGGCGGGAAAAGTGGGGATCAAGCTTACACTTTCTCGGAACTGCTTCAAATCAACTAGATATCTTTGTGCTGTAAATCTCCCAACAGCCAAACGCAAAAGCAGCAAACATCTCGCTGTATGTCCCACATCCAAAGTGCCAAGAGAGAGCTTGCTCTCCCTGTCTTTGAGTACTGTTTTCACTGTCCCGGTTACCTCTTTGCTAACATTCTCTTCAGAGCTGCAGTGAAACCAGGAACCACGTGGAGAAGGCACCCACACTGAAAATGCCTGGAAGGAGCATTGCGGCTTCTTCTCAGTGTCTCTGACATAGGGTTTCACTGTCCCGGGAAAGTCTCTGCTAACACCCTGCAGAGCGCAGTGCCCAATATACAGAAACGTCTTGCGGTATCTCCTACAGGGAAAGTGCCAGGAGGGAATTGTGGAGCTTGTTCTCAGTGTCTCTGAGAATTGCTCTGATTATCCCTGTGACCTCTTTGCTAAGACTCTCCAGAGAGCCGTCCTCAAAACCAACACACATCTTGACATATCTCCCACATTGATCGCAGTGTCTCCAGGAACGGCATTCAAGGAGCCAGGAACTTTTCTCCCTACACTGTCCATTGAGTTGTCCTCAAAACCAATATACATCCTGCTGTATCTCCCACATGGAATGTGCCAGGAGGGAAAAGTGGGGATTATGCTTAGACTTTCTCAGAACTGCTTCAAATCAACTAGATATCTTTGTGCTGTAAATCTCCCAACAGCCAAACGCAAAAGCGGCAAACATCTCGCTGTATGTCCCACATCCAAAGTGCCAAGAGAGAGCTTGCTCTCCCTGTCTTTGAGTACTGTTTTCACTGTCCCGGTTACCTCTTTGCTAACATTCTCTTCAGAGCTGCAGTGAAACCAGGAACCACGTGGAGAAGGCACCCACACTGAAAATGCCTGGAAGGAACATTGCGGCTTCTTCTCAGTGTCTCTGACATAGGGTTTCACTGTCCCGGGAAAGTCTCTGCTAACACCCTGCAGAGCGCAGTGCCCAATATACAGAAACGTCTTGCGGTATCTCCTACAGGGAAAGTGCCAGGAGGGAATTGTGGAGCTTGTTCTCAGTGTCTCTGAGAATTGCTCTGATTATCCGTGTGACCTCTTTGCTAAGACTCTCCAGAGAGCCGTCCTCAAAACCAACACACATCTTGACATATCTCCCACATTGATCGCAGTGTCTCCAGGAACGGCATTCAAGGAGCCAGGAACTTTTCTCCCTACACTGTCCATTGAGTTGTCCTCAAAACCAATATACATCCTGCTGTATCTCCCACATGGAAAGTGCCAGGAGGGAAAAGTGGGGATTATGCTTAGACTTTCTCAGAACTGCTTCAAATCAACTAGATATCTTTGTGCTGTAAATCTCCCAACAGCCAAACGCAAAAGCAGCAAACATCTCGCTGTATGTCCCACATCCAAAGTGCCAAGAGAGTCATGGTGAGCTTGCTCTCCCTGTCTTTGAGTACTGTTTTCACTGTCCCGGTTACCTCTTTGCTAACATTCTCTTCAGAGCTGCAGTGAAACCAGGAACCACGTGGAGAAGGCACCCACACTGAAAATGCCTGGAAGGAACATTGCGGCTTCTTCTCAGTGTCTCTGACATAGGGTTTCACTGTCCCGGGAAAGTCTCTGCTAACACCCTGCAGAGCGCAGTGCCCAATATACAGAAACGTCTTGCGGTATCTCCTACAGGGAAAGTGCCAGGAGGGAATTGTGGAGCTTGTTCTCAGTGTCTCTGAGAATTGCTCTGATTATCCGTGTGACCTCTTTGCTAAGACTCTCCAGAGAGCCGTCCTCAAAACCAACACACATCTTGACATATCTCCCACATTGATCGCAGTGTCTCCAGGAACGGCATTCAAGGAGCCAGGAACTTTTCTCCCTACACTGTCCATTGAGTTGTCCTCAAAACCAATATACATCCTGCTGTATCTCCCACATGGAAAGTGCCAGGAGGGAAAAGTGGGGATTATGCTTAGACTTTCTCAGAACTGCTTCAAATCAACTAGATATCTTTGTGCTGTAAATCTCCCAACAGCCAAACACAAAAGCAGCAAACATCTCGCTGTATGTCCCACATCCAAAGTGCCAAGAGAGTCATGGTGAGCTTGCTCTCCCTGTCTTTGAGTACTGTTTTCACTGTCCCGGTTACCTCTTTGCTAACATTCTCTTCAGAGCTGCAGTGAAACCAGGAACCACGTGGAGAAGGCACCCACACTGAAAATGCCTGGAAGGAACATTGCGGCTTCTTCTCAGTGTCTCTGACATAGGGTTTCACTGTCCCGGGAAAGTCTCTGCTAACACCCTGCAGAGCGCAGTGCCCAATATACAGAAACGTCTTGCGGTATCTCCTACAGGGAAAGTGCCAGGAGGGAATTGTCGATCTTGTTCTCAGTGTCTCTGAGAATTGCTCTGATTATCCCTGTGACCTCTTTGCTAAGACTCTCCAGAGAGCCGTCCTCAAAACCAACACACATCTTGACATATCTCCCACATTGATCGCAGTGTCTCCAGGAACAGCATTCAAGGAGCCAGGAACTTTTCTCCCTACACTGTCCATTGAGTTGTCCTCAAAACCAATATACATCCTGCTGTATCTCCCACATGGAATGTGCTAGGCGGGAAAAGTGGGGATCAAGCTTACACTTTCTCGGAACTGCTTCAAATCAACTAGATATCTTTGTGCTGTAAATCTCCCAACAGCCAAACGCAAAAGCAGCAAACATCTCGCTGTATGTCCCACATCCAAAGTGCCAAGAGAGAGCTTGCTCTCCCTGTCTTTGAGTACTGTTTTCACTGTCCCGGTTACCTCTTTGCTAACATTCTCTTCAGAGCTGCAGTGAAACCAGGAACCACGTGGAGAAGGCACCCACACTGAAAATGCCTGGAAGGAGCATTGCGGCTTCTTCTCAGTGTCTCTGACATAGGGTTTCACTGTCCCGGGAAAGTCTCTGCTAACACCCTGCAGAGCGCAGTGCCCAATATACAGAAACGTCTTGCGGTATCTCCTACGGGGAAAGTGCCAGGAGGGAATTGTGGAGCTTGTTCTCAGTGTCTCTGAGAATTGCTCTGATTATCCCTGTGACCTCTTTGCTAAGACTCTCCAGAGAGCCGTCCTCAAAACCAACACACATCTTGACATATCTCCCACATTGATCGCAGTGTCTCCAGGAACGGCATTCAAGGAGCCAGGAACTTTTCTCCCTACACTGTCCATTGAGTTGTCCTCAAAACCAATATACATCCTGCTGTATCTCCCACATGGAATGTGCCAGGAGGGAAAAGTGGGGATTATGCTTAGACTTTCTCAGAACTGCTTCAAATCAACTAGATATCTTTGTGCTGTAAATCTCCCAACAGCCAAACGCAAAAGCGGCAAACATCTCGCTGTATGTCCCACATCCAAAGTGCCAAGAGAGAGCTTGCTCTCCCTGTCTTTGAGTACTGTTTTCACTGTCCCGGTTACCTCTTTGCTAACATTCTCTTCAGAGCTGCAGTGAAACCAGGAACCACGTGGAGAAGGCACCCACACTGAAAATGCCTGGAAGGAGCATTGCGGCTTCTTCTCAGTGTCTCTGACATAGGGTTTCACTGTCCCGGGAAAGTCTCTGCTAACACCCTGCAGAGCGCAGTGCCCAATATACAGAAACGTCTTGCGGTATCTCCTACAGGGAAAGTGCCAGGAGGGAATTGTGGAGCTTGTTCTCAGTGTCTCTGAGAATTGCTCTGATTATCCCTGTGACCTCTTTGCTAAGACTCTCCAGAGAGCCGTCCTCAAAACCAACACACATCTTGACATATCTCCCACATTGATCGCAGTGTCTCCAGGAACGGCATTCAAGGAGCCAGGAACTTTTCTCCCTACACTGTCCATTGAGTTGTCCTCAAAACCAATATACATCCTGCTGTATCTCCCACATGGAATGTGCCAGGAGGGAAAAGTGGGGATTATGCTTAGACTTTCTCAGAACTGCTTCAAATCAACTAGATATCTTTGTGCTGTAAATCTCCCAACAGCCAAACGCAAAAGCAGCAAACATCTCGCTGTATGTCCCACATCCAAAGTGCCAAGAGAGTAATGGTGAGCTTGCTCTCCCTGTCTTTGAGTACTGTTTTCACTGTCCCGGTTACCTCTTTGCTAACATTCTCTTCAGAGCTGCAGTGAAACCAGGAACCACGTGGAGAAGGCACCCACACTGAAAATGCCTGGAAGGAACATTGCGGCTTCTTCTCAGTGTCTCTGACATAGGGTTTCACTGTCCCGGGAAAGTCTCTGCTAACACCCTGCAGAGCGCAGTGCCCAATATACAGAAACGTCTTGCGGTATCTCCTACAGGGAAAGTGCCAGGAGGGAATTGTGGAGCTTGTTCTCAGTGTCTCTGAGAATTGCTCTGATTATCCCTGTGACCTCTTTGCTAAGACTCTCCAGAGAGCCGTCCTCAAAACCAACACACATCTTGACATATCTCCCACATTGATCGCAGTGTCTCCAGGAACGGCATTCAAGGAGCCAGGAACTTTTCTCCCTACACTGTCCATTGAGTTGTCCTCAAAACCAATATACATCCTGCTGTATCTCCCACATGCAATGTGCCAGGAGGGAAAAGTGGGGATTATGCTTAGACTTTCTCGGAACTGCTTCAAATCAACTAGATATCTTTGTGCTGTAAATCTCCCAACAGCCAAACGCAAAAGCAGCAAACATCTCGCTGTATGTCCCACATCCAAAGTGCCAAGAGAGAGCTTGCTCTCCCTGTCTTTGAGTACTGTTTTCACTGTCCCGGTTACCTCTTTGCTAACATTCTCTTCAGAGCTGCAGTGAAACCAGGAACCACGTGGAGAAGGCACCCACACTGAAAATGCCTGGAAGGAACATTGCGGCTTCTTCTCAGTGTCTCTGACATAGGGTTTCACTGTCCCGGGAAAGTCTCTGCTAACACCCTGCAGAGCGCAGTGCCCAATATACAGAAACGTCTTGCGGTATCTCCTACAGGGAAAGTGCCAGGAGGGAATTGTGGAGCTTGTTCTCAGTGTCTCTGAGAATTGCTCTGATTATCCCTGTGACCTCTTTGCTAAGACTCTCCAGAGAGCCGTCCTCAAAACCAACACACATCTTGACATATCTCCCACATTGATCGCAGTGTCTCCAGGAACGGCATTCAAGGAGCCAGGAACTTTTCTCCCTACACTGTCCATTGAGTTGTCCTCAAAACCAATATACATCCTGCTGTATCTCCCACATGGAATGTGCTAGGCGGGAAAAGTGGGGATCAAGCTTACACTTTCTCGGAACTGCTTCAAATCAACTAGATATCTTTGTGCTGTAAATCTCCCAACAGCCAAACGCAAAAGCAGCAAACATCTCGCTGTATGTCCCACATCCAAAGTGCCAAGAGAGAGCTTGCTCTCCCTGTCTTTGAGTACTGTTTTCACTGTCCCGGTTACCTCTTTGCTAACATTCTCTTCAGAGCTGCAGTGAAACCAGGAACCACGTGGAGAAGGCACCCACACTGAAAATGCCTGGAAGGAGCATTGCGGCTTCTTCTCAGTGTCTCTGACATAGGGTTTCACTGTCCCGGGAAAGTCTCTGCTAACACCCTGCAGAGCGCAGTGCCCAATATACAGAAACGTCTTGCGGTATCTCCTACAGGGAAAGTGCCAGGAGGGAATTGTGGAGCTTGTTCTCAGTGTCTCTGAGAATTGCTCTGATTATCCCTGTGACCTCTTTGCTAAGACTCTCCAGAGAGCCGTCCTCAAAACCAACACACATCTTGACATATCTCCCACATTGATCGCAGTGTCTCCAGGAATGGCATTCAAGGAGCCAGGAACTTTTCTCCCTACACTGTCCATTGAGTTGTCCTCAAAACCAATATACATCCTGCTGTATCTCCCACATGGAATGTGCCAGGAGGGAAAAGTGGGGATTATGCTTAGACTTTCTCAGAACTGCTTCAAATCAACTAGATATCTTTGTGCTGTAAATCTCCCAACAGCCAAACGCAAAAGCAGCAAACATCTCGCTGTATGTCCCACATCCAAAGTGCCAAGAGAGTAATGGTGAGCTTGCTCTCCCTGTCTTTGAGTACTGTTTTCACTGTCCCGGTTACCTCTTTGCTAACATTCTCTTCAGAGCTGCAGTGAAACCAGGAACCACGTGGAGAAGGCACCCACACTGAAAATGCCTGGAAGGAACATTGCGGCTTCTTCTCAGTGTCTCTGACATAGGGTTTCACTGTCCCGGGAAAGTCTCTGCTAACACCCTGCAGAGCGCAGTGCCCAATATCCAGAAACATCTTGCGGTATCTCCTACAGGGAAAGTGCCAGGAGGGAATTGTCGATCTTGTTCTCAGTGTCTCTGAGAATTGCTCTGATTATCCATGTGACCTCTTTGCTAAGACTCTCCAGAGAGCCGTCCTCAAAACCAACACACATCTTGACATATCGCCCACATTGATCGCAGTGTCTCCAGGAATGGCATTCAAGGAGCCAGGAACTTTTCTCCCTACACTGTCCATTGAGTTGTCCTCAAAACCGATATACATCCTGCTGTATCTCCCACATGGAATGTGCCAGGAGGGAAAAGTGGGGATTATGCTTAGACTTTCTCGGAACTGCTTCAAATCAACTAGATATCTTTGTGCTGTAAATCTCCCAACAGCCAAACGCAAAAGCAGCAATCATCTCGCTGTATGTCCCACATCCAAAGTGCCAAGAGAGAGCTTGCTCTCCCTGTCTTTGAGTACTGTTTTCACTGTCCCGGTTACCTCTTTGCTAACATTCTCTTCAGAGCTGCAGTGAAACCAGGAACCACGTGGAGAAGGCACCCACACTGAAAATGCCTGGAAGGAGCATTGCGGCTTCTTCTCAGTGTCTCTGACATAGGGTTTCACTGTCCCGGGAAAGTCTCTGCTAACACCCTGCAGAGCGCAGTGCCCAATATACAGAAACGTCTTGCGGTATCTCCTACAGGGAAAGTGCCAGGAGGGAATTGTCGATCTTGTTCTCAGTGTCTCTGAGAATTGCTCTGATTATCCCTGTGACCTCTTTGCTAAGACTCTCCAGAGAGCCGTCCTCAAAACCAACACACATCTTGACATATCTCCCACATTGATCGCAGTGTCTCCAGGAACAGCATTCAAGGAGCCAGGAACTTTTCTCCCTACACTGTCCATTGAGTTGTCCTCAAAACCAATATACATCCTGCTGTATCTCCCACATGGAATGTGCCAGGAGGGAAAAGTGGGGATTATGCTTAGACTTTCTCAGAACTGCTTCAAATCAACTAGATATCTTTGTGCTGTAAATCTCCCAACAGCCAAACGCAAAAGCAGCAAACATCTCGCTGTATGTCCCACATCCAAAGTGCCAAGAGAGAGCTTGCTCTCCCTGTCTTTGAGTACTGTTTTCACTGTCCCGGTTACCTCTTTGCTAACATTCTCTTCAGAGCTGCAGTGAAACCAGGAACCACGTGGAGAAGGCACCCACACTGAAAATGCCTGGAAGGAGCATTGCGGCTTCTTCTCAGTGTCTCTGACATAGGGTTTCACTGTCCCGGGAAAGTCTCTGCTAACACCCTGCAGAGCGCAGTGCCCAATATACAGAAACGTCTTGCGGTATCTCCTACGGGGAAAGTGCCAGGAGGGAATTGTGGAGCTTGTTCTCAGTGTCTCTGAGAATTGCTCTGATTATCCCTGTGACCTCTTTGCTAAGACTCTCCAGAGAGCCGTCCTCAAAACCAACACACATCTTGACATATCTCCCACATTGATCGCAGTGTCTCCAGGAACGGCATTCAAGGAGCCAGGAACTTTTCTCCCTACACTGTCCATTGAGTTGTCCTCAAAACCAATATACATCCTGCTGTATCTCCCACATGGAATGTGCCAGGAGGGAAAAGTGGGGATTATGCTTAGACTTTCTCAGAACTGCTTCAAATCAACTAGATATCTTTGTGCTGTAAATCTCCCAACAGCCAAACGCAAAAGCGGCAAACATCTCGCTGTATGTCCCACATCCAAAGTGCCAAGAGAGAGCTTGCTCTCCCTGTCTTTGAGTACTGTTTTCACTGTCCCGGTTACCTCTTTGCTAACATTCTCTTCAGAGCTGCAGTGAAACCAGGAACCACGTGGAGAAGGCACCCACACTGAAAATGCCTGGAAGGAGCATTGCGGCTTCTTCTCAGTGTCTCTGACATAGGGTTTCACTGTCCCGGGAAAGTCTCTGCTAACACCCTGCAGAGCGCAGTGCCCAATATACAGAAACGTCTTGCGGTATCTCCTACAGGGAAAGTGCCAGGAGGGAATTGTGGAGCTTGTTCTCAGTGTCTCTGAGAATTGCTCTGATTATCCCTGTGACCTCTTTGCTAAGACTCTCCAGAGAGCCGTCCTCAAAACCAACACACATCTTGACATATCTCCCACATTGATCGCAGTGTCTCCAGGAACGGCATTCAAGGAGCCAGGAACTTTTCTCCCTACACTGTCCATTGAGTTGTCCTCAAAACCAATATACATCCTGCTGTATCTCCCACATGGAATGTGCCAGGAGGGAAAAGTGGGGATTATGCTTAGACTTTCTCAGAACTGCTTCAAATCAACTAGATATCTTTGTGCTGTAAATCTCCCAACAGCCAAACGCAAAAGCAGCAAACATCTCGCTGTATGTCCCACATCCAAAGTGCCAAGAGAGTAATGGTGAGCTTGCTCTCCCTGTCTTTGAGTACTGTTTTCACTGTCCCGGTTACCTCTTTGCTAACATTCTCTTCAGAGCTGCAGTGAAACCAGGAACCACGTGGAGAAGGCACCCACACTGAAAATGCCTGGAAGGAACATTGCGGCTTCTTCTCAGTGTCTCTGACATAGGGTTTCACTGTCCCGGGAAAGTCTCTGCTAACACCCTGCAGAGCGCAGTGCCCAATATACAGAAACGTCTTGCGGTATCTCCTACAGGGAAAGTGCCAGGAGGGAATTGTGGAGCTTGTTCTCAGTGTCTCTGAGAATTGCTCTGATTATCCCTGTGACCTCTTTGCTAAGACTCTCCAGAGAGCCGTCCTCAAAACCAACACACATCTTGACATATCTCCCACATTGATCGCAGTGTCTCCAGGAACGGCATTCAAGGAGCCAGGAACTTTTCTCCCTACACTGTCCATTGAGTTGTCCTCAAAACCAATATACATCCTGCTGTATCTCCCACATGCAATGTGCCAGGAGGGAAAAGTGGGGATTATGCTTAGACTTTCTCGGAACTGCTTCAAATCAACTAGATATCTTTGTGCTGTAAATCTCCCAACAGCCAAACGCAAAAGCAGCAAACATCTCGCTGTATGTCCCACATCCAAAGTGCCAAGAGAGAGCTTGCTCTCCCTGTCTTTGAGTACTGTTTTCACTGTCCCGGTTACCTCTTTGCTAACATTCTCTTCAGAGCTGCAGTGAAACCAGGAACCACGTGGAGAAGGCACCCACACTGAAAATGCCTGGAAGGAACATTGCGGCTTCTTCTCAGTGTCTCTGACATAGGGTTTCACTGTCCCGGGAAAGTCTCTGCTAACACCCTGCAGAGCGCAGTGCCCAATATACAGAAACGTCTTGCGGTATCTCCTACAGGGAAAGTGCCAGGAGGGAATTGTGGAGCTTGTTCTCAGTGTCTCTGAGAATTGCTCTGATTATCCCTGTGACCTCTTTGCTAAGACTCTCCAGAGAGCCGTCCTCAAAACCAACACACATCTTGACATATCTCCCACATTGATCGCAGTGTCTCCAGGAACGGCATTCAAGGAGCCAGGAACTTTTCTCCCTACACTGTCCATTGAGTTGTCCTCAAAACCAATATACATCCTGCTGTATCTCCCACATGGAATGTGCTAGGCGGGAAAAGTGGGGATCAAGCTTACACTTTCTCGGAACTGCTTCAAATCAACTAGATATCTTTGTGCTGTAAATCTCCCAACAGCCAAACGCAAAAGCAGCAAACATCTCACTGTATGTCCCACATCCAAAGTGCCAAGAGAGAGCTTGCTCTCCCTGTCTTTGAGTACTGTTTTCACTGTCCCGGTTACCTCTTTGCTAACATTCTCTTCAGAGCTGCAGTGAAACCAGGAACCACGTGGAGAAGGCACCCACACTGAAAATGCCTGGAAGGAGCATTGCGGCTTCTTCTCAGTGTCTCTGACATAGGGTTTCACTGTCCCGGGAAAGTCTCTGCTAACACCCTGCAGAGCGCAGTGCCCAATATACAGAAACGTCTTGCGGTATCTCCTACAGGGAAAGTGCCAGGAGGGAATTGTGGAGCTTGTTCTCAGTGTCTCTGAGAATTGCTCTGATTATCCCTGTGACCTCTTTGCTAAGACTCTCCAGAGAGCCGTCCTCAAAACCAACACACATCTTGACATATCTCCCACATTGATCGCAGTGTCTCCAGGAATGGCATTCAAGGAGCCAGGAACTTTTCTCCCTACACTGTCCATTGAGTTGTCCTCAAAACCAATATACATCCTGCTGTATCTCCCACATGGAATGTGCCAGGAGGGAAAAGTGGGGATTATGCTTAGACTTTCTCAGAACTGCTTCAAATCAACTAGATATCTTTGTGCTGTAAATCTCCCAACAGCCAAACGCAAAAGCAGCAAACATCTCGCTGTATGTCCCACATCCAAAGTGCCAAGAGAGTAATGGTGAGCTTGCTCTCCCTGTCTTTGAGTACTGTTTTCACTGTCCCGGTTACCTCTTTGCTAACATTCTCTTCAGAGCTGCAGTGAAACCAGGAACCACGTGGAGAAGGCACCCACACTGAAAATGCCTGGAAGGAACATTGCGGCTTCTTCTCAGTGTCTCTGACATAGGGTTTCACTGTCCCGGGAAAGTCTCTGCTAACACCCTGCAGAGCGCAGTGCCCAATATCCAGAAACATCTTGCGGTATCTCCTACAGGGAAAGTGCCAGGAGGGAATTGTCGATCTTGTTCTCAGTGTCTCTGAGAATTGCTCTGATTATCCATGTGACCTCTTTGCTAAGACTCTCCAGAGAGCCGTCCTCAAAACCAACACACATCTTGACATATCGCCCACATTGATCGCAGTGTCTCCAGGAATGGCATTCAAGGAGCCAGGAACTTTTCTCCCTACACTGTCCATTGAGTTGTCCTCAAAACCGATATACATCCTGCTGTATCTCCCACATGGAATGTGCCAGGAGGGAAAAGTGGGGATTATGCTTAGACTTTCTCGGAACTGCTTCAAATCAACTAGATATCTTTGTGCTGTAAATCTCCCAACAGCCAAACGCAAAAGCAGCAATCATCTCGCTGTATGTCCCACATCCAAAGTGCCAAGAGAGAGCTTGCTCTCCCTGTCTTTGAGTACTGTTTTCACTGTCCCGGTTACCTCTTTGCTAACATTCTCTTCAGAGCTGCAGTGAAACCAGGAACCACGTGGAGAAGGCACCCACACTGAAAATGCCTGGAAGGAGCATTGCGGCTTCTTCTCAGTGTCTCTGACATAGGGTTTCACTGTCCCGGGAAAGTCTCTGCTAACACCCTGCAGAGCGCAGTGCCCAATATACAGAAACGTCTTGCGGTATCTCCTACAGGGAAAGTGCCAGGAGGGAATTGTCGATCTTGTTCTCAGTGTCTCTGAGAATTGCTCTGATTATCCCTGTGACCTCTTTGCTAAGACTCTCCAGAGAGCCGTCCTCAAAACCAACACACATCTTGACATATCTCCCACATTGATCGCAGTGTCTCCAGGAACAGCATTCAAGGAGCCAGGAACTTTTCTCCCTACACTGTCCATTGAGTTGTCCTCAAAACCAATATACATCCTGCTGTATCTCCCACATGGAATGTGCCAGGAGGGAAAAGTGGGGATTATGCTTAGACTTTCTCAGAACTGCTTCAAATCAACTAGATATCTTTGTGCTGTAAATCTCCCAACAGCCAAACGCAAAAGCAGCAAACATCTCGCTGTATGTCCCACATCCAAAGTGCCAAGAGAGAGCTTGCTCTCCCTGTCTTTGAGTACTGTTTTCACTGTCCCGGTTACCTCTTTGCTAACATTCTCTTCAGAGCTGCAGTGAAACCAGGAACCACGTGGAGAAGGCACCCACACTGAAAATGCCTGGAAGGAGCATTGCGGCTTCTTCTCAGTGTCTCTGACATAGGGTTTCACTGTCCCGGGAAAGTCTCTGCTAACACCCTGCAGAGCGCAGTGCCCAATATACAGAAACGTCTTGCGGTATCTCCTACAGGGAAAGTGCCAGGAGGGAATTGTGGAGCTTGTTCTCAGTGTCTCTGAGAATTGCTCTGATTATCCCTGTGACCTCTTTGCTAAGACTCTCCAGAGAGCCGTCCTCAAAACCAACACACATCTTGACATATCTCCCACATTGATCGCAGTGTCTCCAGGAACAGCATTCAAGGAGCCAGGAACTTTTCTCCCTACACTGTCCATTGAGTTGTCCTCAAAACCAATATACATCCTGCTGTATCTCCCACATGGAATGTGCCAGGAGGGAAAAGTGGGGATTATGCTTAGACTTTCTCGGAACTGCTTCAAATCAACTAGATATCTTTGTGCTGTAAATCTCCCAACAGCCAAACGCAAAAGCAGCAAACATCTCGCTGTATGTCCCACATCCAAAGTGCCAAGAGAGAGCTTGCTCTCCCTGTCTTTGAGTACTGTTTTCACTGTCCCGGTTACCTCTTTGCTAACATTCTCTTCAGAGCTGCAGTGAAACCAGGAACCACGTGGAGAAGGCACCCACACTGAAAATGCCTGGAAGGAGCATTGCGGCTTCTTCTCAGTGTCTCTGACATAGGGTTTCACTGTCCCGGGAAAGTCTCTGCTAACACCCTGCAGAGCGCAGTGCCCAATATACAGAAACGTCTTGCGGTATCTCCTACAGGGAAAGTGCCAGGAGGGAATTGTGGAGCTTGTTCTCAGTGTCTCTGAGAATTGCTCTGATTATCCCTGTGACCTCTTTGCTAAGACTCTCCAGAGAGCCGTCCTCAAAACCAACACACATCTTGACATATCTCCCACATTGATCGCAGTGTCTCCAGGAATGGCATTCAAGGAGCCAGGAACTTTTCTCCCTACACTGTCCATTGAGTTGTCCTCAAAACCAATATACATCCTGCTGTATCTCCCACATGGAATGTGCCAGGAGGGAGAAGTGGGGATTATGCTTAGACTTTCTCAGAACTGCTTCAAATCAACTAGATATCTTTGTGCTGTAAATCTCCCAACAGCCAAACGCAAAAGCAGCAAACATCTCGCTGTATGTCCCACATCCAAAGTGCCAAGAGAGTCATGGTGAGCTTGCTCTCCCTGTCTTTGAGTACTGTTTTCACTGTCCCGGTTACCTCTTTGCTAACATTCTCTTCAGAGCTGCAGTGAAACCAGGAACCACGTGGAGAAGGCACCCACACTGAAAATGCCTGGAAGGAACATTGCGGCTTCTTCTCAGTGTCTCTGACATAGGGTTTCACTGTCCCGGGAAAGTCTCTGCTAACACCCTGCAGAGCGCAGTGCCCAATATACAGAAACGTCTTGCGGTATCTCCTACAGGGAAAGTGCCAGGAGGGAATTGTGGAGCTTGTTCTCAGTGTCTCTGAGAATTGCTCTGATTATCCCTGTGACCTCTTTGCTAAGACTCTCCAGAGAGCCGTCCTCAAAACCAACACACATCTTGACATATCTCCCACATTGATTGCAGTGTCTCCAGGAACGGCATTCAAGGAGCCAGGAACTTTTCTCCCTACACTGTCCATTGAGTTGTCCTCAAAACCAATATACATCCTGCTGTATCTCCCACATGGAATGTGCTAGGCGGGAAAAGTGAGGATCAAGCTTAGACTTTCTCGGAACTGCTTCAAATCAACTAGATATCTTTGTGCTGTAAATCTCCCAACAGCCAAACGCAAAAGCAGCAAACATCTCGCTGTATGTCCCACATCCAAAGTGCCAAGAGAGAGCTTGCTCTCCCTGTCTTTGAGTACTGTTTTCACTGTCCCGGTTACCTCTTTGCTAACATTCTCTTCAGAGCTGCAGTGAAACCAGGAACCACGTGGAGAAGGCACCCACACTGAAAATGCCTGGAAGGAACATTGCGGCTTCTTCTCAGTGTCTCTGACATAGGGTTTCACTGTCCCGGGAAAGTCTCTGCTAACACCCTGCAGAGCGCAGTGCCCAATATACAGAAACGTCTTGCGGTATCTCCTACAGGGAAAGTGCCAGGAGGGAATTGTGGAGCTTGTTCTCAGTGTCTCTGAGAATTGCTCTGATTATCCCTGTGACCTCTTTGCTAAGACTCTCCAGAGAGCCGTCCTCAAAACCAACACACATCTTGACATATCTCCCACATTGATTGCAGTGTCTCCAGGAACGGCATTCAAGGAGCCAGGAACTTTTCTCCCTACACTGTCCATTGAGTTGTCCTCAAAACCAATATACATCCTGCTGTATCTCCCACATGGAATGTGCTAGGCGGGAAAAGTGGGGATCAAGCTTAGACTTTCTTGGAACTGCTTCAAATCAACTAGATATCTTTGTGCTGTAAATCTCCCAACAGCCAAACGCAAAAGCAGCAAACATCTCGCTGTATGTCCCACATCCAAAGTGCCAAGAGAGAGCTTGCTCTCCCTGTCTTTGAGTACTGTTTTCACTGTCCCGGTTACCTCTTTGCTAACATTCTCTTCAGAGCTGCAGTGAAACCAGGAACCACGTGGAGAAGGCACCCACACTGAAAATGCCTGGAAGGAGCATTGCGGCTTCTTCTCAGTGTCTCTGACATAGGGTTTCACTGTCCCGGGAAAGTCTCTGCTAACACCCTGCAGAGCGCAGTGCCCAATATACAGAAACGTCTTGCGGTATCTCCTACAGGGAAAGTGCCAGGAGGGAATTGTGGAGCTTGTTCTCAGTGTCTCTGAGAATTGCTCTGATTATCCCTGTGACCTCTTTGCTAAGACTCTCCAGAGAGCCGTCCTCAAAACCAACACACATCTTGACATATCTCCCACATTGATCGCAGTGTCTCCAGGAATGGCATTCAAGGAGCCAGGAACTTTTCTCCCTACACTGTCCATTGAGTTGTCCTCAAAACCAATATACATCCTGCTGTATCTCCCACATGCAATGTGCCAGGAGGGAAAAGTGGGGATTATGCTTAGACTTTCTCAGAACTGCTTCAAATCAACTAGATATCTTTGTGCTGTAAATCTCCCAACAGCCAAACGCAAAAGCAGCAAACATCTCGCTGTATGTCCCACATCCAAAGTGCCAAGAGAGTAATGGTGAGCTTGCTCTCCCTGTCTTTGAGTACTGTTTTCACTGTCCCGGTTACCTCTTTGCTAACATTCTCTTCAGAGCTGCAGTGAAACCAGGAACCACGTGGAGAAGGCACCCACACTGAAAATGCCTGGAAGGAACATTGCGGCTTCTTCTCAGTGTCTCTGACATAGGGTTTCACTGTCCCGGGAAAGTCTCTGCTAACACCCTGCAGAGCGCAGTGCCCAATATCCAGAAACATCTTGCGGTATCTCCTACAGGGAAAGTGCCAGGAGGGAATTGTCGATCTTGTTCTCAGTGTCTCTGAGAATTGCTCTGATTATCCATGTGACCTCTTTGCTAAGACTCTCCAGAGAGCCATCCTCAAAACCAACACACATCTTGACATATCGCCCACATTGATCGCAGTGTCTCCAGGAACGGCATTCAAGGAGCCAGGAACGTTTCTCCCTACACTGTCCATTGAGTTGTCCTCAAAACCAATATACATCCTGCTGTATCTCCCACATGGAAAGTGCAAGGAGGGAAAAGTGGGGATTATGCTTAGACTTTCTCGGAACTGCTTCAAATCAACTAGTTATCTTTGTGCTGTAAATCTCCCAACAGCCAAACGCAAAAGCAGCAAACATCTCGCTGTATGTCCCACATCAAAAGTGCCAAGAGAGTCATGGTGAGCTTGCTCTCCCTGTCTTTGAGTACTGTTTTCACTGTCCCGGTTACCTCTTTGCTAACATTCTCTTCAGAGCTGCAGTGAAACCAGGAACCACGTGGAGAAGGCACCCACACTGAAAATGCCTGGAAGGAACATTGCGGCTTCTTCTCAGTGTCTCTGACATAGGGTTTCACTGTCCCGGGAAAGTCTCTGCTAACACCCTGCAGAGCGCAGTGCCCAATATGCAGAAACGTCTTGCGGTATCTCCTACAGGGAAAGTACCAGGAGGGAATTGTGGAGCTTGTTCTCAGTGTCTCTGAGAATTGCTCTGATTATCCCTGTGACCTCTTTGCTAAGACTCTCCAGAGAGCCGTCCTCAAAACCAACACACATCTTGACATATCTCCCACATTGATCGCAGTGTCTCCAGGAACAGCATTCAAGGAGCCAGGAACTTTTCTCCCTACACTGTCCATTGAGTTGTCCTCAAAACCAATATACATCCTGCTGTATCTCCCACATGGAATGTGCTAGGCGGGAAAAGTGGGGATCAAGCTTAGACTTTCTCGGAACTGCTTCAAATCAACTAGATATCTTTGTGCTGTAAATCTCCCAACAGCCAAACGCAAAAGCAGCAAACATCTCGCTGTATGTCCCACATCCAAAGTGCCAAGAGAGAGCTTGCTCTCCCTGTCTTTGAGTACTGTTTTCACTGTCCCGGTTACCTCTTTGCTAACATTCTCTTCAGAGCTGCAGTGAAACCAGGAACCACGTGGAGAAGGCACCCACACTGAAAATGCCTGGAAGGAGCATTGCGGCTTCTTCTCAGTGTCTCTGACATAGGGTTTCACTGTCCCGGGAAAGTCTCTGCTAACACCCTGCAGAGCGCAGTGCCCAATATACAGAAACGTCTTGCGGTATCTCCTACAGGGAAAGTGCCAGGAGGGAATTGTCGATCTTGTTCTCAGTGTCTCTGAGAATTGCTCTGATTATCCCTGTGACCTCTTTGCTAAGACTCTCCAGAGAGCCGTCCTCAAAACCAACACACATCTTGACATATCTCCCACATTGATCGCAGTGTCTCCAGGAACGGCATTCAAGGAGCCAGGAACTTTTCTCCCTACACTGTCCATTGAGTTGTCCTCAAAACCAATATACATCCTGCTGTATCTCCCACATGGAATGTGCCAGGAGGGAAAAGTGGGGATTATGCTTAGACTTTCTCAGAACTGCTTCAAATCAACTAGATATCTTTGTGCTGTAAATCTCCCAACAGCCAAACGCAAAAGCAGCAAACATCTCGCTGTATGTCCCACATCCAAAGTGCCAAGAGAGTCATGGTGAGCTTGCTCTCCCTGTCTTTGAGTACTGTTTTCACTGTCCCGGTTACCTCTTTGCTAACATTCTCTTCAGAGCTGCAGTGAAACCAGGAACCACGTGGAGAAGGCACCCACACTGAAAATGCCTGGAAGGAACATTGCGGCTTCTTCTCAGTGTCTCTGACATAGGGTTTCACTGTCCCGGGAAAGTCTCTGCTAACACCCTGCAGAGCGCAGTGCCCAATATACAGAAACGTCTTGCGGTATCTCCTACAGGGAAAGTGCCAGGAGGGAATTGTGGAGCTTGTTCTCAGTGTCTCTGAGAATTGCTCTGATTATCCGTGTGACCTCTTTGCTAAGACTCTCCAGAGAGCCGTCCTCAAAACCAACACACATCTTGACATATCTCCCACATTGATCGCAGTGTCTCCAGGAACGGCATTCAAGGAGCCAGGAACTTTTCTCCCTACACTGTCCATTGAGTTGTCCTCAAAACCAATATACATCCTGCTGTATCTCCCACATGGAATGTGCTAGGCGAGAAAAGTGGGGATCAAGCTTAGACTTTCTCGGAACTGCTTCAAATCAACTAGATATCTTTGTGCTGTAAATCTCCCAACAGCCAAACGCAAAAGCAGCAAACATCTCGCTGTATGTCCCACATCCAAAGTGCCAAGAGAGAGCTTGCTCTCCCTGTCTTTGAGTACTGTTTTCACTGTCCCGGTTACCTCTTTGCTAACATTCTCTTCAGAGCTGCAGTGAAACCAGGAACCACGTGGAGAAGGCACCCACACTGAAAATGCCTGGAAGGAACATTGGGGCTTCTTCTCAGTGTCTCTGACATAGGGTTTCACTGTCCCGGGAAAGTCTCTGCTAACACCCTGCAGAGCGCAGTGCCCAATATACAGAAACATCTTGCGGTATCTCCTACAGGGAAAGTGCCAGGAGGGAATTGTCGATCTTGTTCTCAGTGTCTCTGAGAATTGCTCTGATTATCCCTGTGACCTCTTTGCTAAGACTCTCCAGAGAGCCGTCCTCAAAACCAACACACATCTTGACATATCTCCCACATTGATCGCAATGTCTCCAGGAACGGCATTCAAGGAGCCAGGAACTTTTCTCCCTACACTGTCCATTGAGTTGTCCTCAAAACCAATATACATCCTGCTGTATCTCCCACATGGAATGTGCCAGGCGGGAAAAGTGGGGATCAAGCTTACACTTTCTCGGAACTGCTTCAAATCAACTAGATATCTTTGAGCTGTAAATCTCCCAACAGCCAAGCGCAAAAGCAGCAAACATCTCGCTGTATGTCCCACATCCAAAGTGCCAAGAGAGTAATGGTGAGCTTGCTCTCCCTGTCTTTGAGTACTGTTTTCACTGTCCCGATTACCTCTTTGCTAACATTCTCTTCAGAGCTGCAGTGAAACCAGGAACCACGTGGAGAAGGCACCCACACTGAAAATGCCTGGAAGGAACATTGCGGCTTCTTCTCAGTGTCTCTGACATAGGGTTTCACTGTCCCGGGAAAGTCTCTGCTAACACCCTGCAGAGCGCAGTGCCCAATATACAGAAACGTCTTGCGGTATCTCCTACAGGGAAAGTGCCAGGAGGGAATTGTGGAGCTTGTTCTCAGTGTCTCTGAGAATTGCTCTGATTATCCATGTGACCTCTTTGCTAAGACTCTCCAGAGAGCCGTCCTCAAAACCAACACACATCTTGACATATCGCCCACATTGATCGCAGTGTCTCCAGGAACGGCATTCAAGGAGCCAGGAACTTTTCTCCCTACACTGTCCATTGAGTTGTCCTCAAAACCAATATACATCCTGCTGTATCTCCCACATGGAATGTGCTAGGCAGGAAAAGTGGGGATCAAGCTTACACTTTCTCGGAACTGCTTCAAATCAACTAGATATCTTTGTGCTGTAAATCTCCCAACAGCCAAACGCAAAAGCAGCAAACATCTCGCTGTATGTCCCACATCCAAAGTGCCAAGAGAGAGCTTGCTCTCCCTGTCTTTGAGTACTGTTTTCACTGTCCCGATTACCTCTTTGCTAACATTCTCTTCAGAGCTGCAGTGAAACCAGGAACCACGTGGAGAAGGCACCCACACTGAAAATGCCTGGAAGGAGCATTGCGGCTTCTTCTCAGTGTCTCTGACATAGGGTTTCACTGTCCCGGGAAAGTCTCTGCTAACACCCTGCAGAGCGCAGTGCCCAATATACAGAAACGTCTTGCGGTATCTCCTACAGGGAAAGTGCCAGGAGGGAATTGTGGAGCTTGTTCTCAGTGTCTCTGAGAATTGCTCTGATTATCCCTGTGACCTCTTTGCTAAGACTCTCCAGAGAGCCGTCCTCAAAACCAACACACATCTTGACATATTGCCCACATTGATCGCAGTGTCTCCAGGAATGGCATTCAAGGAGCCAGGAACTTTTCTCCCTACACTGTCCATTGAGTTGTCCTCAAAACCAATATACATCCTGCTGTATCTCCCACATGGAATGTGCCAGGAGGGAAAAGTGGGGATTATGCTTAGACTTTCTCAGAACTGCTTCAAATCAACTAGATATCTTTGTGCTGTAAATCTCCCAACAGCCAAATGCAAAAGCAGCAAACATCTCGCTGTATGTCCCACATCCAAAGTGCCAAGAGAGAGCTTGCTCTCCCTGTCTTTGAGTACTGTTTTCACTGTCCCGATTACCTCTTTGCTAACATTCTCTTCAGAGCTGCAGTGAAACCAGGAACCACGTGGAGAAGGCACCCACACTGAAAATGCCTGGAAGGAGCATTGCGGCTTCTTCTCAGTGTCTCTGACATAGGGTTTCACTGTCCCGGGAAAGTCTCTGCTAACACCCTGCAGAGCGCAGTGCCCAATATACAGAAACGTCTTGCGGTATCTCCTACAGGGAAAGTGCCAGGAGGGAATTGTGGAGCTTGTTCTCAGTGTCTCTGAGAATTGCTCTGATTATCCCTGTGACCTCTTTGCTAAGACTCTCCAGAGAGCCGTCCTCAAAACCAACACACATCTTGACATATCTCCCACATTGATCGCAGTGTCTCCAGGAACGGCATTCAAGGAGCCAGGAACTTTTCTCCCTACACTGTCCATTGAGTTGTCCTCAAAACCAATATACATCCTGCTGTATCTCCCACATGGAATGTGCCAGGAGGGAAAAGTGGGGATTATGCTTAGACTTTCTCAGAACTGCTTCAAATCAACTAGATATCTTTGTGCTGTAAATCTCCCAACAGCCAAACGCAAAAGCAGCAAACATCTCGCTGTATGTCCCACATCCAAAGTGCCAAGAGAGAGCTTGCTCTCCCTGTCTTTGAGTACTGTTTTCACTGTCCCGGTTACCTCTTTGCTAACATTCTCTTCAGAGCTGCAGTGAAACCAGGAACCACGTGGAGAAGGCACCCACACTGAAAATGCCTGGAAGGAGCATTGCGGCTTCTTCTCAGTGTCTCTGACATAGGGTTTCACTGTCCCGGGAAAGTCTCTGCTAACACCCTGCAGAGCGCAGTGCCCAATATACAGAAACGTCTTGCGGTATCTCCTACAGGGAAAGTGCCAGGAGGGAATTGTGGAGCTTGGTCTCAGTGTCTCTGAGAATTGCTCTGATTATCCGTGTGACCTCTTTGCTAAGACTCTCCAGAGAGCCGTCCTCAAAACCAACACACATCTTGACATATCTCCCACATTGATCGCAGTGTCTCCAGGAATGGCATTCAAGGAGCCAGGAACTTTTCTCCCTACACTGTCCATTGAGTTGTCCTCAAAACCAATATACATCCTGCTGTATCTCCCACATGGAATGTGCCAGGAGGGAAAAGTGGGGATTATGCTTAGACTTTCTCAGAACTGCTTCAAATCAACTAGATATCTTTGTGCTGCAAATCTCCCAACAGCCAAACGCAAAAGCAGCAAACATCTCGCTGTATGTCCCACATCCAAAGTGCCAAGAGAGAGCTTGCTCTCCCTGTCTTTGAGTACTGTTTTCACTGTCCCGGTTACCTCTTTGCTAACATTCTCTTCAGAGCTGCAGTGAAACCAGGAACCACGTGGAGAAGGCACCCACACTGAAAATGCCTGGAAGGAACATTGGGGCTTCTTCTCAGTGTCTCTGATGTCGGGTTTTACTGTCCCGGGAAAGTCTCTGCTAACACCCTGCAGAGCGCAGTGCCCAATATACAGAAACGTCTTGCGGTATCTCCTACAGGGAAAGTGCCAGGAGGGAATTGTCGATCTTGTTCTCAGTGTCTCTGAGAATTGCTCTGATTATCCATGTGACCTCTTTGCTAAGACTCTCCAGAGAGCCGTCCTCAAAACCAACACACATCTTGACATATCTCCCACATTGATCGCAGTGTCTCCAGGAACGGCATTCAAGGAGCCAGGAACTTTTCTCCCTACACTGTCCATTGAGTTGTCCTCAAAACCAATATACATCCTGCTGTATCTCCCACATGGAATGTGCCAGGCGGGAAAAGTGGGGATCAAGCTTACACTTTCTCGGAACTGCTTCAAATCAACTAGATATCTTTGAGCTGTAAATCTCCCAACAGCCAAACGCAAAAGCAGCAAACATCTCGCTGTATGTCCCACATCCAAAGTGCCAAGAGAGTAATGGTGAGCTTGCTCTCCCTGTCTTTGAGTACTGTTTTCACTGTCCCGATTACCTCTTTGCTAACATTCTCTTCAGAGCTGCAGTGAAACCAGGAACCACGTGGAGAAGGCACCCACACTGAAAATGCCTGGAAGGAACATTGCGGCTTCTTCTCAGTGTCTCTGACATAGGGTTTCACTGTCCCGGGAAAGTCTCTGCTAACACCCTGCAGAGCGCAGTGCCCAATATCCAGAAACGTCTTGCGGTATCTCCTACAGGGAAAGTGCCAGGAGGGAATTGTGGAGCTTGTTCTCAGTGTCTCTGAGAATTGCTCTGATTATCCCTGTGACCTCTTTGCTAAGACTCTCCAGAGAGCCGTCCTCAAAACCAACACACATCTTGACATATCTCCCACATTGATCGCAGTGTCTCCAGGAACGGCATTCAAGGAGCCAGGAACTTTTCTCCCTACACTGTCCATTGAGTTGTCCTCAAAACCAATATACATCCTGCTGTATCTCCCACATGGAATGTGCCAGGAGGGAAAAGTGGGGATTATGCTTAGACTTTCTCGGAACTGCTTCAAATCAACTAGATATCTTTGTGCTGTAAATCTCCCAACAGCCAAACGCAAAAGCAGCAAACATCTCGCTGTATGTCCCACATCCAAAGTGCCAAGAGAGAGCTTGCTCTCCCTGTCTTTGAGTACTGTTTTCACTGTCCCGATTACCTCTTTGCTAACATTCTCTTCAGAGCTGCAGTGAAACCAGGAACCACGTGGAGAAGGCACCCACACTGAAAATGCCTGGAAGGAGCATTGCGGCTTCTTCTCAGTGTCTCTGACATAGGGTTTCACTGTCCCGGGAAAGTCTCTGCTAACACCCTGCAGAGCGCAGTGCCCAATATACAGAAACGTCTTGCGGTATCTCCTACAGGGAAAGTGCCAGGAGGGAATTGTGGAGCTTGTTCTCAGTGTCTCTGAGAATTGCTCTGATTATCCCTGTGACCTCTTTGCTAAGACTCTCCAGAGAGCCGTCCTCAAAACCAACACACATCTTGACATATCGCCCACATTGATCGCAGTGTCTCCAGGAACGGCATTCAAGGAGCCAGGAACTTTTCTCCCTACACTGTCCATTGAGTTGTCCTCAAAACCAATATACATCCTGCTGTATCTCCCACATGGAATGTCCCAGGAGGGAAAAGTGGGGATTATGCTTAGACTTTCTCAGAACTGCTTCAAATCAACTAGATATCTTTGTGCTGTAAATCTCCCAACAGCCAAATGCAAAAGCAGCAAACATCTCGCTGTATGTCCCACATCCAAAGTGCCAAGAGAGAGCTTGCTCTCCCTGTCTTTGAGTACTGTTTTCACTGTCCCGGTTACCTCTTTGCTAACATTCTCTTCAGAGCTGCAGTGAAACCAGGAACCACGTGGAGAAGGCACCCACACTGAAAATGCCTGGAAGGAACATTGCGGCTTCTTCTCAGTGTCTCTGACATAGGGTTTCACTGTCCCGGGAAAGTCTCTGCTAACACCCTGCAGAGCGCAGTGCCCAATATACAGAAACGTCTTGCGGTATCTCCTACAGGGAAAGTGCCAGGAGGGAATTGTCGATCTTGTTCTCAGTGTCTCTGAGAATTGCTCTGATTATCCGTGTGACCTCTTTGCTAAGACTCTCCAGAGAGCCGTCCTCAAAACCAACACACATCTTGACATATCTCCCACATTGATCGCAGTGTCTCCAGGAACGGCATTCAAGGAGCCAGGAACTTTTCTCCCTACGCTGTCCATTGAGTTGTCCTCAAAACCAATATACATCCTGCTGTATCTCCCACATGGAATGTGCCAGGCGGGAAAAGTGGGGATCAAGCTTACACTTTCTCGGAACTGCTTCAAATCAACTAGATATCTTTGAGCTGTAAATCTCCCAACAGCCAAACGCAAAAGCAGCAAACATCTCGCTGTATGTCCCACATCCAAAGTGCCAAGAGAGTAATGGTGAGCTTGCTCTCCCTGTCTTTGAGTACTGTTTTCACTGTCCCGATTACCTCTTTGCTAACATTCTCTTCAGAGCTGCAGTGAAACCAGGAACCACGTGGAGAAGGCACCCACACTGAAAATGCCTGGAAGGAGCATTGCGGCTTCTTCTCAGTGTCTCTGACATAGGGTTTCACTGTCCCGGGAAAGTCTCTGCTAACACCCTGCAGAGCGCAGTGCCCAATATCCAGAAACGTCTTGCGGTATCTCCTACAGGGAAAGTGCCAGGAGGGAATTGTGGAGCTTGTTCTCAGTGTCTCTGAGAATTGCTCTGATTATCCCTGTGACCTCTTTGCTAAGACTCTCCAGAGAGCCGTCCTCAAAACCAACACACATCTTGACATATCTCCCACATTGATCGCAGTGTCTCCAGGAACGGCATTCAAGGAGCCAGGAACTTTTCTCCCTACACTGTCCATTGAGTTGTCCTCAAAACCAATATACATCCTGCTGTATCTCCCACATGGAATGTGCTAGGCGAGAAAAGTGGGGATCAAGCTTAGACTTTCTCGGAACTGCTTCAAATCAACTAGATATCTTTGTGCTGTAAATCTCCCAACAGCCAAACGCAAAAGCAGCAAACATCTCGCTGTATGTCCCACATCCAAAGTGCCAAGAGAGAGCTTGCTCTCCCTGTCTTTGAGTACTGTTTTCACTGTCCCGGTTACCTCTTTGCTAACATTCTCTTCAGAGCTGCAGTGAAACCAGGAACCACGTGGAGAAGGCACCCACACTGAAAATGCCTGGAAGGAACATTGCGGCTTCTTCTCAGTGTCTCTGACATAGGGTTTCACTGTCCCGGGAAAGTCTCTGCTAACACCCTGCAGAGCGCAGTGCCCAATATCCAGAAACGTCTTGCGGTATCTCCTACAGGGAAAGTGCCAGGAGGGAATTGTGGAGCTTGTTCTCAGTGTCTCTGAGAATTGCTCTGATTATCCCTGTGACCTCTTTGCTAAGACTCTCCAGAGAGCCGTCCTCAAAACCAACACACATCTTGACATATCTCCCACATTGATCGCAGTGTCTCCAGGAACGGCATTCAAGGAGCCAGGAACTTTTCTCCCTACACTGTCCATTGAGTTGTCCTCAAAACCAATATACATCCTGCTGTATCTCCCACATGGAATGTGCCAGGAGGGAAAAGTGGGGATTATGCTTAGACTTTCTCGGAACTGCTTCAAATCAACTAGATATCTTTGTGCTGTAAATCTCCCAACAGCCAAACGCAAAAGCAGCAAACATCTCGCTGTATGTCCCACATCCAAAGTGCCAAGAGAGAGCTTGCTCTCCCTGTCTTTGAGTACTGTTTTCACTGTCCCGATTACCTCTTTGCTAACATTCTCTTCAGAGCTGCAGTGAAACCAGGAACCACGTGGAGAAGGCACCCACACTGAAAATGCCTGGAAGGAGCATTGCGGCTTCTTCTCAGTGTCTCTGACATAGGGTTTCACTGTCCCGGGAAAGTCTCTGCTAACACCCTGCAGAGCGCAGTGCCCAATATACAGAAACGTCTTGCGGTATCTCCTACAGGGAAAGTGCCAGGAGGGAATTGTGGAGCTTGTTCTCAGTGTCTCTGAGAATTGCTCTGATTATCCCTGTGACCTCTTTGCTAAGACTCTCCAGAGAGCCGTCCTCAAAACCAACACACATCTTGACATATCGCCCACATTGATCGCAGTGTCTCCAGGAACGGCATTCAAGGAGCCAGGAACTTTTCTCCCTACACTGTCCATTGAGTTGTCCTCAAAACCAATATACATCCTGCTGTATCTCCCACATGGAATGTGCCAGGAGGGAAAAGTGGGGATTATGCTTAGACTTTCTCAGAACTGCTTCAAATCAACTAGATATCTTTGTGCTGTAAATCTCCCAACAGCCAAATGCAAAAGCAGCAAACATCTCGCTGTATGTCCCACATCCAAAGTGCCAAGAGAGAGCTTGCTCTCCCTGTCTTTGAGTACTGTTTTCACTGTCCCGGTTACCTCTTTGCTAACATTCTCTTCAGAGCTGCAGTGAAACCAGGAACCACGTGGAGAAGGCACCCACACTGAAAATGCCTGGAAGGAACATTGCGGCTTCTTCTCAGTGTCTCTGACATAGGGTTTCACTGTCCCGGGAAAGTCTCTGCTAACACCCTGCAGAGCGCAGTGCCCAATATACAGAAACGTCTTGCGGTATCTCCTACAGGGAAAGTGCCAGGAGGGAATTGTCGATCTTGTTCTCAGTGTCTCTGAGAATTGCTCTGATTATCCGTGTGACCTCTTTGCTAAGACTCTCCAGAGAGCCGTCCTCAAAACCAACACACATCTTGACATATCTCCCACATTGATCGCAGTGTCTCCAGGAACGGCATTCAAGGAGCCAGGAACTTTTCTCCCTACGCTGTCCATTGAGTTGTCCTCAAAACCAATATACATCCTGCTGTATCTCCCACATGGAATGTGCCAGGCGGGAAAAGTGGGGATCAAGCTTACACTTTCTCGGAACTGCTTCAAATCAACTAGATATCTTTGAGCTGTAAATCTCCCAACAGCCAAACGCAAAAGCAGCAAACATCTCGCTGTATGTCCCACATCCAAAGTGCCAAGAGAGTAATGGTGAGCTTGCTCTCCCTGTCTTTGAGTACTGTTTTCACTGTCCCGATTACCTCTTTGCTAACATTCTCTTCAGAGCTGCAGTGAAACCAGGAACCACGTGGAGAAGGCACCCACACTGAAAATGCCTGGAAGGAGCATTGCGGCTTCTTCTCAGTGTCTCTGACATAGGGTTTCACTGTCCCGGGAAAGTCTCTGCTAACACCCTGCAGAGCGCAGTGCCCAATATCCAGAAACGTCTTGCGGTATCTCCTACAGGGAAAGTGCCAGGAGGGAATTGTGGAGCTTGTTCTCAGTGTCTCTGAGAATTGCTCTGATTATCCCTGTGACCTCTTTGCTAAGACTCTCCAGAGAGCCGTCCTCAAAACCAACACACATCTTGACATATCTCCCACATTGATCGCAGTGTCTCCAGGAACGGCATTCAAGGAGCCAGGAACTTTTCTCCCTACACTGTCCATTGAGTTGTCCTCAAAACCAATATACATCCTGCTGTATCTCCCACATGGAATGTGCTAGGCGAGAAAAGTGGGGATCAAGCTTAGACTTTCTCGGAACTGCTTCAAATCAACTAGATATCTTTGTGCTGTAAATCTCCCAACAGCCAAACGCAAAAGCAGCAAACATCTCGCTGTATGTCCCACATCCAAAGTGCCAAGAGAGAGCTTGCTCTCCCTGTCTTTGAGTACTGTTTTCACTGTCCCGGTTACCTCTTTGCTAACATTCTCTTCAGAGCTGCAGTGAAACCAGGAACCACGTGGAGAAGGCACCCACACTGAAAATGCCTGGAAGGAACATTGCGGCTTCTTCTCAGTGTCTCTGATGTCGGGTTTTACTGTCCCGGGAAAGTCTCTGCTAACACCCTGCAGAGCGCAGTGCCCAATATACAGAAACGTCTTGCGGTATCTCCTACAGGGAAAGTGCCAGGAGGGAATTGTCGATCTTGTTCTCAGTGTCTCTGAGAATTGCTCTGATTATCCATGTGACCTCTTTGCTAAGACTCTCCAGAGAGCCGTCCTCAAAACCAACACACATCTTGACATATCTCCCACATTGATCGCAGTGTCTCCAGGAACGGCATTCAAGGAGCCAGGAACTTTTCTCCCTACACTGTCCATTGAGTTGTCCTCAAAACCAATATACATCCTGCTGTATCTCCCACATGGAAAGTGCCAGGAGGGAAAAGTGGGGATTATGCTTAGACTTTCTCGGAACTGCTTCAAATCAACTAGATATCTTTGTGCTGTAAATCTCCCAACAGCCAAACGCAAAAGCAGCAAACATCTCGCTGTATGTCCCACATCCAAAGTGCCAAGAGAGAGCTTGCTCTCCCTGTCTTTGAGTACTGTTTTCACTGTCCCGGTTACCTCTTTGCTAACATTCTCTTCAGAGCTGCAGTGAAACCAGGAACCACGTGGAGAAGGCACCCACACTGAAAATGCCTGGAAGGAACATTGGGGCTCCTTCTCAGTGTCTCTGATGTCGGGTTTTACTGTCCCGGGAAAGTCTCTGCTAACACCCTGCGGAGCGCAGTGCCCAATATACAGAAACATCTTGCGGTATCTCCTACAGGGAAAGTGCCAGGAGGGAATTGTCGATCTTGTTCTCAGTGTCTCTGAGAATTGCTCTGATTATCCATGTGACCTCTTTGCTAAGACTCTCCAGAGAGCCGTCCTCAAAACCAACACACATCTTGACATATCTCCCACATTGATCGCAGTGTCTCCAGGAACGGCATTCAAGGAGCCAGGAACTTTTCTCCCTACACTGCCCATTGAGTTGTCCTCAAAACCAATATACATCCTGATATATCTCCCACATGGAATGTGCCAGGAGGGAAAAGTGGGGATTATGCTTAGACTTTCTCAGAACTGCTTCAAATCAACTAGATATCTTTGAGCTGTAAATCTCCCAACAGCCAAACGCAAAAGCAGCAAACATCTCGCTGTATGTCCCACATCCAAAGTGCCAAGAAGTAATGGTGAGCTTGCTCTCCCTGTCTTTGAGTACTGTTTTCACTGTCCCGGTTACCTCTTTGCTAACATTCTCTTCAGAGCTGCAGTGAAACCAGGAACCACGTGGAGAAGGCACCCACACTGAAAATGCCTGGAAGGAACATTGCGGCTTCTTCTCAGTGTCTCTGACATAGGGTTTCACTGTCCCGGGAAAGTCTCTGCTAACACCCTGCAGAGCGCAGTGCCCAATATACAGAAACGTCTTGCGGTATCTCCTACAGGGAAAGTGCCAGGAGGGAATTGTGGAGCTTGTTCTCAGTGTCTCTGAGAATTGCTCTGATTATCCCTGTGACCTCTTTGCTAAGACTCTCCAGAGAGCCGTCCTCAAAACCAACACACATCTTGACATATCTCCCACATTGATCGCAGTGTCTCCAGGAACGGCATTCAAGGAGCCAGGAACTTTTCTCCCTACACTGTCCATTGAGTTGTCCTCAAAACCAATATACATCCTGCTGTATCTCCCACATGGAATGTGCTAGGCGAGAAAAGTGGGGATCAAGCTTAGACTTTCTCGGAACTGCTTCAAATCAACTAGATATCTTTGTGCTGTAAATCTCCCAACAGCCAAACGCAAAAGCAGCAAACATCTCGCTGTATGTCCCACATCCAAAGTGCCAAGAGAGTAATGGTGAGCTTGCTCTCCCTGTCTTTGAGTACTGTTTTCACTGTCCCGGTTACCTCTTTGCTAACATTCTCTTCAGAGCTGCAGTGAAACCAGGAACCACGTGGAGAAGGCACCCACACTGAAAATGCCTGGAAGGAACATTGCGGCTTCTTCTCAGTGTCTCTGATGTCGGGTTTTACTGTCCCGGGAAAGTCTCTGCTAACACCCTGCAGAGCGCAGTGCCCAATATACAGAAACATCTTGCGGTATCTCCTACAGGGAAAGTGCCAGGAGGGAATTGTCGATCTTGTTCTCAGTGTCTCTGAGAATTGCTCTGATTATCCATGTGACCTCTTTGCTAAGACTCTCCAGAGAGCCGTCCTCAAAACCAACACACATCTTGACATATCTCCCACATTGATCGCAGTGTCTCCAGGAACGGCATTCAAGGAGCCAGGAACTTTTCTCCCTACACTGTCCATTGAGTTGTCCTCAAAACCAATATACATCCTGCTGTATCTCCCACATGGAAAGTGCCAGGAGGGAAAAGTGGGGATTATGCTTAGACTTTCTCGGAACTGCTTCAAATCAACTAGATATCTTTGAGCTGTAAATCTCCCAACAGCCAAACGCAAAAGCAGCAAACATCTCGCTGTATGTCCCACATCCAAAGCGCCAAGAGAGAGCTTGCTCTCCCTGTCTTTGAGTACTGTTTTCACTGTCCCGGTTACCTCTTTGCTAACATTCTCTTCAGAGCTGCAGTGAAACCAGGAACCACGTGGAGAAGGCACCCACACTGAAAATGCCTGGAAGGAACATTGCGGCTTCTTCTCAGTGTCTCTGACATAGGGTTTCACTGTCCCGGGAAAGTCTCTGCTAACACCCTGCAGAGCGCAGTGCCCAATATCCAGAAACGTCTTGCGGTATCTCCTACAGGGAAAGTGCCAGGAGGGAATTGTGGAGCTTGTTCTCAGTGTCTCTGAGAATTGCTCTGATTATCCCTGTGACCTCTTTGCTAAGACTCTCCAGAGAGCCGTCCTCAAAACCAACACACATCTTGACATATCTCCCACATTGATCGCAGTGTCTCCAGGAACGGCATTCAAGGAGCCAGGAACTTTTCTCCCTACACTGTCCATTGAGTTGTCCTCAAAACCAATATACATCCTGCTGTATCTCCCACATGGAATGTGCCAGGAGGGAAAAGTGGGGATTATGCTTAGACTTTCTCGGAACTGCTTCAAATCAACTAGATATCTTTGTGCTGTAAATCTCCCAACAGCCAAACGCAAAAGCAGCAAACATCTCGCTGTATGTCCCACATCCAAAGTGCCAAGAGAGAGCTTGCTCTCCCTGTCTTTGAGTACTGTTTTCACTGTCCCGATTACCTCTTTGCTAACATTCTCTTCAGAGCTGCAGTGAAACCAGGAACCACGTGGAGAAGGCACCCACACTGAAAATGCCTGGAAGGAGCATTGCGGCTTCTTCTCAGTGTCTCTGACATAGGGTTTCACTGTCCCGGGAAAGTCTCTGCTAACACCCTGCAGAGCGCAGTGCCCAATATACAGAAACGTCTTGCGGTATCTCCTACAGGGAAAGTGCCAGGAGGGAATTGTGGAGCTTGTTCTCAGTGTCTCTGAGAATTGCTCTGATTATCCCTGTGACCTCTTTGCTAAGACTCTCCAGAGAGCCGTCCTCAAAACCAACACACATCTTGACATATCGCCCACATTGATCGCAGTGTCTCCAGGAACGGCATTCAAGGAGCCAGGAACTTTTCTCCCTACACTGTCCATTGAGTTGTCCTCAAAACCAATATACATCCTGCTGTATCTCCCACATGGAATGTGCCAGGAGGGAAAAGTGGGGATTATGCTTAGACTTTCTCAGAACTGCTTCAAATCAACTAGATATCTTTGTGCTGTAAATCTCCCAACAGCCAAATGCAAAAGCAGCAGACATCTCGCTGTATGTCCCACATCCAAAGTGCCAAGAGAGAGCTTGCTCTCCCTGTCTTTGAGTACTGTTTTCACTGTCCCGGTTACCTCTTTGCTAACATTCTCTTCAGAGCTGCAGTGAAACCAGGAACCACGTGGAGAAGGCACCCACACTCAAAATGCCTGGAAGGAGCATTGCGGCTTCTTCTCAGTGTCTCTGACATAGGGTTTCACTGTCCCGGGAAAGTCTCTGCTAACACCCTGCAGAGCGCAGTGCCCAATATACAGAAACGTCTTGCGGTATCTCCTACAGGGAAAGTGCCAGGAGGGAATTGTGGAGCTTGGTCTCAGTGTCTCTGAGAATTGCTCTGATTATCCCTGTGACCTCTTTGCTAAGACTCTCCAGAGAGCCGTCCTCAAAACCAACACACATCTTGACATATCTCCCACATTGATCGCAGTGTCTCCAGGAATGGCATTCAAGGAGCCAGGAACTTTTCTCCCTACACTGTCCATTGAGTTGTCCTCAAAACCAATATACATCCTGCTGTATCTCCCACATGGAATGTGCCAGGAGGGAAAAGTGGGGATTATGCTTAGACTTTCTCAGAACTGCTTCAAATCAACTAGATATCTTTGTGCTGTAAATCTCCCAACAGCCAAACGCAAAAGCAGCAAACATCTCGCTGTATGTCCCACATCCAAAGTGCCAAGAGAGAGCTTGCTCTCCCTGTCTTTGAGTACTGTTTTCACTGTCCCGGTTACCTCTTTGCTAACATTCTCTTCAGAGCTGCAGTGAAACCAGGAACCACGTGGAGAAGGCACCCACACTGAAAATGCCTGGAAGGAGCATTGCGGCTTCTTCTCAGTGTCTCTGACATAGGGTTTCACTGTCCCGGGAAAGTCTCTGCTAACACCCTGCAGAGCGCAGTGCCCAATATACAGAAACGTCTTGCGGTATCTCCTACAGGGAAAGTGCCAGGAGGGAATTGTCGATCTTGTTCTCAGTGTCTCTGAGAATTGCTCTGATTATCCGTGTGACCTCTTTGCTAAGACTCTCCAGAGAGCCGTCCTCAAAACCAACACACATCTTGACATATCTCCCACATTGATCGCAGTGTCTCCAGGAACGGCATTCAAGGAGCCAGGAACTTTTCTCCCTACGCTGTCCATTGAGTTGTCCTCAAAACCAATATACATCCTGCTGTATCTCCCACATGGAATGTGCCAGGCGGGAAAAGTGGGGATCAAGCTTACACTTTCTCGGAACTGCTTCAAATCAACTAGATATCTTTGAGCTGTAAATCTCCCAACAGCCAAACGCAAAAGCAGCAAACATCTCGCTGTATGTCCCACATCCAAAGTGCCAAGAGAGTAATGGTGAGCTTGCTCTCCCTGTCTTTGAGTACTGTTTTCACTGTCCCGATTACCTCTTTGCTAACATTCTCTTCAGAGCTGCAGTGAAACCAGGAACCACGTGGAGAAGGCACCCACACTGAAAATGCCTGGAAGGAGCATTGCGGCTTCTTCTCAGTGTCTCTGACATAGGGTTTCACTGTCCCGGGAAAGTCTCTGCTAACACCCTGCAGAGCGCAGTGCCCAATATCCAGAAACGTCTTGCGGTATCTCCTACAGGGAAAGTGCCAGGAGGGAATTGTGGAGCTTGTTCTCAGTGTCTCTGAGAATTGCTCTGATTATCCCTGTGACCTCTTTGCTAAGACTCTCCAGAGAGCCGTCCTCAAAACCAACACACATCTTGACATATCTCCCACATTGATCGCAGTGTCTCCAGGAACGGCATTCAAGGAGCCAGGAACTTTTCTCCCTACACTGTCCATTGAGTTGTCCTCAAAACCAATATACATCCTGCTGTATCTCCCACATGGAATGTGCCAGGAGGGAAAAGTGGGGATTATGCTTAGACTTTCTCGGAACTGCTTCAAATCAACTAGATATCTTTGTGCTGTAAATCTCCCAACAGCCAAACGCAAAAGCAGCAAACATCTCGCTGTATGTCCCACATCCAAAGTGCCAAGAGAGAGCTTGCTCTCCCTGTCTTTGAGTACTGTTTTCACTGTCCCGATTACCTCTTTGCTAACATTCTCTTCAGAGCTGCAGTGAAACCAGGAACCACGTGGAGAAGGCACCCACACTGAAAATGCCTGGAAGGAGCATTGCGGCTTCTTCTCAGTGTCTCTGACATAGGGTTTCACTGTCCCGGGAAAGTCTCTGCTAACACCCTGCAGAGCGCAGTGCCCAATATACAGAAACGTCTTGCGGTATCTCCTACAGGGAAAGTGCCAGGAGGGAATTGTGGAGCTTGTTCTCAGTGTCTCTGAGAATTGCTCTGATTATCCCTGTGACCTCTTTGCTAAGACTCTCCAGAGAGCCGTCCTCAAAACCAACACACATCTTGACATATCGCCCACATTGATCGCAGTGTCTCCAGGAACGGCATTCAAGGAGCCAGGAACTTTTCTCCCTACACTGTCCATTGAGTTGTCCTCAAAACCAATATACATCCTGCTGTATCTCCCACATGGAATGTGCCAGGAGGGAAAAGTGGGGATTATGCTTAGACTTTCTCAGAACTGCTTCAAATCAACTAGATATCTTTGTGCTGTAAATCTCCCAACAGCCAAATGCAAAAGCAGCAGACATCTCGCTGTATGTCCCACATCCAAAGTGCCAAGAGAGAGCTTGCTCTCCCTGTCTTTGAGTACTGTTTTCACTGTCCCGGTTACCTCTTTGCTAACATTCTCTTCAGAGCTGCAGTGAAACCAGGAACCACGTGGAGAAGGCACCCACACTCAAAATGCCTGGAAGGAGCATTGCGGCTTCTTCTCAGTGTCTCTGACATAGGGTTTCACTGTCCCGGGAAAGTCTCTGCTAACACCCTGCAGAGCGCAGTGCCCAATATACAGAAACGTCTTGCGGTATCTCCTACAGGGAAAGTGCCAGGAGGGAATTGTGGAGCTTGGTCTCAGTGTCTCTGAGAATTGCTCTGATTATCCCTGTGACCTCTTTGCTAAGACTCTCCAGAGAGCCGTCCTCAAAACCAACACACATCTTGACATATCTCCCACATTGATCGCAGTGTCTCCAGGAATGGCATTCAAGGAGCCAGGAACTTTTCTCCCTACACTGTCCATTGAGTTGTCCTCAAAACCAATATACATCCTGCTGTATCTCCCACATGGAATGTGCCAGGAGGGAAAAGTGGGGATTATGCTTAGACTTTCTCAGAACTGCTTCAAATCAACTAGATATCTTTGTGCTGTAAATCTCCCAACAGCCAAACGCAAAAGCAGCAAACATCTCGCTGTATGTCCCACATCCAAAGTGCCAAGAGAGAGCTTGCTCTCCCTGTCTTTGAGTACTGTTTTCACTGTCCCGGTTACCTCTTTGCTAACATTCTCTTCAGAGCTGCAGTGAAACCAGGAACCACGTGGAGAAGGCACCCACACTGAAAATGCCTGGAAGGAGCATTGCGGCTTCTTCTCAGTGTCTCTGACATAGGGTTTCACTGTCCCGGGAAAGTCTCTGCTAACACCCTGCAGAGCGCAGTGCCCAATATACAGAAACGTCTTGCGGTATCTCCTACAGGGAAAGTGCCAGGAGGGAATTGTCGATCTTGTTCTCAGTGTCTCTGAGAATTGCTCTGATTATCCGTGTGACCTCTTTGCTAAGACTCTCCAGAGAGCCGTCCTCAAAACCAACACACATCTTGACATATCTCCCACATTGATCGCAGTGTCTCCAGGAACGGCATTCAAGGAGCCAGGAACTTTTCTCCCTACGCTGTCCATTGAGTTGTCCTCAAAACCAATATACATCCTGCTGTATCTCCCACATGGAATGTGCCAGGCGGGAAAAGTGGGGATCAAGCTTACACTTTCTCGGAACTGCTTCAAATCAACTAGATATCTTTGAGCTGTAAATCTCCCAACAGCCAAACGCAAAAGCAGCAAACATCTCGCTGTATGTCCCACATCCAAAGTGCCAAGAGAGTAATGGTGAGCTTGCTCTCCCTGTCTTTGAGTACTGTTTTCACTGTCCCGATTACCTCTTTGCTAACATTCTCTTCAGAGCTGCAGTGAAACCAGGAACCACGTGGAGAAGGCACCCACACTGAAAATGCCTGGAAGGAGCATTGCGGCTTCTTCTCAGTGTCTCTGACATAGGGTTTCACTGTCCCGGGAAAGTCTCTGCTAACACCCTGCAGAGCGCAGTGCCCAATATCCAGAAACGTCTTGCGGTATCTCCTACAGGGAAAGTGCCAGGAGGGAATTGTGGAGCTTGTTCTCAGTGTCTCTGAGAATTGCTCTGATTATCCCTGTGACCTCTTTGCTAAGACTCTCCAGAGAGCCGTCCTCAAAACCAACACACATCTTGACATATCTCCCACATTGATCGCAGTGTCTCCAGGAACGGCATTCAAGGAGCCAGGAACTTTTCTCCCTACACTGTCCATTGAGTTGTCCTCAAAACCAATATACATCCTGCTGTATCTCCCACATGGAATGTGCTAGGCGAGAAAAGTGGGGATCAAGCTTAGACTTTCTCGGAACTGCTTCAAATCAACTAGATATCTTTGTGCTGTAAATCTCCCAACAGCCAAACGCAAAAGCAGCAAACATCTCGCTGTATGTCCCACATCCAAAGTGCCAAGAGAGAGCTTGCTCTCCCTGTCTTTGAGTACTGTTTTCACTGTCCCGGTTACCTCTTTGCTAACATTCTCTTCAGAGCTGCAGTGAAACCAGGAACCACGTGGAGAAGGCACCCACACTGAAAATGCCTGGAAGGAACATTGCGGCTTCTTCTCAGTGTCTCTGATGTCGGGTTTTACTGTCCCGGGAAAGTCTCTGCTAACACCCTGCAGAGCGCAGTGCCCAATATACAGAAACGTCTTGCGGTATCTCCTACAGGGAAAGTGCCAGGAGGGAATTGTCGATCTTGTTCTCAGTGTCTCTGAGAATTGCTCTGATTATCCATGTGACCTCTTTGCTAAGACTCTCCAGAGAGCCGTCCTCAAAACCAACACACATCTTGACATATCTCCCACATTGATCGCAGTGTCTCCAGGAACGGCATTCAAGGAGCCAGGAACTTTTCTCCCTACACTGTCCATTGAGTTGTCCTCAAAACCAATATACATCCTGCTGTATCTCCCACATGGAAAGTGCCAGGAGGGAAAAGTGGGGATTATGCTTAGACTTTCTCGGAACTGCTTCAAATCAACTAGATATCTTTGTGCTGTAAATCTCCCAACAGCCAAACGCAAAAGCAGCAAACATCTCGCTGTATGTCCCACATCCAAAGTGCCAAGAGAGAGCTTGCTCTCCCTGTCTTTGAGTACTGTTTTCACTGTCCCGGTTACCTCTTTGCTAACATTCTCTTCAGAGCTGCAGTGAAACCAGGAACCACGTGGAGAAGGCACCCACACTGAAAATGCCTGGAAGGAACATTGGGGCTCCTTCTCAGTGTCTCTGATGTCGGGTTTTACTGTCCCGGGAAAGTCTCTGCTAACACCCTGCGGAGCGCAGTGCCCAATATACAGAAACATCTTGCGGTATCTCCTACAGGGAAAGTGCCAGGAGGGAATTGTCGATCTTGTTCTCAGTGTCTCTGAGAATTGCTCTGATTATCCATGTGACCTCTTTGCTAAGACTCTCCAGAGAGCCGTCCTCAAAACCAACACACATCTTGACATATCTCCCACATTGATCGCAGTGTCTCCAGGAACGGCATTCAAGGAGCCAGGAACTTTTCTCCCTACACTGCCCATTGAGTTGTCCTCAAAACCAATATACATCCTGATATATCTCCCACATGGAATGTGCCAGGAGGGAAAAGTGGGGATTATGCTTAGACTTTCTCAGAACTGCTTCAAATCAACTAGATATCTTTGAGCTGTAAATCTCCCAACAGCCAAACGCAAAAGCAGCAAACATCTCGCTGTATGTCCCACATCCAAAGTGCCAAGAAGTAATGGTGAGCTTGCTCTCCCTGTCTTTGAGTACTGTTTTCACTGTCCCGGTTACCTCTTTGCTAACATTCTCTTCAGAGCTGCAGTGAAACCAGGAACCACGTGGAGAAGGCACCCACACTGAAAATGCCTGGAAGGAACATTGCGGCTTCTTCTCAGTGTCTCTGACATAGGGTTTCACTGTCCCGGGAAAGTCTCTGCTAACACCCTGCAGAGCGCAGTGCCCAATATACAGAAACGTCTTGCGGTATCTCCTACAGGGAAAGTGCCAGGAGGGAATTGTGGAGCTTGTTCTCAGTGTCTCTGAGAATTGCTCTGATTATCCCTGTGACCTCTTTGCTAAGACTCTCCAGAGAGCCGTCCTCAAAACCAACACACATCTTGACATATCTCCCACATTGATCGCAGTGTCTCCAGGAACGGCATTCAAGGAGCCAGGAACTTTTCTCCCTACACTGTCCATTGAGTTGTCCTCAAAACCAATATACATCCTGCTGTATCTCCCACATGGAATGTGCTAGGCGAGAAAAGTGGGGATCAAGCTTAGACTTTCTCGGAACTGCTTCAAATCAACTAGATATCTTTGTGCTGTAAATCTCCCAACAGCCAAACGCAAAAGCAGCAAACATCTCGCTGTATGTCCCACATCCAAAGTGCCAAGAGAGTAATGGTGAGCTTGCTCTCCCTGTCTTTGAGTACTGTTTTCACTGTCCCGGTTACCTCTTTGCTAACATTCTCTTCAGAGCTGCAGTGAAACCAGGAACCACGTGGAGAAGGCACCCACACTGAAAATGCCTGGAAGGAACATTGCGGCTTCTTCTCAGTGTCTCTGATGTCGGGTTTTACTGTCCCGGGAAAGTCTCTGCTAACACCCTGCAGAGCGCAGTGCCCAATATACAGAAACATCTTGCGGTATCTCCTACAGGGAAAGTGCCAGGAGGGAATTGTGGAGCTTGTTCTCAGTGTCTCTGAGAATTGCTCTGATTATCCCTGTGACCTCTTTGCTAAGACTCTCCAGAGAGCCGTCCTCAAAACCAACACACATCTTGACATATCTCCCACATTGATCGCAGTGTCTCCAGGAACGGCATTCAAGGAGCCAGGAACTTTTCTCCCTACACTGTCCATTGAGTTGTCCTCAAAACCAATATACATCCTGCTGTATCTCCCACATGGAAAGTGCCAGGAGGGAAAAGTGGGGATTATGCTTAGACTTTCTCGGAACTGCTTCAAATCAACTAGATATCTTTGAGCTGTAAATCTCCCAACAGCCAAACGCAAAAGCAGCAAACATCTCGCTGTATGTCCCACATCCAAAGCGCCAAGAGAGAGCTTGCTCTCCCTGTCTTTGAGTACTGTTTTCACTGTCCCGGTTACCTCTTTGCTAACATTCTCTTCAGAGCTGCAGTGAAACCAGGAACCACGTGGAGAAGGCACCCACACTGAAAATGCCTGGAAGGAACATTGCGGCTTCTTCTCAGTGTCTCTGATGTCGGGTTTTACTGTCCCGGGAAAGTCTCTGCTAACACCCTGCAGAGCGCAGTGCCCAATATACAGAAACGTCTTGCGGTATCTCCTACAGGGAAAGTGCCAGGAGGGAATTGTCGATCCTGTTCTCAGTGTCTCTGAGAATTGCTCTGATTACCCGTGTGACCTCTTTGCTAAGACTCTCCAGAGAGCCGTCCTCAAAACCAACACACATCTTGACATATCTCCCACATTGATCGCAGTGTCTCCAGGAATGGCATTCAAGGAGCCAGGAACTTTTCTCCCTACACTGTCCATTGAGTTGTCCTCAAAACCAATATACATCCTGCTGTATCTCCCACATGGAATGTGCCAGGCGGGAAAAGTGGGGATCAAGCTTACACTTTCTCGGAACTGCTTCAAATCAACTAGATATCTTTGAGCTGTAAATCTACCAACAGCCAAACGCAAAAGCAGCAAACATCTCGCTGTATGTCCCACATCCAAAGTGCCAAGAGAGTAATGGTGAGCTTGCTCTCCCTGTCTTTGAGTACTGTTTTCACTGTCCCGATTACCTCTTTGCTAACATTCTCTTCAGAGCTGCAGTGAAACCAGGAACCACGTGGAGAAGGCACCCACACTGAAAATGCCTGGAAGGAACATTGCGGCTTCTTCTCAGTGTCTCTGACATAGGGTTTCACTGTCCCGGGAAAGTCTCTGCTAACACCCTGCAGAGCGCAGTGCCCAATATACAGAAACGTCTTGCGGTATCTCCTACAGGGAAAGTGCCAGGAGGGAATTGTGGAGCTTGTTCTCAGTGTCTCTGAGAATTGCTCTGATTATCCCTGTGACCTCTTTGCTAAGACTCTCCAGAGAGCCGTCCTCAAAACCAACACACATCTTGACATATCTCCCACATTGATCGCAGTGTCTCCAGGAACGGCATTCAAGGAGCCAGGAACTTTTCTCCCTACACTGTCCATTGAGTTGTCCTCAAACCCAATATACATCCTGCTGTATCTCCCACATGGAATGTGCCAGGCAGGAAAAGTGGGGATCAAGCTTACACTTTCTCGGAACTGCTTCAAATCAACTAGATATCTTTGTGCTGTAAATCTCCCAACAGCCAAACGCAAAAGCAGCAAACATCTCGCTGTATGTCCCACATCCAAAGTGCCAAGAGAGTAATGGTGAGCTTGCTCTCCCTGTCTTTGAGTACTGTTTTCACTGTCCCGGTTACCTCTTTGCTAACATTCTCTTCAGAGCTGCAGTGAAACCAGGAACCACGTGGAGAAGGCACCCACACTGAAAATGCCTGGAAGGAACATTGCGGCTTCTTCTCAGTGTCTCTGATGTCGGGTTTTACTGTCCCGGGAAAGTCTCTGCTAACACCCTGCAGAGCGCAGTGCCCAATATACAGAAACATCTTGCGGTATCTCCTACAGGGAAAGTGCCAGGAGGGAATTGTCGATCTTGTTCTCAGTGTCTCTGAGAATTGCTCTGATTATCCATGTGACCTCTTTGCTAAGACTCTCCAGAGAGCCGTCCTCAAAACCAACACACATCTTGACATATCTCCCACATTGATCGCAGTGTCTCCAGGAACGGCATTCAAGGAGCCAGGAACTTTTCTCCCTACACTGTCCATTGAGTTGTCCTCAAAACCAATATACATCCTGCTGTATCTCCCACATGGAAAGTGCCAGGAGGGAAAAGTGGGGATTATGCTTAGACTTTCTCGGAACTGCTTCAAATCAACTAGATATCTTTGAGCTGTAAATCTCCCAACAGCCAAACGCAAAAGCAGCAAACATCTCGCTGTATGTCCCACATCCAAAGCGCCAAGAGAGAGCTTGCTCTCCCTGTCTTTGAGTACTGTTTTCACTGTCCCGGTTACCTCTTTGCTAACATTCTCTTCAGAGCTGCAGTGAAACCAGGAACCACGTGGAGAAGGCACCCACACTGAAAATGCCTGGAAGGAACATTGGGGCTTCTTCTCAGTGTCTCTGATGTCGGGTTTTACTGTCCCGGGAAAGTCTCTGCTAACACCCTGCAGAGCGCAGTGCCCAATATACAGAAACGTCTTGCGGTATCTCCTACAGGGAAAGTGCCAGGAGGGAATTGTCGATCCTGTTCTCAGTGTCTCTGAGAATTGCTCTGATTACCCGTGTGACCTCTTTGCTAAGACTCTCCAGAGAGCCGTCCTCAAAACCAACACACATCTTGACATATCTCCCACATTGATCGCAGTGTCTCCAGGAATGGCATTCAAGGAGCCAGGAACTTTTCTCCCTACACTGTCCATTGAGTTGTCCTCAAAACCAATATACATCCTGCTGTATCTCCCACATGGAATGTGCCAGGCGGGAAAAGTGGGGATCAAGCTTACACTTTCTCGGAACTGCTTCAAATCAACTAGATATCTTTGAGCTGTAAATCTCCCAACAGCCAAACGCAAAAGCAGCAAACATCTCGCTGTATGTCCCACATCCAAAGTGCCAAGAGAGTAATGGTGAGCTTGCTCTCCCTGTCTTTGAGTACTGTTTTCACTGTCCCGATTACCTCTTTGCTAACATTCTCTTCAGAGCTGCAGTGAAACCAGGAACCACGTGGAGAAGGCACCCACACTGAAAATGCCTGGAAGGAACATTGCGGCTTCTTCTCAGTGTCTCTGACATAGGGTTTCACTGTCCCGGGAAAGTCTCTGCTAACACCCTGCAGAGCGCAGTGCCCAATATACAGAAACGTCTTGCGGTATCTCCTACAGGGAAAGTGCCAGGAGGGAATTGTGGAGCTTGTTCTCAGTGTCTCTGAGAATTGCTCTGATTATCCCTGTGACCTCTTTGCTAAGACTCTCCAGAGAGCCGTCCTCAAAACCAACACACATCTTGACATATCTCCCACATTTATCGCAGTGTCTCCAGGAACGGCATTCAAGGAGCCAGGAACTTTTCTCCCTACACTGTCCATTGAGTTGTCCTCAAAACCAATATACATCCTGCTGTATCTCCCACATGGAATGTGCTAGGCGAGAAAAGTGGGGATCAAGCTTAGACTTTCTCGGAACTGCTTCAAATCAACTAGATATCTTTGTGCTGTAAATCTCCCAACAGCCAAACGCAAAAGCAGCAAACATCTCGCTGTATGTCCCACATCCAAAGTGCCAAGAGAGTAATGGTGAGCTTGCTCTCCCTGTCTTTGAGTACTGTTTTCACTGTCCCGGTTACCTCTTTGCTAACATTCTCTTCAGAGCTGCAGTGAAACCAGGAACCACGTGGAGAAGGCACCCACACTGAAAATGCCTGGAAGGAACATTGCGGCTTCTTCTCAGTGTCTCTGATGTCGGGTTTTACTGTCCCGGGAAAGTCTCTGCTAACACCCTGCAGAGCGCAGTGCCCAATATACAGAAACATCTTGCGGTATCTCCTACAGGGAAAGTGCCAGGAGGGAATTGTCGATCTTGTTCTCAGTGTCTCTGAGATTATCTCTGATTATCCATGTGACCTCTTTGCTAAGACTCTCCAGAGAGCCGTCCTCAAAACCAACACACATCTTGACATATCTCCCACATTGATCGCAGTGTCTCCAGGAACGGCATTCAAGGAGCCAGGAACTTTTCTCCCTACACTGTCCATTGAGTTGTCCTCAAAACCAATATACATCCTGCTGTATCTCCCACATGGAATGTGCCAGGAGGGAAAAGTGGGGATTATGCTTAGACTTTCTCGGAACTGCTTCAAATCAACTAGATATCTTTGAGCTGTAAATCTCCCAACAGCCAAACGCAAAAGCAGCAAACATCTCGCTGTATGTCCCACATCCAAAGTGCCAAGAGAGAGCTTGCTCTCCCTGTCTTTGAGTACTGTTTTCACTGTCCCGGTTACCTCTTTGCTAACATTCTCTTCAGAGCTGCAGTGAAACCAGGAACCACGTGGAGAAGGCACCCACACTGAAAATGCCTGGAAGGAACATTGGGGCTCCTTCTCAGTGTCTCTGATGTCGGGTTTTACTGTCCCGGGAAAGTCTCTGCTAACACCCTGCAGAGCGCAGTGCCCAATATACAGAAACATCTTGCGGTATCTCCTACAGGGAAAGTGCCAGGAGGGAATTGTCGATCTTGTTCTCAGTGTCTCTGAGAATTGCTCTGATTATCCATGTGACCTCTTTGCTAAGACTCTCCAGAGAGCCGTCCTCAAAACCAACACACATCTTGACATATCTCCCACATTGATCGCAGTGTCTCCAGGAACGGCATTCAAGGAGCCAGGAACTTTTCTCCCTACACTGTCCATTGAGTTGTCCTCAAAACCAATATACATCCTGCTATATCTCCCACATGGAATGTGCCAGGAGGGAAAAGTGGGGATTATGCTTAGACTTTCTCAGAACTGCTTCAAATCAACTAGATATCTTTGAGCTGTAAATCTCCCAACAGCCAAACGCAAAAGCAGCAAACATCTCGCTGTATGTCCCACATCCAAAGTGCCAAGAGAGTAATGGTGAGCTTGCTCTCCCTGTCTTTGAGTACTGTTTTCACTGTCCCGATTACCTCTTTGCTAACATTCTCTTCAGAGCTGCAGTGAAACCAGGAACCACGTGGAGAAGGCACCCACACTGAAAATGCCTGGAAGGAACATTGCGGCTTCTTCTCAGTGTCTCTGACATAGGGTTTCACTGTCCCGGGAAAGTCTCTGCTAACACCCTGCAGAGCGCAGTGCCCAATATACAGAAACGTCTTGCGGTATCTCCTACAGGGAAAGTGCCAGGAGGGAATTGTGGAGCTTGTTCTCAGTGTCTCTGAGAATTGCTCTGATTATCCCTGTGACCTCTTTGCTAAGACTCTCCAGAGAGCCGTCCTCAAAACCAACACACATCTTGACATATCTCCCACATTTATCGCAGTGTCTCCAGGAACGGCATTCAAGGAGCCAGGAACTTTTCTCCCTACACTGTCCATTGAGTTGTCCTCAAAACCAATATACATCCTGCTGTATCTCCCACATGGAATGTGCTAGGCGAGAAAAGTGGGGATCAAGCTTAGACTTTCTCGGAACTGCTTCAAATCAACTAGATATCTTTGTGCTGTAAATCTCCCAACAGCCAAACGCAAAAGCAGCAAACATCTCGCTGTATGTCCCACATCCAAAGTGCCAAGAGAGTAATGGTGAGCTTGCTCTCCCTGTCTTTGAGTACTGTTTTCACTGTCCCGGTTACCTCTTTGCTAACATTCTCTTCAGAGCTGCAGTGAAACCAGGAACCACGTGGAGAAGGCACCCACACTGAAAATGCCTGGAAGGAACATTGCGGCTTCTTCTCAGTGTCTCTGATGTCGGGTTTTACTGTCCCGGGAAAGTCTCTGCTAACACCCTGCAGAGCGCAGTGCCCAATATACAGAAACATCTTGCGGTATCTCCTACAGGGAAAGTGCCAGGAGGGAATTGTCGATCTTGTTCTCAGTGTCTCTGAGATTATCTCTGATTATCCATGTGACCTCTTTGCTAAGACTCTCCAGAGAGCCGTCCTCAAAACCAACACACATCTTGACATATCTCCCACATTGATCGCAGTGTCTCCAGGAACGGCATTCAAGGAGCCAGGAACTTTTCTCCCTACACTGTCCATTGAGTTGTCCTCAAAACCAATATACATCCTGCTGTATCTCCCACATGGAATGTGCCAGGAGGGAAAAGTGGGGATTATGCTTAGACTTTCTCGGAACTGCTTCAAATCAACTAGATATCTTTGAGCTGTAAATCTCCCAACAGCCAAACGCAAAAGCAGCAAACATCTCGCTGTATGTCCCACATCCAAAGTGCCAAGAGAGAGCTTGCTCTCCCTGTCTTTGAGTACTGTTTTCACTGTCCCGGTTACCTCTTTGCTAACATTCTCTTCAGAGCTGCAGTGAAACCAGGAACCACGTGGAGAAGGCACCCACACTGAAAATGCCTGGAAGGAACATTGGGGCTCCTTCTCAGTGTCTCTGATGTCGGGTTTTACTGTCCCGGGAAAGTCTCTGCTAACACCCTGCAGAGCGCAGTGCCCAATATACAGAAACATCTTGCGGTATCTCCTACAGGGAAAGTGCCAGGAGGGAATTGTCGATCTTGTTCTCAGTGTCTCTGAGAATTGCTCTGATTATCCATGTGACCTCTTTGCTAAGACTCTCCAGAGAGCCGTCCTCAAAACCAACACACATCTTGACATATCTCCCACATTGATCGCAGTGTCTCCAGGAACGGCATTCAAGGAGCCAGGAACTTTTCTCCCTACACTGTCCATTGAGTTGTCCTCAAAACCAATATACATCCTGCTATATCTCCCACATGGAATGTGCCAGGAGGGAAAAGTGGGGATTATGCTTAGACTTTCTCAGAACTGCTTCAAATCAACTAGATATCTTTGAGCTGTAAATCTCCCAACAGCCAAACGCAAAAGCAGCAAACATCTCGCTGTATGTCCCACATCCAAAGTGCCAAGAGAGTAATGGTGAGCTTGCTCTCCCTGTCTTTGAGTACTGTTTTCACTGTCCCGATTACCTCTTTGCTAACATTCTCTTCAGAGCTGCAGTGAAACCAGGAACCACGTGGAGAAGGCACCCACACTGAAAATGCCTGGAAGGAACATTGCGGCTTCTTCTCAGTGTCTCTGACATAGGGTTTCACTGTCCCGGGAAAGTCTCTGCTAACACCCTGCAGAGCGCAGTGCCCAATATACAGAAACGTCTTGCGGTATCTCCTACAGGGAAAGTGCCAGGAGGGAATTGTGGAGCTTGTTCTCAGTGTCTCTGAGAATTGCTCTGATTATCCCTGTGACCTCTTTGCTAAGACTCTCCAGAGAGCCGTCCTCAAAACCAACACACATCTTGACATATCTCCCACATTTATCGCAGTGTCTCCAGGAACGGCATTCAAGGAGCCAGGAACTTTTCTCCCTACACTGTCCATTGAGTTGTCCTCAAAACCAATATACATCCTGCTGTATCTCCCACATGGAATGTGCTAGGCGAGAAAAGTGGGGATCAAGCTTAGACTTTCTCGGAACTGCTTCAAATCAACTAGATATCTTTGTGCTGTAAATCTCCCAACAGCCAAACGCAAAAGCAGCAAACATCTCGCTGTATGTCCCACATCCAAAGTGCCAAGAGAGTAATGGTGAGCTTGCTCTCCCTGTCTTTGAGTACTGTTTTCACTGTCCCGGTTACCTCTTTGCTAACATTCTCTTCAGAGCTGCAGTGAAACCAGGAACCACGTGGAGAAGGCACCCACACTGAAAATGCCTGGAAGGAACATTGCGGCTTCTTCTCAGTGTCTCTGATGTCGGGTTTTACTGTCCCGGGAAAGTCTCTGCTAACACCCTGCAGAGCGCAGTGCCCAATATACAGAAACATCTTGCGGTATCTCCTACAGGGAAAGTGCCAGGAGGGAATTGTCGATCTTGTTCTCAGTGTCTCTGAGATTATCTCTGATTATCCATGTGACCTCTTTGCTAAGACTCTCCAGAGAGCCGTCCTCAAAACCAACACACATCTTGACATATCTCCCACATTGATCGCAGTGTCTCCAGGAACGGCATTCAAGGAGCCAGGAACTTTTCTCCCTACACTGTCCATTGAGTTGTCCTCAAAACCAATATACATCCTGCTGTATCTCCCACATGGAATGTGCCAGGAGGGAAAAGTGGGGATTATGCTTAGACTTTCTCGGAACTGCTTCAAATCAACTAGATATCTTTGAGCTGTAAATCTCCCAACAGCCAAACGCAAAAGCAGCAAACATCTCGCTGTATGTCCCACATCCAAAGTGCCAAGAGAGAGCTTGCTCTCCCTGTCTTTGAGTACTGTTTTCACTGTCCCGGTTACCTCTTTGCTAACATTCTCTTCAGAGCTGCAGTGAAACCAGGAACCACGTGGAGAAGGCACCCACACTGAAAATGCCTGGAAGGAACATTGGGGCTCCTTCTCAGTGTCTCTGATGTCGGGTTTTACTGTCCCGGGAAAGTCTCTGCTAACACCCTGCAGAGCGCAGTGCCCAATATACAGAAACATCTTGCGGTATCTCCTACAGGGAAAGTGCCAGGAGGGAATTGTCGATCTTGTTCTCAGTGTCTCTGAGAATTGCTCTGATTATCCATGTGACCTCTTTGCTAAGACTCTCCAGAGAGCCGTCCTCAAAACCAACACACATCTTGACATATCTCCCACATTGATCGCAGTGTCTCCAGGAACGGCATTCAAGGAGCCAGGAACTTTTCTCCCTACACTGTCCATTGAGTTGTCCTCAAAACCAATATACATCCTGCTATATCTCCCACATGGAATGTGCCAGGAGGGAAAAGTGGGGATTATGCTTAGACTTTCTCAGAACTGCTTCAAATCAACTAGATATCTTTGTGCTGTAAATCTCCCAACAGCCAAACGCAAAAGCAGCAAACATCTCGCTGTATGTCCCACATCCAAAGTGCCAAGAGAGTAATGGTGAGCTTGCTCTCCCTGTCTTTGAGTACTGTTTTCACTGTCCCGATTACCTCTTTGCTAACATTCTCTTCAGAGCTGCAGTGAAACCAGGAACCACGTGGAGAAGGCACCCACACTGAAAATGCCTGGAAGGAACATTGCGGCTTCTTCTCAGTGTCTCTGACATAGGGTTTCACTGTCCCGGGAAAGTCTCTGCTAACACCCTGCAGAGCGCAGTGCCCAATATACAGAAACGTCTTGCGGTATCTCCTACAGGGAAAGTGCCAGGAGGGAATTGTCGATGTTGTTCTCAGTGTCTCTGAGAATTGCTCTGATTATCCCTGTGACCTCTTTGCTAAGACTCTCCAGAGAGCCGTCCTCAAAACCAACACACATCTTGACATATCTCCCACATTGATCGCAGTGTCTCCAGGAACGGCATTCAAGGAGCCAGGAACTTTTCTCCCTACACTGTCCATTGAGTTGTCCTCAAACCCAATATACATCCTGCTGTATCTCCCACATGGAAAGTGCCAGGAGGGAAAAGTGGGGATTATGCTTAGACTTTCTCGGAACTGCTTCAAATCAACTAGATATCTTTGAGCTGTAAATCTCCCAACAGCCAAACGCAAAAGCAGCAAACATCTCGCTGTATGTCCCACATCCAAAGTGCCAAGAGAGAGCTTGCTCTCCCTGTCTTTGAGTACTGTTTTCACTGTCCCGGTTACCTCTTTGCTAACATTCTCTTCAGAGCTGCAGTGAAACCAGGAACCACGTGGAGAAGGCACCCACACTGAAAATGCCTGGAAGGAACATTGCGGCTTCTTCTCAGTGTCTCTGATGTCGGGTTTTACTGTCCCGGGAAAGTCTCTGCTAACACCCTGCAGAGCGCAGTGCCCAATATACAGAAACATCTTGCGGTATCTCCTACAGGGAAAGTGCCAGGAGGGAATTGTCGAGCTTGTTCTCAGTGTCTCTGAGAATTGCTCTTATTATCCATGTGACCTCTTTGCTAAGACTCTCCAGAGAGCCGTCCTCAAAACCAACACACATCTTGACATATCTCCCACATTGATCGCAGTGTCTCCAGGAACGGCATTCAAGGAGCCAGGAACTTTTCTCCCTACACTGTCCATTGAGTTGTCCTCAAAACCAATATACATCCTGCTGTATCTCCCACATGGAAAGTGCCAGGAGGGAAAAGTGGGGATTATGCTTAGACTTTCTCGGAACTGCTTCAAATCAACTAGATATCTTTGAGCTGTAAATCTCCCAACAGCCAAACGCAAAAGCAGCAAACATCTCGCTGTATGTCCCACATCCAAAGTGCCAAGAGAGAGCTTGCTCTCCCTGTCTTTGAGTACTGTTTTCACTGTCCCGGTTACCTCTTTGCTAACATTCTCTTCAGAGCTGCAGTGAAACCAGGAACCACGTGGAGAAGGCACCCACACTGAAAATGCCTGGAAGGAACATTGGGGCTCCTTCTCAGTGTCTCTGATGTCGGGTTTTACTGTCCCGGGAAAGTCTCTGCTAACACCCTGCGGAGCGCAGTGCCCAATATACAGAAACATCTTGCGGTATCTCCTACAGGGAAAGTGCCAGGAGGGAATTGTCGATCTTGTTCTCAGTGTCTCTGAGAATTGCTCTGATTATCCCTGTGACCTCTTTGCTAAGACTCTCCAGAGAGCCGTCCTCAAAACCAACACACATCTTGACATATCTCCCACATTGATCGCAGTGTCTCCAGGAACGGCATTCAAGGAGCCAGGAACTTTTCTCCCTACACTGCCCATTGAGTTTTCCTCAAAACCAATATACATCCTGCTATATCTCCCACATGGAATGTGCCAGGAGGGAAAAGTGGGGATTATGCTTAGACTTTCTCAGAACTGCTTCAAATCAACTAGATATCTTTGAGCTGTAAATCTCCCAACAGCCAAACGCAAAAGCAGCAAACATCTCGCTGTATGTCCCACATCCAAAGTGCCAAGAAGTAATGGTGAGCTTGCTCTCCCTGTCTTTGAGTACTGTTTTCACTGTCCCGGTTACCTCTTTGCTAACATTCTCTTCAGAGCTGCAGTGAAACCAGGAACCACGTGGAGAAGGCACCCACACTGAAAATGCCTGGAAGGAACATTGGGGCTTCTTCTCAGTGTCTCTGATGTCGGGTTTTACTGTCCCGGGAAAGTCTCTGCTAACACCCTGCAGAGCGCAGTGCCCAATATACAGAAACGTCTTGCGGTATCTCCTACAGGGAAAGTGCCAGGAGGGAATTGTCGATCCTGTTCTCAGTGTCTCTGAGAATTGCTCTGATTATCCGTGTGACGTCTTTGCTAAGACTCTCCAGAGAGCCGTCCTCAAAACCAACACACATCTTGACATATCTCCCACATTGATCGCAGTGTCTCCAGGAATGGCATTCAAGGAGCCAGGAACTTTTCTCCCTACACTGTCCATTGAGTTGTCCTCAAAACCAATATACATCCTGCTGTATCTCCCACATGGAATGTGCCAGGCAGGAAAAGTGGGGATCAAGCTTACACTTTCTCGGAACTGCTTCAAATCAACTAGATATCTTTGTGCTGTAAATCTACCAACAGCCAAACGCAAAAGCAGCAAACATCTCGCTGTATGTCCCACATCCAAAGTGCCAAGAGAGTAATGGTGAGCTTGCTCTCCCTGTCTTTGAGTACTGTTTTCACTGTCCCGGTTACCTCTTTGCTAACATTCTCTTCAGAGCTGCAGTGAAACCAGGAACCACGTGGAGAAGGCACCCACACTGAAAATGCCTGGAAGGAACATTGGGGCTTCTTCTCAGTGTCTCTGACATAGGGTTTCACTGTCCCGGGAAAGTCTCTGCTAACACCCTGCAGAGCGCAGTGCCCAATATACAGAAACATCTTGCGGTATCTCCTACAGGGAAAGTGCCAGGAGGGAATTGTCGATCTTGTTCTCAGTGTCTCTGAGAATTGCTCTGATTATCCATGTGACCTCTTTGCTAAGACTCTCCAGAGAGCCGTCCTCAAAACCAACACACATCTTGACATATCTCCCACATTGATCGCAGTGTCTCCAGGAACGGCATTCAAGGAGCCAGGAACTTTTCTCCCTACACTGTCCATTGAGTTGTCCTCAAAACCAATATACATCCTGCTGTATCTCCCACATGGAATGTGCCAGGAGGGAAAAGTGGGGATTATGCTTAGACTTTCTCGGAACTGCTTCAAATCAACTAGATATCTTTGAGCTGTAAATCTCCCAACAGCCAAACGCAAAAGCAGCAAACATCTCGCTGTATGTCCCACATCCAAAGTGCCAAGAGAGAGCTTGCTCTCCCTGTCTTTGAGTACTGTTTTCACTGTCCCGGTTACCTCTTTGCTAACATTCTCTTCAGAGCTGCAGTGAAACCAGGAACCACGTGGAGAAGGCACCCACACTGAAAATGCCTGGAAGGAACATTGGGGCTCCTTCTCAGTGTCTCTGATGTCGGGTTTTACTGTCCCGGGAAAGTCTCTGCTAACACCCTGCAGAGCGCAGTGCCCAATATACAGAAACATCTTGCGGTATCTCCTACAGGGAAAGTGCCAGGAGGGAATTGTCGATCTTGTTCTCAGTGTCTCTGAGAATTGCTCTGATTATCCATGTGACCTCTTTGCTAAGACTCTCCAGAGAGCCGTCCTCAAAACCAACACACATCTTGACATATCTCCCACATTGATCGCAGTGTCTCCAGGAACGGCATTCAAGGAGCCAGGAACTTTTCTCCCTACACTGTCCATTGAGTTGTCCTCAAAACCAATATACATCCTGCTATATCTCCCACATGGAATGTGCCAGGAGGGAAAAGTGGGGATTATGCTTAGACTTTCTCAGAACTGCTTCAAATCAACTAGATATCTTTGAGCTGTAAATCTCCCAACAGCCAAACGCAAAAGCAGCAAACATCTCGCTGTATGTCCCACATCCAAAGTGCCAAGAGAGTCATGGTGAGCTTGCTCTCCCTGTCTTTGAGTACTGTTTTCACTGTCCCGATTACCTCTTTGCTAACATTCTCTTCAGAGCTGCAGTGAAACCAGGAACCACGTGGAGAAGGCACCCACACTGAAAATGCCTGGAAGGAACATTGCGGCTTCTTCTCAGTGTCTCTGACATAGGGTTTCACTGTCCCGGGAAAGTCTCTGCTAACACCCTGCAGAGCGCAGTGCCCAATATCCAGAAACGTCTTGCGGTATCTCCTACAGGGAAAGTGCCAGGAGGGAATTGTGGAGCTTGTTCTCAGTGTCTCTGAGAATTGCTCTGATTATCCCTGTGACCTCTTTGCTAAGACTCTCCAGAGAGCCGTCCTCAAAACCAACACACATCTTGACATATCTCCCACATTGATCGCAGTGTCTCCAGGAACGGCATTCAAGGAGCCAGGAACTTTTCTCCCTACACTGTCCATTGAGTTGTCCTCAAAACCAATATACATCCTGCTGTATCTCCCACATGGAATGTGCCAGGCGGGAAAAGTGGGGATCAAGCTTACACTTTCTCGGAACTGCTTCAAATCAACTAGATATCTTTGTGCTGTAAATCTCCCAACAGCCAAACGCAAAAGCAGCAAACATCTCGCTGTATGTCCCACATCCAAAGTGCCAAGAGAGTAATGGTGAGCTTGCTCTCCCTGTCTTTGAGTACTGTTTTCACTGTCCCGGTTACCTCTTTGCTAACATTCTCTTCAGAGCTGCAGTGAAACCAGGAACCACGTGGAGAAGGCACCCACACTGAAAATGCCTGGAAGGAACATTGCGGCTTCTTCTCAGTGTCTCTGATGTCGGGTTTTACTGTCCCGGGAAAGTCTCTGCTAACACCCTGCAGAGCGCAGTGCCCAATATACAGAAACGTCTTGCGGTATCTCCTACAGGGAAAGTGCCAGGAGGGAATTGTCGATCCTGTTCTCAGTGTCTCTGAGAATTGCTCTGATTATCCATGTGACCTCTTTGCTAAGACTCTCCAGAGAGCCGTCCTCAAAACCAACACACATCTTGACATATCTCCCACATTGATCGCAGTGTCTCCAGGAACGGCATTCAAGGAGCCAGGAACTTTTCTCCCTACACTGTCCATTGACTTGTCCTCAAAACCAATATACATCCTGCTATATCTCCCACATGGAATGTGCCAGGAGGGAAAAGTGGGGATTATGCTTAGACTTTCTCAGAACTGCTTCAAATCAACTAGATATCTTTGTGCTGTAAATCTCCCAACAGCCAAACGCAAAAGCAGCAAACATCTCGCTGTATGTCCCACATCCAAAGTGCCAAGAGAGTCATGGTGAGCTTGCTCTCCCTGTCTTTGAGTACTGTTTTCACTGTCCCGATTACCTCTTTGCTAACATTCTCTTCAGAGCTGCAGTGAAACCAGGAACCACGTGGAGAAGGCACCCACACTGAAAATGCCTGGAAGGAACATTGCGGCTTCTTCTCAGTGTCTCTGATGTCGGGTTTTACTGTCCCGGGAAAGTCTCTGCTAACACCCTGCAGAGCGCAGTGCCCAATATCCAGAAACATCTTGCGGTATCTCCTACAGGGAAAGTGCCAGGAGGGAATTGTGGAGCTTGTTCTCAGTGTCTCTGAGAATTGCTCTGATTATCCCTGTGACCTCTTTGCTAAGACTCTCCAGAGAGCCGTCCTCAAAACCAACACACATCTTGACATATCTCCCACATTGATCGCAGTGTCTCCAGGAACGGCATTCAAGGAGCCAGGAACTTTTCTCCCTACACTGTCCATTGAGTTGTCCTCAAAACCAATATACATCCTGCTGTATCTCCCACATGGAATGTGCCAGGCAGGAAAAGTGGGGATCAAGCTTACACTTTCTCGGAACTGCTTCAAATCAACTAGATATCTTTGTGCTGTAAATCTCCCAACAGCCAAATGCAAAAGCAGCAAACATCTCGCTGTATGTCCCACATCCAAAGTGCCAAGAGAGTCATGGTGAGCTTGCTCTCCCTGTCTTTGAGTACTGTTTTCACTGTCCCGATTACCTCTTTGCTAACATTCTCTTCAGAGCTGCAGTGAAACCAGGAACCACGTGGAGAAGGCACCCACACTGAAAATGCCTGGAAGGAACATTGCGGCTTCTTCTCAGTGTCTCTGACATAGGGTTTTACTGTCCCGGGAAAGTCTCTGCTAACACCCTGCAGAGCGCAGTGCCCAATATACAGAAACGTCTTGCGGTATCTCCTACAGGGAAAGTGCCAGGAGGGAATTGTCGATCCTGTTCTCAGTGTCTCTGAGAATTGCTCTGATTATCCGTGTGACCTCTTTGCTAAGACTCTCCAGAGAGCCGTCCTCAAAACCAACACACATCTTGACATATCTCCCACATTGATCGCAGTGTCTCCAGGAACGGCATTCAAGGAGCCAGGAACTTTTCTCCCTACACTGTCCATTGAGTTGTCCTCAAAACCAATATACATCCTGCTGTATCTCCCACATGGAATGTGCCAGGCGGGAAAAGTGGGGATCAAGCTTAGACTTTCTCGGAACTGCTTCAAATCAACTAGATATCTTTGTGCTGTAAATCTCCCAACAGCCAAACGCAAAAGCAGCAAACATCTCGCTGTATGTCCCACATCCAAAGTGCCAAGAGAGTAATGGTGAGCTTGCTCTCCCTGTCTTTGAGTACTGTTTTCACTGTCCCGATTACCTCTTTGCTAACATTCTCTTCAGAGCTGCAGTGAAACCAGGAACCACGTGGAGAAGGCACCCACACTGAAAATGCCTGGAAGGAACATTGGGGCTTCTTCTCAGTGTCTCTGACATAGGGTTTTACTGTCCCGGGAAAGTCTCTGCTAACACCCTGCAGAGCGCAGTGCCCAATATCCAGAAACATCTTGCGGTATCTCCTACAGGGAAAGTGCCAGGAGGGAATTGTGGAGCTTGTTCTCAGTGTCTCTGAGAATTGCTCTGATTATCCCTGTGACCTCTTTGCTAAGACTCTCCAGAGAGCCGTCCTCAAAACCAACACACATCTTGACATATCGCCCACATTGATCGCAGTGTCTCCAGGAACGGCATTCAAGGAGCCAGGAACTTTTCTCCCTACACTGTCCATTGAGTTGTCCTCAAAACCAATATACATCCTGCTGTATCTCCCACATGGAATGTGCCAGGAGGGAAAAGTGGGGATTATGCTTAGACTTTCTCGGAACTGCTTCAAATCAACTAGATATCTTTGTGCTGTAAATCTCCCAACAGCCAAACGCAAAAGCAGCAAACATCTCGCTGTATGTCCCACATCCAAAGTGCCAAGAGAGAGCTTGCTCTCCCTGTCTTTGAGTACTGTTTTCACTGTCCCGATTACCTCTTTGCTAACATTCTCTTCAGAGCTGCAGTGAAACCAGGAACCACGTGGAGAAGGCACCCACACTGAAAATGCCTGGAAGGAGCATTGGGGCTTCTTCTCAGTGTCTCTGATGTCGGGTTTTACTGTCCCGGGAAAGTCTCTGCTAACACCCTGCAGAGCGCAGTGCCCAATATACAGAAACGTCTTGCGGTATCTCCTACAGGGAAAGTGCCAGGAGGGAATTGTCGATCCTGTTCTCAGTGTCTCTGAGAATTGCTCTGATTATCCGTGTGACCTCTTTGCTAAGACTCTCCAGAGAGCCGTCCTCAAAACCAACACACATCTTGACATATCTCCCACATTGATCGCAGTGTCTCCAGGAACGGCATTCAAGGAGCCAGGAACTTTTCTCCCTACACTGTCCATTGAGTTGTCCTCAAAACCAATATACATCCTGCTGTATCTCCCACATGGAATGTGCCAGGAGGGAAAAGTGGGGATTATGCTTAGACTTTCTCAGAACTGCTTCAAATCAACTAGATATCTTTGAGCTGTAAATCTCCCAACAGCCAAACGCAAAAGCAGCAAACATCTCGCTGTATGTCCCACATCCAAAGTGCCAAGAGAGTAATGGTGAGCTTGCTCTCCCTGTCTTTGAGTACTGTTTTCACTGTCCCGATTACCTCTTTGCTAACATTCTCTTCAGAGCTGCAGTGAAACCAGGAACCACGTGGAGAAGGCACCCACACTGAAAATGCCTGGAAGGAACATTGGGGCTTCTTCTCAGTGTCTCTGATGTCGGGTTTTACTGTCCCGGGAAAGTCTCTGCTAACACCCTGCAGAGCGCAGTGCCCAATATCCAGAAACGTCTTGCGGTATCTCCTACAGGGAAAGTGCCAGGAGGGAATTGTCGATCCTGTTCTCAGTGTCTCTGAGAATTGCTCTGATTATCCGTGTGACCTCTTTGCTAAGACTCTCCAGAGAGCCGTCCTCAAAACCAACACACATCTTGACATATCTCCCACATTGATCGCAGTGTCTCCAGGAACGGCATTCAAGGAGCCAGGAACTTTTCTCCCTACACTGTCCATTGAGTTGTCCTCAAAACCAATATACATCCTGCTGTATCTCCCACATGGAATGTGCCAGGAGGGAAAAGTGGGGATTATGCTTAGACTTTCTCAGAACTGCTTCAAATCAACTAGATATCTTTGAGCTGTAAATCTCCCAACAGCCAAATGCAAAAGCAGCAAACATCTCGCTGTATGTCCCACATCCAAAGTGCCAAGAGAGTCATGGTGAGCTTGCTCTCCCTGTCTTTGAGTACTGTTTTCACTGTCCCGATTACCTCTTTGCTAACATTCTCTTCAGAGCTGCAGTGAAACCAGGAACCACGTGGAGAAGGCACCCACACTGAAAATGCCTGGAAGGAACATTGCGGCTTCTTCTCAGTGTCTCTGATGTCGGGTTTTACTGTCCCGGGAAAGTCTCTGCTAACACCCTGCAGAGCGTAGTGCCCAATATACAGAAACGTCTTGCGGTATCTCCTACAGGGAAAGTGCCAGGAGGGAATTGTCGATCCTGTTCTCAGTGTCTCTGAGAATTGCTCTGATTATCCATGTGACCTCTTTGCTAAGACTCTCCAGAGAGCCGTCCTCAAAACCAACACACATCTTGACATATCTCCCACATTGATCGCAGTGTCTCCAGGAACGGCATTCAAGGAGCCAGGAACTTTTCTCCCTACACTGTCCATTGAGTTGTCCTCAAAACCAATATACATCCTGCTGTATCTCCCACATGGAATGTGCCAGGCAGGAAAAGTGGGGATCAAGCTTACACTTTCTCGGAACTGCTTCAAATCAACTAGATATCTTTGTGCTGTAAATCTCCCAACAGCCAAATGCAAAAGCAGCAAACATCTCGCTGTATGTCCCACATCCAAAGTGCCAAGAGAGTCATGGTGAGCTTGCTCTCCCTGTCTTTGAGTACTGTTTTCACTGTCCCGATTACCTCTTTGCTAACATTCTCTTCAGAGCTGCAGTGAAACCAGGAACCACGTGGAGAAGGCACCCACACTGAAAATGCCTGGAAGGAACATTGCGGCTTCTTCTCAGTGTCTCTGACATAGGGTTTTACTGTCCCGGGAAAGTCTCTGCTAACACCCTGCAGAGCGCAGTGCCCAATATACAGAAACGTCTTGCGGTATCTCCTACAGGGAAAGTGCCAGGAGGGAATTGTCGATCCTGTTCTCAGTGTCTCTGAGAATTGCTCTGATTATCCATGTGACCTCTTTGCTAAGACTCTCCAGAGAGCCGTCCTCAAAACCAACACACATCTTGACATATCTCCCACATTTATCGCAGTGTCTCCAGGAACGGCATTCAAGGAGCCAGGAACTTTTCTCCCTACACTGTCCATTGAGTTGTCCTCAAAACCAATATACATCCTGCTGTATCTCCCACATGGAATGTGCTAGGCGAGAAAAGTGGGGATCAAGCTTAGACTTTCTCGGAACTGCTTCAAATCAACTAGATATCTTTGTGCTGTAAATCTCCCAACAGCCAAACGCAAAAGCAGCAAACATCTCGCTGTATGTCCCACATCCAAAGTGCCAAGAGAGTAATGGTGAGCTTGCTCTCCCTGTCTTTGAGTACTGTTTTCACTGTCCCGGTTACCTCTTTGCTAACATTCTCTTCAGAGCTGCAGTGAAACCAGGAACCACGTGGAGAAGGCACCCACACTGAAAATGCCTGGAAGGAACATTGCGGCTTCTTCTCAGTGTCTCTGATGTCGGGTTTTACTGTCCCGGGAAAGTCTCTGCTAACACCCTGCAGAGCGCAGTGCCCAATATACAGAAACATCTTGCGGTATCTCCTACAGGGAAAGTGCCAGGAGGGAATTGTCGATCTTGTTCTCAGTGTCTCTGAGATTATCTCTGATTATCCATGTGACCTCTTTGCTAAGACTCTCCAGAGAGCCGTCCTCAAAACCAACACACATCTTGACATATCTCCCACATTGATCGCAGTGTCTCCAGGAACGGCATTCAAGGAGCCAGGAACTTTTCTCCCTACACTGTCCATTGAGTTGTCCTCAAAACCAATATACATCCTGCTGTATCTCCCACATGGAATGTGCCAGGAGGGAAAAGTGGGGATTATGCTTAGACTTTCTCGGAACTGCTTCAAATCAACTAGATATCTTTGAGCTGTAAATCTCCCAACAGCCAAACGCAAAAGCAGCAAACATCTCGCTGTATGTCCCACATCCAAAGTGCCAAGAGAGAGCTTGCTCTCCCTGTCTTTGAGTACTGTTTTCACTGTCCCGGTTACCTCTTTGCTAACATTCTCTTCAGAGCTGCAGTGAAACCAGGAACCACGTGGAGAAGGCACCCACACTGAAAATGCCTGGAAGGAACATTGGGGCTCCTTCTCAGTGTCTCTGATGTCGGGTTTTACTGTCCCGGGAAAGTCTCTGCTAACACCCTGCAGAGCGCAGTGCCCAATATACAGAAACATCTTGCGGTATCTCCTACAGGGAAAGTGCCAGGAGGGAATTGTCGATCTTGTTCTCAGTGTCTCTGAGAATTGCTCTGATTATCCATGTGACCTCTTTGCTAAGACTCTCCAGAGAGCCGTCCTCAAAACCAACACACATCTTGACATATCTCCCACATTGATCGCAGTGTCTCCAGGAACGGCATTCAAGGAGCCAGGAACTTTTCTCCCTACACTGTCCATTGAGTTGTCCTCAAAACCAATATACATCCTGCTATATCTCCCACATGGAATGTGCCAGGAGGGAAAAGTGGGGATTATGCTTAGACTTTCTCAGAACTGCTTCAAATCAACTAGATATCTTTGAGCTGTAAATCTCCCAACAGCCAAACGCAAAAGCAGCAAACATCTCGCTGTATGTCCCACATCCAAAGTGCCAAGAGAGTAATGGTGAGCTTGCTCTCCCTGTCTTTGAGTACTGTTTTCACTGTCCCGATTACCTCTTTGCTAACATTCTCTTCAGAGCTGCAGTGAAACCAGGAACCACGTGGAGAAGGCACCCACACTGAAAATGCCTGGAAGGAACATTGCGGCTTCTTCTCAGTGTCTCTGACATAGGGTTTCACTGTCCCGGGAAAGTCTCTGCTAACACCCTGCAGAGCGCAGTGCCCAATATACAGAAACATCTTGCGGTATCTCCTACAGGGAAAGTGCCAGGAGGGAATTGTGGAGCTTGTTCTCAGTGTCTCTGAGAATTGCTCTGATTATCCCTGTGACCTCTTTGCTAAGACTCTCCAGAGAGCCGTCCTCAAAACCAACACACATCTTGACATATCTCCCACATTTATCGCAGTGTCTCCAGGAACGGCATTCAAGGAGCCAGGAACTTTTCTCCCTACACTGTCCATTGAGTTGTCCTCAAAACCAATATACATCCTGCTGTATCTCCCACATGGAATGTGCTAGGCGAGAAAAGTGGGGATCAAGCTTAGACTTTCTCGGAACTGCTTCAAATCAACTAGATATCTTTGTGCTGTAAATCTCCCAACAGCCAAACGCAAAAGCAGCAAACATCTCGCTGTATGTCCCACATCCAAAGTGCCAAGAGAGTAATGGTGAGCTTGCTCTCCCTGTCTTTGAGTACTGTTTTCACTGTCCCGGTTACCTCTTTGCTAACATTCTCTTCAGAGCTGCAGTGAAACCAGGAACCACGTGGAGAAGGCACCCACACTGAAAATGCCTGGAAGGAGCATTGGGGCTTCTTCTCAGTGTCTCTGATGTCGGGTTTTACTGTCCCGGGAAAGTCTCTGCTAACACCCTGCAGAGCGCAGTGCCCAATATACAGAAACATCTTGCGGTATCTCCTACAGGGAAAGTGCCAGGAGGGAATTGTCGATCTTGTTCTCAGTGTCTCTGAGATTATCTCTGATTATCCATGTGACCTCTTTGCTAAGACTCTCCAGAGAGCCGTCCTCAAAACCAACACACATCTTGACATATCTCCCACATTGATCGCAGTGTCTCCAGGAACGGCATTCAAGGAGCCAGGAACTTTTCTCCCTACACTGTCCATTGAGTTGTCCTCAAAACCAATATACATCCTGCTGTATCTCCCACATGGAATGTGCCAGGAGGGAAAAGTGGGGATTATGCTTAGACTTTCTCGGAACTGCTTCAAATCAACTAGATATCTTTGAGCTGTAAATCTCCCAACAGCCAAACGCAAAAGCAGCAAACATCTCGCTGTATGTCCCACATCCAAAGTGCCAAGAGAGAGCTTGCTCTCCCTGTCTTTGAGTACTGTTTTCACTGTCCCGGTTACCTCTTTGCTAACATTCTCTTCAGAGCTGCAGTGAAACCAGGAACCACGTGGAGAAGGCACCCACACTGAAAATGCCTGGAAGGAACATTGGGGCTCCTTCTCAGTGTCTCTGATGTCGGGTTTTACTGTCCCGGGAAAGTCTCTGCTAACACCCTGCAGAGCGCAGTGCCCAATATACAGAAACATCTTGCGGTATCTCCTACAGGGAAAGTGCCAGGAGGGAATTGTCGATCTTGTTCTCAGTGTCTCTGAGAATTGCTCTGATTATCCATGTGACCTCTTTGCTAAGACTCTCCAGAGAGCCGTCCTCAAAACCAACACACATCTTGACATATCTCCCACATTGATCGCAGTGTCTCCAGGAACGGCATTCAAGGAGCCAGGAACTTTTCTCCCTACACTGTCCATTGAGTTGTCCTCAAAACCAATATACATCCTGCTATATCTCCCACATGGAATGTGCCAGGAGGGAAAAGTGGGGATTATGCTTAGACTTTCTCAGAACTGCTTCAAATCAACTAGATATCTTTGTGCTGTAAATCTCCCAACAGCCAAACGCAAAAGCAGCAAACATCTCGCTGTATGTCCCACATCCAAAGTGCCAAGAGAGTAATGGTGAGCTTGCTCTCCCTGTCTTTGAGTACTGTTTTCACTGTCCCGATTACCTCTTTGCTAACATTCTCTTCAGAGCTGCAGTGAAACCAGGAACCACGTGGAGAAGGCACCCACACTGAAAATGCCTGGAAGGAACATTGCGGCTTCTTCTCAGTGTCTCTGACATAGGGTTTCACTGTCCCGGGAAAGTCTCTGCTAACACCCTGCAGAGCGCAGTGCCCAATATACAGAAACGTCTTGCGGTATCTCCTACAGGGAAAGTGCCAGGAGGGAATTGTGGAGCTTGTTCTCAGTGTCTCTGAGAATTGCTCTGATTATCCCTGTGACCTCTTTGCTAAGACTCTCCAGAGAGCCGTCCTCAAAACCAACACACATCTTGACATATCTCCCACATTGATCGCAGTGTCTCCAGGAACGGCATTCAAGGAGCCAGGAACTTTTCTCCCTACACTGTCCATTGAGTTGTCCTCAAACCCAATATACATCCTGCTGTATCTCCCACATGGAATGTGCTAGGCGAGAAAAGTGGGGATCAAGCTTAGACTTTCTCGGAACTGCTTCAAATCAACTAGATATCTTTGTGCTGTAAATCTCCCAACAGCCAAACGCAAAAGCAGCAAACATCTCGCTGTATGTCCCACATCCAAAGTGCCAAGAGAGTAATGGTGAGCTTGCTCTCCCTGTCTTTGAGTACTGTTTTCACTGTCCCAGTTACCTCTTTGCTAACATTCTCTTCAGAGCTGCAGTGAAACCAGGAACCACGTGGAGAAGGCACCCACACTGAAAATGCCTGGAAGGAACATTGCGGCTTCTTCTCAGTGTCTCTGATGTCGGGTTTTACTGTCCCGGGAAAGTCTCTGCTAACACCCTGCAGAGCGCAGTGCCCAATATACAGAAACATCTTGCGGTATCTCCTACAGGGAAAGTGCCAGGAGGGAATTGTCGATGTTGTTCTCAGTGTCTCTGAGAATTGCTCTGATTATCCCTGTGACCTCTTTGCTAAGACTCTCCAGAGAGCCGTCCTCAAAACCAACACACATCTTGACATATCTCCCACATTGATCGCAGTGTCTCCAGGAACGGCATTCAAGGAGCCAGGAACTTTTCTCCCTACACTGTCCATTGAGTTGTCCTCAAAACCAATATACATCCTGCTGTATCTCCCACATGGAAAGTGCCAGGAGGGAAAAGTGGGGATTATGCTTAGACTTTCTCGGAACTGCTTCAAATCAACTAGATATCTTTGAGCTGTAAATCTCCCAACAGCCAAACGCAAAAGCAGCAAACATCTCGCTGTATGTCCCACATCCAAAGTGCCAAGAGAGAGCTTGCTCTCCCTGTCTTTGAGTACTGTTTTCACTGTCCCGGTTACCTCTTTGCTAACATTCTCTTCAGAGCTGCAGTGAAACCAGGAACCACGTGGAGAAGGCACCCACACTGAAAATGCCTGGAAGGAACATTGCGGCTTCTTCTCAGTGTCTCTGATGTCGGGTTTTACTGTCCCGGGAAAGTCTCTGCTAACACCCTGCAGAGCGCAGTGCCCAATATACAGAAACATCTTGCGGTATCTCCTACAGGGAAAGTGCCAGGAGGGAATTGTCGAGCTTGTTCTCAGTGTCTCTGAGAATTGCTCTTATTATCCATGTGACCTCTTTGCTAAGACTCTCCAGAGAGCCGTCCTCAAAACCAACACACATCTTGACATATCTCCCACATTGATCGCAGTGTCTCCAGGAACGGCATTCAAGGAGCCAGGAACTTTTCTCCCTACACTGTCCATTGAGTTGTCCTCAAAACCAATATACATCCTGCTGTATCTCCCACATGGAAAGTGCCAGGAGGGAAAAGTGGGGATTATGCTTAGACTTTCTCGGAACTGCTTCAAATCAACTAGATATCTTTGAGCTGTAAATCTCCCAACAGCCAAACGCAAAAGCAGCAAACATCTCGCTGTATGTCCCACATCCAAAGTGCCAAGAGAGAGCTTGCTCTCCCTGTCTTTGAGTACTGTTTTCACTGTCCCGGTTACCTCTTTGCTAACATTCTCTTCAGAGCTGCAGTGAAACCAGGAACCACGTGGAGAAGGCACCCACACTGAAAATGCCTGGAAGGAACATTGGGGCTCCTTCTCAGTGTCTCTGATGTCGGGTTTTACTGTCCCGGGAAAGTCTCTGCTAACACCCTGCGGAGCGCAGTGCCCAATATACAGAAACATCTTGCGGTATCTCCTACAGGGAAAGTGCCAGGAGGGAATTGTCGATCTTGTTCTCAGTGTCTCTGAGAATTGCTCTGATTATCCCTGTGACCTCTTTGCTAAGACTCTCCAGAGAGCCGTCCTCAAAACCAACACACATCTTGACATATCTCCCACATTGATCGCAGTGTCTCCAGGAACGGCATTCAAGGAGCCAGGAACTTTTCTCCCTACACTGCCCATTGAGTTTTCCTCAAAACCAATATACATCCTGCTATATCTCCCACATGGAATGTGCCAGGAGGGAAAAGTGGGGATTATGCTTAGACTTTCTCAGAACTGCTTCAAATCAACTAGATATCTTTGAGCTGTAAATCTCCCAACAGCCAAACGCAAAAGCAGCAAACATCTCGCTGTATGTCCCACATCCAAAGTGCCAAGAAGTAATGGTGAGCTTGCTCTCCCTGTCTTTGAGTACTGTTTTCACTGTCCCGGTTACCTCTTTGCTAACATTCTCTTCAGAGCTGCAGTGAAACCAGGAACCACGTGGAGAAGGCACCCACACTGAAAATGCCTGGAAGGAACATTGGGGCTTCTTCTCAGTGTCTCTGATGTCGGGTTTTACTGTCCCGGGAAAGTCTCTGCTAACACCCTGCAGAGCGCAGTGCCCAATATACAGAAACGTCTTGCGGTATCTCCTACAGGGAAAGTGCCAGGAGGGAATTGTCGATCCTGTTCTCAGTGTCTCTGAGAATTGCTCTGATTATCCGTGTGACGTCTTTGCTAAGACTCTCCAGAGAGCCGTCCTCAAAACCAACACACATCTTGACATATCTCCCACATTGATCGCAGTGTCTCCAGGAATGGCATTCAAGGAGCCAGGAACTTTTCTCCCTACACTGTCCATTGAGTTGTCCTCAAAACCAATATACATCCTGCTGTATCTCCCACATGGAATGTGCCAGGCGGGAAAAGTGGGGATCAAGCTTACACTTTCTCGGAACTGCTTCAAATCAACTAGATATCTTTGTGCTGTAAATCTACCAACAGCCAAACGCAAAAGCAGCAAACATCTCGCTGTATGTCCCACATCCAAAGTGCCAAGAGAGTAATGGTGAGCTTGCTCTCCCTGTCTTTGAGTACTGTTTTCACTGTCCCGGTTACCTCTTTGCTAACATTCTCTTCAGAGCTGCAGTGAAACCAGGAACCACGTGGAGAAGGCACCCACACTGAAAATGCCTGGAAGGAACATTGGGGCTTCTTCTCAGTGTCTCTGACATAGGGTTTCACTGTCCCGGGAAAGTCTCTGCTAACACCCTGCAGAGCGCAGTGCCCAATATACAGAAACATCTTGCGGTATCTCCTACAGGGAAAGTGCCAGGAGGGAATTGTCGATCTTGTTCTCAGTGTCTCTGAGAATTGTTCTGATTATCCATGTGACCTCTTTGCTAAGACTCTCCAGAGAGCCGTCCTCAAAACCAACACACATCTTGACATATCTCCCACATTGATCGCAGTGTCTCCAGGAACGGCATTCAAGGAGCCAGGAACTTTTCTCCCTACACTGTCCATTGAGTTGTCCTCAAAACCAATATACATCCTGCTGTATCTCCCACATGGAATGTGCCAGGAGGGAAAAGTGGGGATTATGCTTAGACTTTCTCGGAACTGCTTCAAATCAACTAGATATCTTTGAGCTGTAAATCTCCCAACAGCCAAACGCAAAAGCAGCAAACATCTCGCTGTATGTCCCACATCCAAAGTGCCAAGAGAGAGCTTGCTCTCCCTGTCTTTGAGTACTGTTTTCACTGTCCCGGTTACCTCTTTGCTAACATTCTCTTCAGAGCTGCAGTGAAACCAGGAACCACGTGGAGAAGGCACCCACACTGAAAATGCCTGGAAGGAACATTGGGGCTCCTTCTCAGTGTCTCTGATGTCGGGTTTTACTGTCCCGGGAAAGTCTCTGCTAACACCCTGCAGAGCGCAGTGCCCAATATACAGAAACATCTTGCGGTATCTCCTACAGGGAAAGTGCCAGGAGGGAATTGTCGATCTTGTTCTCAGTGTCTCTGAGAATTGCTCTGATTATCCATGTGACCTCTTTGCTAAGACTCTCCAGAGAGCCGTCCTCAAAACCAACACACATCTTGACATATCTCCCACATTGATCGCAGTGTCTCCAGGAACGGCATTCAAGGAGCCAGGAACTTTTCTCCCTACACTGTCCATTGAGTTGTCCTCAAAACCAATATACATCCTGCTATATCTCCCACATGGAATGTGCCAGGAGGGAAAAGTGGGGATTATGCTTAGACTTTCTCAGAACTGCTTCAAATCAACTAGATATCTTTGAGCTGTAAATCTCCCAACAGCCAAACGCAAAAGCAGCAAACATCTCGCTGTATGTCCCACATCCAAAGTGCCAAGAGAGTCATGGTGAGCTTGCTCTCCCTGTCTTTGAGTACTGTTTTCACTGTCCCGATTACCTCTTTGCTAACATTCTCTTCAGAGCTGCAGTGAAACCAGGAACCACGTGGAGAAGGCACCCACACTGAAAATGCCTGTAAGGAACATTGCGGCTTCTTCTCAGTGTCTCTGACATAGGGTTTCACTGTCCCGGGAAAGTCTCTGCTAACACCCTGCAGAGCGCAGTGCCCAATATCCAGAAACGTCTTGCGGTATCTCCTACAGGGAAAGTGCCAGGAGGGAATTGTGGAGCTTGTTCTCAGTGTCTCTGAGAATTGCTCTGATTATCCCTGTGACCTCTTTGCTAAGACTCTCCAGAGAGCCGTCCTCAAAACCAACACACATCTTGACATATCTCCCACATTGATCGCAGTGTCTCCAGGAACGGCATTCAAGGAGCCAGGAACTTTTCTCCCTACACTGTCCATTGAGTTGTCCTCAAAACCAATATACATCCTGCTGTATCTCCCACATGGAATGTGCCAGGCGGGAAAAGTGGGGATCAAGCTTACACTTTCTCGGAACTGCTTCAAATCAACTAGATATCTTTGTGCTGTAAATCTCCCAACAGCCAAACGCAAAAGCAGCAAACATCTCGCTGTATGTCCCACATCCAAAGTGCCAAGAGAGTAATGGTGAGCTTGCTCTCCCTGTCTTTGAGTACTGTTTTCACTGTCCCGGTTACCTCTTTGCTAACATTCTCTTCAGAGCTGCAGTGAAACCAGGAACCACGTGGAGAAGGCACCCACACTGAAAATGCCTGGAAGGAACATTGCGGCTTCTTCTCAGTGTCTCTGATGTCGGGTTTTACTGTCCCGGGAAAGTCTCTGCTAACACCCTGCAGAGCGCAGTGCCCAATATACAGAAACGTCTTGCGGTATCTCCTACAGGGAAAGTGCCAGGAGGGAATTGTCGATCCTGTTCTCAGTGTCTCTGAGAATTGCTCTGATTATCCATGTGACCTCTTTGCTAAGACTCTCCAGAGAGCCGTCCTCAAAACCAACACACATCTTGACATATCTCCCACATTGATCGCAGTGCCTCCAGGAACGGCATTCAAGGAGCCAGGAACTTTTCTCCCTACACTGTCCATTGAGTTGTCCTCAAAACCAATATACATCCTGCTATATCTCCCACATGGAATGTGCCAGGAGGGAAAAGTGGGGATTATGCTTAGACTTTCTCAGAACTGCTTCAAATCAACTAGATATCTTTGTGCTGTAAATCTCCCAACAGCCAAACGCAAAAGCAGCAAACATCTCGCTGTATGTCCCACATCCAAAGTGCCAAGAGAGTCATGGTGAGCTTGCTCTCCCTGTCTTTGAGTACTGTTTTCACTGTCCCGATTACCTCTTTGCTAACATTCTCTTCAGAGCTGCAGTGAAACCAGGAACCACGTGGAGAAGGCACCCACACTGAAAATGCCTGGAAGGAACATTGGGGCTTCTTCTCAGTGTCTCTGATGTCGGGTTTTACTGTCCCGGGAAAGTCTCTGCTAACACCCTGCAGAGCGCAGTGCCCAATATCCAGAAACATCTTGCGGTATCTCCTACAGGGAAAGTGCCAGGAGGGAATTGTGGAGCTTGTTCTCAGTGTCTCTGAGAATTGCTCTGATTATCCCTGTGACCTCTTTGCTAAGACTCTCCAGAGAGCCGTCCTCAAAACCAACACACATCTTGACATATCTCCCACATTGATCGCAGTGTCTCCAGGAACGGCATTCAAGGAGCCAGGAACTTTTCTCCCTACACTGTCCATTGAGTTGTCCTCAAAACCAATATACATCCTGCTGTATCTCCCACATGGAATGTGCCAGGCAGGAAAAGTGGGGATCAAGCTTACACTTTCTCGGAACTGCTTCAAATCAACTAGATATCTTTGTGCTGTAAATCTCCCAACAGCCAAATGCAAAAGCAGCAAACATCTCGCTGTATGTCCCACATCCAAAGTGCCAAGAGAGTCATGGTGAGCTTGCTCTCCCTGTCTTTGAGTACTGTTTTCACTGTCCCGATTACCTCTTTGCTAACATTCTCTTCAGAGCTGCAGTGAAACCAGGAACCACGTGGAGAAGGCACCCACACTGAAAATGCCTGGAAGGAACATTGCGGCTTCTTCTCAGTGTCTCTGACATAGGGTTTTACTGTCCCGGGAAAGTCTCTGCTAACACCCTGCAGAGCGCAGTGCCCAATATACAGAAACGTCTTGCGGTATCTCCTACAGGGAAAGTGCCAGGAGGGAATTGTCGATCCTGTTCTCAGTGTCTCTGAGAATTGCTCTGATTATCCGTGTGACCTCTTTGCTAAGACTCTCCAGAGAGCCGTCCTCAAAACCAACACACATCTTGACATATCTCCCACATTGATCGCAGTGTCTCCAGGAACGGCATTCAAGGAGCCAGGAACTTTTCTCCCTACACTGTCCATTGAGTTGTCCTCAAAACCAATATACATCCTGCTGTATCTCCCACATGGAATGTGCCAGGCGGGAAAAGTGGGGATCAAGCTTAGACTTTCTCGGAACTGCTTCAAATCAACTAGATATCTTTGTGCTGTAAATCTCCCAACAGCCAAACGCAAAAGCAGCAAACATCTCGCTGTATGTCCCACATCCAAAGTGCCAAGAGAGTAATGGTGAGCTTGCTCTCCCTGTCTTTGAGTACTGTTTTCACTGTCCCGATTACCTCTTTGCTAACATTCTCTTCAGAGCTGCAGTGAAACCAGGAACCACGTGGAGAAGGCACCCACACTGAAAATGCCTGGAAGGAACATTGCGGCTTCTTCTCAGTGTCTCTGACATAGGGTTTTACTGTCCCGGGAAAGTCTCTGCTAACACCCTGCAGAGCGCAGTGCCCAATATCCAGAAACATCTTGCGGTATCTCCTACAGGGAAAGTGCCAGGAGGGAATTGTGGAGCTTGTTCTCAGTGTCTCTGAGAATTGCTCTGATTATCCCTGTGACCTCTTTGCTAAGACTCTCCAGAGAGCCGTCCTCAAAACCAACACACATCTTGACATATCGCCCACATTGATCGCAGTGTCTCCAGGAACGGCATTCAAGGAGCCAGGAACTTTTCTCCCTACACTGTCCATTGAGTTGTCCTCAAAACCAATATACATCCTGCTGTATCTCCCACATGGAATGTGCCAGGAGGGAAAAGTGGGGATTATGCTTAGACTTTCTCGGAACTGCTTCAAATCAACTAGATATCTTTGTGCTGTAAATCTCCCAACAGCCAAACGCAAAAGCAGCAAACATCTCGCTGTATGTCCCACATCCAAAGTGCCAAGAGAGTCATGGTGAGCTTGCTCTCCCTGTCTTTGAGTACTGTTTTCACTGTCCCGATTACCTCTTTGCTAACATTCTCTTCAGAGCTGCAGTGAAACCAGGAACCACGTGGAGAAGGCACCCACACTGAAAATGCCTGGAAGGAACATTGCGGCTTCTTCTCAGTGTCTCTGACATAGGGTTTTACTGTCCCGGGAAAGTCTCTGCTAACACCCTGCAGAGCGCAGTGCCCAATATACAGAAACGTCTTGCGGTATCTCCTACAGGGAAAGTGCCAGGAGGGAATTGTCGATCCTGTTCTCAGTGTCTCTGAGAATTGCTCTGATTATCCGTGTGACCTCTTTGCTAAGACTCTCCAGAGAGCCGTCCTCAAAACCAACACACATCTTGACATATCTCCCACATTGATCGCAGTGTCTCCAGGAACGGCATTCAAGGAGCCAGGAACTTTTCTCCCTACACTGTCCATTGAGTTGTCCTCAAAACCAATATACATCCTGCTGTATCTCCCACATGGAATGTGCCAGGCGGGAAAAGTGGGGATCAAGCTTAGACTTTCTCGGAACTGCTTCAAATCAACTAGATATCTTTGTGCTGTAAATCTCCCAACAGCCAAACGCAAAAGCAGCAAACATCTCGCTGTATGTCCCACATCCAAAGTGCCAAGAGAGTAATGGTGAGCTTGCTCTCCCTGTCTTTGAGTACTGTTTTCACTGTCCCGATTACCTCTTTGCTAACATTCTCTTCAGAGCTGCAGTGAAACCAGGAACCACGTGGAGAAGGCACCCACACTGAAAATGCCTGGAAGGAACATTGCGGCTTCTTCTCAGTGTCTCTGACATAGGGTTTTACTGTCCCGGGAAAGTCTCTGCTAACACCCTGCAGAGCGCAGTGCCCAATATCCAGAAACATCTTGCGGTATCTCCTACAGGGAAAGTGCCAGGAGGGAATTGTGGAGCTTGTTCTCAGTGTCTCTGAGAATTGCTCTGATTATCCCTGTGACCTCTTTGCTAAGACTCTCCAGAGAGCCGTCCTCAAAACCAACACACATCTTGACATATCGCCCACATTGATCGCAGTGTCTCCAGGAACGGCATTCAAGGAGCCAGGAACTTTTCTCCCTACACTGTCCATTGAGTTGTCCTCAAAACCAATATACATCCTGCTGTATCTCCCACATGGAATGTGCCAGGAGGGAAAAGTGGGGATTATGCTTAGACTTTCTCGGAACTGCTTCAAATCAACTAGATATCTTTGTGCTGTAAATCTCCCAACAGCCAAACGCAAAAGCAGCAAACATCTCGCTGTATGTCCCACATCCAAAGTGCCAAGAGAGAGCTTGCTCTCCCTGTCTTTGAGTACTGTTTTCACTGTCCCGATTACCTCTTTGCTAACATTCTCTTCAGAGCTGCAGTGAAACCAGGAACCACGTGGAGAAGGCACCCACACTGAAAATGCCTGGAAGGAGCATTGGGGCTTCTTCTCAGTGTCTCTGATGTCGGGTTTTACTGTCCCGGGAAAGTCTCTGCTAACACCCTGCAGAGCGCAGTGCCCAATATACAGAAACGTCTTGCGGTATCTCCTACAGGGAAAGTGCCAGGAGGGAATTGTCGATCCTGTTCTCAGTGTCTCTGAGAATTGCTCTGATTATCCGTGTGACCTCTTTGCTAAGACTCTCCAGAGAGCCGTCCTCAAAACCAACACACATCTTGACATATCTCCCACATTGATCGCAGTGTCTCCAGGAACGGCATTCAAGGAGCCAGGAACTTTTCTCCCTACACTGTCCATTGAGTTGTCCTCAAAACCAATATACATCCTGCTGTATCTCCCACATGGAATGTGCCAGGAGGGAAAAGTGGGGATTATGCTTAGACTTTCTCAGAACTGCTTCAAATCAACTAGATATCTTTGAGCTGTAAATCTCCCAACAGCCAAACGCAAAAGCAGCAAACATCTCGCTGTATGTCCCACATCCAAAGTGCCAAGAGAGTCATGGTGAGCTTGCTCTCCCTGTCTTTGAGTACTGTTTTCACTGTCCCGATTACCTCTTTGCTAACATTCTCTTCAGAGCTGCAGTGAAACCAGGAACCACGTGGAGAAGGCACCCACACTGAAAATGCCTGGAAGGAACATTGGGGCTTCTTCTCAGTGTCTCTGATGTCGGGTTTTACTGTCCCGGGAAAGTCTCTGCTAACACCCTGCAGAGCGCAGTGCCCAATATCCAGAAACGTCTTGCGGTATCTCCTACAGGGAAAGTGCCAGGAGGGAATTGTCGATCCTGTTCTCAGTGTCTCTGAGAATTGCTCTGATTATCCGTGTGACCTCTTTGCTAAGACTCTCCAGAGAGCCGTCCTCAAAACCAACACACATCTTGACATATCTCCCACATTGATCGCAGTGTCTCCAGGAACGGCATTCAAGGAGCCAGGAACTTTTCTCCCTACACTGTCCATTGAGTTGTCCTCAAAACCAATATACATCCTGCTGTATCTCCCACATGGAATGTGCCAGGAGGGAAAAGTGGGGATTATGCTTAGACTTTCTCAGAACTGCTTCAAATCAACTAGATATCTTTGAGCTGTAAATCTCACAACAGCCAAATGCAAAAGCAGCAAACATCTCGCTGTATGTCCCACATCCAAAGTGCCAAGAGAGTCATGGTGAGCTTGCTCTCCCTGTCTTTGAGTACTGTTTTCACTGTCCCGATTACCTCTTTGCTAACATTCTCTTCAGAGCTGCAGTGAAACCAGGAACCACGTGGAGAAGGCACCCACACTGAAAATGCCTGGAAGGAACATTGCGGCTTCTTCTCAGTGTCTCTGATGTCGGGTTTTACTGTCCCGGGAAAGTCTCTGCTAACACCCTGCAGAGCGTAGTGCCCAATATACAGAAACGTCTTGCGGTATCTCCTACAGGGAAAGTGCCAGGAGGGAATTGTCGATCCTGTTCTCAGTGTCTCTGAGAATTGCTCTGATTATCCATGTGACCTCTTTGCTAAGACTCTCCAGAGAGCCGTCCTCAAAACCAACACACATCTTGACATATCTCCCACATTGATCGCAGTGTCTCCAGGAACGGCATTCAAGGAGCCAGGAACTTTTCTCCCTACACTGTCCATTGAGTTGTCCTCAAAACCAATATACATCCTGCTGTATCTCCCACATGGAATGTGCCAGGCAGGAAAAGTGGGGATCAAGCTTACACTTTCTCGGAACTGCTTCAAATCAACTAGATATCTTTGTGCTGTAAATCTCCCAACAGCCAAATGCAAAAGCAGCAAACATCTCGCTGTATGTCCCACATCCAAAGTGCCAAGAGAGTCATGGTGAGCTTGCTCTCCCTGTCTTTGAGTACTGTTTTCACTGTCCCGATTACCTCTTTGCTAACATTCTCTTCAGAGCTGCAGTGAAACCAGGAACCACGTGGAGAAGGCACCCACACTGAAAATGCCTGGAAGGAACATTGCGGCTTCTTCTCAGTGTCTCTGACATAGGGTTTTACTGTCCCGGGAAAGTCTCTGCTAACACCCTGCAGAGCGCAGTGCCCAATATACAGAAACGTCTTGCGGTATCTCCTACAGGGAAAGTGCCAGGAGGGAATTGTCGATCCTGTTCTCAGTGTCTCTGAGAATTGCTCTGATTATCCATGTGACCTCTTTGCTAAGACTCTCCAGAGAGCCGTCCTCAAAACCAACACACATCTTGACATATCTCCCACATTGATCGCAGTGTCTCCAGGAACGGCATTCAAGGAGCCAGGAACTTTTCTCCCTACACTGTCCATTGAGTTGTCCTCAAAACCAATATACATCCTGCTGTATCTCCCACATGGAATGTGCCAGGCGGGAAAAGTGGGGATCAAGCTTACACTTTCTCGGAACTGCTTCAAATCAACTAGATATCTTTGTGCTGTAAATCTCCCAACAGCCAAACGCAAAAGCAGCAAACATCTCGCTGTATGTCCCACATCCAAAGTGCCAAGAGAGTAATGGTGAGCTTGCTCTCCCTGTCTTTGAGTACTGTTTTCACTGTCCCGATTACCTCTTTGCTAACATTCTCTTCAGAGCTGCAGTGAAACCAGGAACCACGTGGAGAAGGCACCCACACTGAAAATGCCTGGAAGGAACATTGCGGCTTCTTCTCAGTGTCTCTGACATAGGGTTTTACTGTCCCGGGAAAGTCTCTGCTAACACCCTGCAGAGCGCAGTGCCCAATATACAGAAACGTCTTGCGGTATCTCCTACAGGGAAAGTGCCAGGAGGGAATTGTGGAGCTTGTTCTCAGTGTCTCTGAGAATTGCTCTGATTATCCCTGTGACCTCTTTGCTAAGACTCTCCAGAGAGCCGTCCTCAAAACCAACACACATCTTGACATATCTCCCACATTGATCGCAGTGTCGCCAGGAACGGCATTCAAGGAGCCAGGAACTTTTCTCCCTACACTGTCCATTGAGTTGTCCTCAAAACCAATATACATCCTGCTGTATCTCCCACATGGAATGTGCCAGGCGGGAAAAGTGGGGATCAAGCTTACACTTTCTCGGAACTGCTTCAAATCAACTAGATATCTTTGTGCTGTAAATCTCCCAACAGCCAAACGCAAAAGCAGCAAACATCTCGCTGTATGTCCCACATCCAAAGTGCCAAGAGAGAGCTTGCTCTCCCTGTCTTTGAGTACTGTTTTCACTGTCCCGATTACCTCTTTGCTAACATTCTCTTCAGAGCTGCAGTGAAACCAGGAACCACGTGGAGAAGGCACCCACACTGAAAATGCCTGGAAGGAACATTGCGGCTTCTTCTCAGTGTCTCTGATGTCGGGTTTTACTGTCCCGGGAAAGTCTCTGCTAACACCCTGCAGAGCGCAGTGCCCAATATACAGAAACGTCTTGCGGTATCTCCTACAGGGAAAGTGCCAGGAGGGAATTGTCGATCCTGTTCTCAGTGTCTCTGAGAATTGCTCTGATTATCCGTGTGACCTCTTTGCTAAGACTCTCCAGAGAGCCGTCCTCAAAACCAACACACATCTTGACATATCTCCCACATTGATCGCAGTGTCTCCAGGAACGGCATTCAAGGAGCCAGGAACTTTTCTCCCTACACTGTCCATTGAGTTGTCCTCAAAACCAATATACATCCTGCTGTATCTCCCACATGGAATGTGCCAGGCGGGAAAAGTGGGGATCAAGCTTAGACTTTCTCGGAACTGCTTCAAATCAACTAGATATCTTTGTGCTGTAAATCTCCCAACAGCCAAACGCAAAAGCAGCAAACATCTCGCTGTATGTCCCACATCCAAAGTGCCAAGAGAGAGCTTGCTCTCCCTGTCTTTGAGTACTGTTTTCACTGTCCCGATTACCTCTTTGCTAACATTCTCTTCAGAGCTGCAGTGAAACCAGGAACCACGTGGAGAAGGCACCCACACTGAAAATGCCTGGAAGGAACATTGCGGCTTCTTCTCAGTGTCTCTGATGTCGGGTTTTACTGTCCCGGGAAAGTCTCTGCTAACACCCTGCAGAGCGCAGTGCCCAATATACAGAAACGTCTTGCGGTATCTCCTACAGGGAAAGTGCCAGGAGGGAATTGTCGATCCTGTTCTCAGTGTCTCTGAGAATTGCTCTGATTATCCGTGTGACCTCTTTGCTAAGACTCTCCAGAGAGCCGTCCTCAAAACCAACACACATCTTGACATATCTCCCACATTGATCGCAGTGTCTCCAGGAACGGCATTCAAGGAGCCAGGAACTTTTCTCCCTACACTGTCCATTGAGTTGTCCTCAAAACCAATATACATCCTGCTGTATCTCCCACATGGAATGTGCCAGGCGGGAAAAGTGGGGATCAAGCTTAGACTTTCTCGGAACTGCTTCAAATCAACTAGATATCTTTGTGCTGTAAATCTCCCAACAGCCAAACGCAAAAGCAGCAAACATCTCGCTGTATGTCCCACATCCAAAGTGCCAAGAGAGAGCTTGCTCTCCCTGTCTTTGAGTACTGTTTTCACTGTCCCGATTACCTCTTTGCTAACATTCTCTTCAGAGCTGCAGTGAAACCAGGAACCACGTGGAGAAGGCACCCACACTGAAAATGCCTGGAAGGAACATTGGGGCTTCTTCTCAGTGTCTCTGATGTCGGGTTTTACTGTCCCGGGAAAGTCTCTGCTAACACCCTGCAGAGCGCAGTGCCCAATATCCAGAAACGTCTTGCGGTATCTCCTACAGGGAAAGTGCCAGGAGGGAATTGTCGATCCTGTTCTCAGTGTCTCTGAGAATTGCTCTGATTATCCGTGTGACCTCTTTGCTAAGACTCTCCAGAGAGCCGTCCTCAAAACCAACACACATCTTGACATATCTCCCACATTGATCGCAGTGTCTCCAGGAACGGCATTCAAGGAGCCAGGAACTTTTCTCCCTACACTGTCCATTGAGTTGTCCTCAAAACCAATATACATCCTGCTGTATCTCCCACATGGAATGTGCCAGGAGGGAAAAGTGGGGATTATGCTTAGACTTTCTCAGAACTGCTTCAAATCAACTAGATATCTTTGAGCTGTAAATCTCCCAACAGCCAAATGCAAAAGCAGCAAACATCTCGCTGTATGTCCCACATCCAAAGTGCCAAGAGAGTCATGGTGAGCTTGCTCTCCCTGTCTTTGAGTACTGTTTTCACTGTCCCGATTACCTCTTTGCTAACATTCTCTTCAGAGCTGCAGTGAAACCAGGAACCACGTGGAGAAGGCACCCACACTGAAAATGCCTGGAAGGAACATTGCGGCTTCTTCTCAGTGTCTCTGATGTCGGGTTTTACTGTCCCGGGAAAGTCTCTGCTAACACCCTGCAGAGCGTAGTGCCCAATATACAGAAACGTCTTGCGGTATCTCCTACAGGGAAAGTGCCAGGAGGGAATTGTCGATCCTGTTCTCAGTGTCTCTGAGAATTGCTCTGATTATCCATGTGACCTCTTTGCTAAGACTCTCCAGAGAGCCGTCCTCAAAACCAACACACATCTTGACATATCTCCCACATTGATCGCAGTGTCTCCAGGAACGGCATTCAAGGAGCCAGGAACTTTTCTCCCTACACTGTCCATTGAGTTGTCCTCAAAACCAATATACATCCTGCTGTATCTCCCACATGGAATGTGCCAGGCAGGAAAAGTGGGGATCAAGCTTACACTTTCTCGGAACTGCTTCAAATCAACTAGATATCTTTGTGCTGTAAATCTCCCAACAGCCAAATGCAAAAGCAGCAAACATCTCGCTGTATGTCCCACATCCAAAGTGCCAAGAGAGTCATGGTGAGCTTGCTCTCCCTGTCTTTGAGTACTGTTTTCACTGTCCCGATTACCTCTTTGCTAACATTCTCTTCAGAGCTGCAGTGAAACCAGGAACCACGTGGAGAAGGCACCCACACTGAAAATGCCTGGAAGGAACATTGCGGCTTCTTCTCAGTGTCTCTGACATAGGGTTTTACTGTCCCGGGAAAGTCTCTGCTAACACCCTGCAGAGCGCAGTGCCCAATATACAGAAACGTCTTGCGGTATCTCCTACAGGGAAAGTGCCAGGAGGGAATTGTCGATCCTGTTCTCAGTGTCTCTGAGAATTGCTCTGATTATCCATGTGACCTCTTTGCTAAGACTCTCCAGAGAGCCGTCCTCAAAACCAACACACATCTTGACATATCTCCCACATTGATCGCAGTGTCTCCAGGAACGGCATTCAAGGAGCCAGGAACTTTTCTCCGTACACTGTCCATTGAGTTGTCCTCAAAACCAATATACATCCTGCTATATCTCCCACATGGAATGTGCCAGGCGGGAAAAGTGGGGATCAAGCTTAGACTTTCTCGGAACTGCTTCAAATCAACTAGATATCTTTGTGCTGTAAATCTCCCAACAGCCAAACGCAAAAGCAGCAAACATCTCGCTGTATGTCCCACATCCAAAGTGCCAAGAGAGTCATGGTGAGCTTGCTCTCCCTGTCTTTGAGTACTGTTTTCACTGTCCCGATTACCTCTTTGCTAACATTCTCTTCAGAGCTGCAGTGAAACCAGGAACCACGTGGAGAAGGCACCCACACTGAAAATGCCTGGAAGGAACATTGCGGCTTCTTCTCAGTGTCTCTGATGTCGGGTTTTACTGTCCCGGGAAAGTCTCTGCTAACACCCTGCAGAGCGCAGTGCCCAATATACAGAAACGTCTTGCGGTATCTCCTACAGGGAAAGTGCCAGGAGGGAATTGTCGATCCTGTTCTCAGTGTCTCTGAGAATTGCTCTGATTATCCCTGTGACCTCTTTGCTAAGACTCTCCAGAGAGCCGTCCTCAAAACCAACACACATCTTGACATATCTCCCACATTGATCGCAGTGTCTCCAGGAACGGCATTCAAGGAGCCAGGAACTTTTCTCCGTACACTGTCCATTGAGTTGTCCTCAAAACCAATATACATCCTGCTATATCTCCCACATGGAATGTGCCAGGCGGGAAAAGTGGGGATCAAGCTTAGACTTTCTCGGAACTGCTTCAAATCAACTAGATATCTTTGTGCTGTAAATCTCCCAACAGCCAAACGCAAAAGCAGCAAACATCTCGCTGTATGTCCCACATCCAAAGTGCCAAGAGAGTCATGGTGAGCTTGCTCTCCCTGTCTTTGAGTACTGTTTTCACTGTCCCGATTACCTCTTTGCTAACATTCTCTTCAGAGCTGCAGTGAAACCAGGAACCACGTGGAGAAGGCACCCACACTGAAAATGCCTGGAAGGAACATTGGGGCTCCTTCTCAGTGTCTCTGATGTCGGGTTTTACTGTCCCGGGAAAGTCTCTGCTAACACCCTGCAGAGCGCTGGGCCCAATATACAGAAACGTCTTGCGGTATCTCCTACAGGGAAAGTGCCAGGAGGGAATTGTGGAGCTTGTTCTCAGTGTCTCTGAGAATTGCTCTGATTATCCATGTGACCTCTTTGCTAAGACTCTCCAGAGAGCCGTCCTCAAAACCAACACACATCTTGACATATCTCCCACATTGATCGCAGTGTCTCCAGGAACGGCATTCAAGGAGCCAGGAACTTTTCTCCCTACACTGTCCATTGAGTTGTCCTCAAAACCAATATACATCCTGCTGTATCTCCCACATGGAATGTGCCAGGCGGGAAAAGTGGGGATCAAGCTTACACTTTCTCGGAACTGCTTCAAATCAACTAGATATCTTTGTGCTGTAAATCTCCCAACAGCCAAACGCAAAAGCAGCAAACATCTTGCTGTATGTCCCACATCCAAAGTGCCAAGAGAGTAATGGTGAGCTTGCTCTCCCTGTCTTTGAGTACTGTTTTCACTGTCCCGATTACCTCTTTGCTAACATTCTCTTCAGAGCTGCAGTGAAACCAGGAACCACGTGGAGAAGGCACCCACACTGAAAATGCCTGGAAGGAACATTGCGGCTTCTTCTCAGTGTCTCTGACATAGGGTTTTACTGTCCCGGGAAAGTCTCTGCTAACACCCTGCAGAGCGCAGTGCCCAATATACAGAAACGTCTTGCGGTATCTCCTACAGGGAAAGTGCCAGGAGGGAATTGTGGAGCTTGTTCTCAGTGTCTCTGAGAATTGCTCTGATTATCCCTGTGACCTCTTTGCTAAGACTCTCCAGAGAGCCGTCCTCAAAACCAACACACATCTTGACATATCTCCCACATTGATCGCAGTGTCTCCAGGAACGGCATTCAAGGAGCCAGGAACTTTTCTCCCTACACTGTCCATTGAGTTGTCCTCAAAACCAATATACATCCTGCTGTATCTCCCACATGGAATGTGCCAGGCGGGAAAAGTGGGGATCAAGCTTACACTTTCTCGGAACTGCTTCAAATCAACTAGATATCTTTGTGCTGTAAATCTCCCAACAGCCAAACGCAAAAGCAGCAAACATCTCGCTGTATGTCCCACATCCAAAGTGCCAAGAGAGAGCTTGCTCTCCCTGTCTTTGAGTACTGTTTTCACTGTCCCGATTACCTCTTTGCTAACATTCTCTTCAGAGCTGCAGTGAAACCAGGAACCACGTGGAGAAGGCACCCACACTGAAAATGCCTGGAAGGAACATTGCGGCTTCTTCTCAGTGTCTCTGATGTCGGGTTTTACTGTCCCGGGAAAGTCTCTGCTAACACCCTGCAGAGCGCAGTGCCCAATATACAGAAACGTCTTGCGGTATCTCCTACAGGGAAAGTGCCAGGAGGGAATTGTCGATCCTGTTCTCAGTGTCTCTGAGAATTGCTCTGATTATCCGTGTGACCTCTTTGCTAAGACTCTCCAGAGAGCCGTCCTCAAAACCAACACACATCTTGACATATCTCCCACATTGATCGCAGTGTCTCCAGGAACGGCATTCAAGGAGCCAGGAACTTTTCTCCCTACACTGTCCATTGAGTTGTCCTCAAAACCAATATACATCCTGCTGTATCTCCCACATGGAATGTGCCAGGCGGGAAAAGTGGGGATCAAGCTTAGACTTTCTCGGAACTGCTTCAAATCAACTAGATATCTTTGTGCTGTAAATCTCCCAACAGCCAAACGCAAAAGCAGCAAACATCTCGCTGTATGTCCCACATCCAAAGTGCCAAGAGAGAGCTTGCTCTCCCTGTCTTTGAGTACTGTTTTCACTGTCCCGATTACCTCTTTGCTAACATTCTCTTCAGAGCTGCAGTGAAACCAGGAACCACGTGGAGAAGGCACCCACACTGAAAATGCCTGGAAGGAACATTGCGGCTTCTTCTCAGTGTCTCTGATGTCGGGTTTTACTGTCCCGGGAAAGTCTCTGCTAACACCCTGCAGAGCGCAGTGCCCAATATACAGAAACGTCTTGCGGTATCTCCTACAGGGAAAGTGCCAGGAGGGAATTGTCGATCCTGTTCTCAGTGTCTCTGAGAATTGCTCTGATTATCCGTGTGACCTCTTTGCTAAGACTCTCCAGAGAGCCGTCCTCAAAACCAACACACATCTTGACATATCTCCCACATTGATCGCAGTGTCTCCAGGAACGGCATTCAAGGAGCCAGGAACTTTTCTCCCTACACTGTCCATTGAGTTGTCCTCAAAACCAATATACATCCTGCTGTATCTCCCACATGGAATGTGCCAGGCGGGAAAAGTGGGGATCAAGCTTAGACTTTCTCGGAACTGCTTCAAATCAACTAGATATCTTTGTGCTGTAAATCTCCCAACAGCCAAACGCAAAAGCAGCAAACATCTCGCTGTATGTCCCACATCCAAAGTGCCAAGAGAGAGCTTGCTCTCCCTGTCTTTGAGTACTGTTTTCACTGTCCCGATTACCTCTTTGCTAACATTCTCTTCAGAGCTGCAGTGAAACCAGGAACCACGTGGAGAAGGCACCCACACTGAAAATGCCTGGAAGGAACATTGCGGCTTCTTCTCAGTGTCTCTGATGTCGGGTTTTACTGTCCCGGGAAAGTCTCTGCTAACACCCTGCAGAGCGCAGTGCCCAATATCCAGAAACGTCTTGCGGTATCTCCTACAGGGAAAGTGCCAGGAGGGAATTGTCGATCCTGTTCTCAGTGTCTCTGAGAATTGCTCTGATTATCCGTGTGACCTCTTTGCTAAGACTCTCCAGAGAGCCGTCCTCAAAACCAACACACATCTTGACATATCTCCCACATTGATCGCAGTGTCTCCAGGAACGGCATTCAAGGAGCCAGGAACTTTTCTCCCTACACTGTCCATTGAGTTGTCCTCAAAACCAATATACATCCTGCTGTATCTCCCACATGGAATGTGCCAGGAGGGAAAAGTGGGGATTATGCTTAGACTTTCTCAGAACTGCTTCAAATCAACTAGATATCTTTGAGCTGTAAATCTCCCAACAGCCAAATGCAAAAGCAGCAAACATCTCGCTGTATGTCCCACATCCAAAGTGCCAAGAGAGTCATGGTGAGCTTGCTCTCCCTGTCTTTGAGTACTGTTTTCACTGTCCCGATTACCTCTTTGCTAACATTCTCTTCAGAGCTGCAGTGAAACCAGGAACCACGTGGAGAAGGCACCCACACTGAAAATGCCTGGAAGGAACATTGCGGCTTCTTCTCAGTGTCTCTGATGTCGGGTTTTACTGTCCCGGGAAAGTCTCTGCTAACACCCTGCAGAGCGTAGTGCCCAATATACAGAAACGTCTTGCGGTATCTCCTACAGGGAAAGTGCCAGGAGGGAATTGTCGATCCTGTTCTCAGTGTCTCTGAGAATTGCTCTGATTATCCATGTGACCTCTTTGCTAAGACTCTCCAGAGAGCCGTCCTCAAAACCAACACACATCTTGACATATCTCCCACATTGATCGCAGTGTCTCCAGGAACGGCATTCAAGGAGCCAGGAACTTTTCTCCCTACACTGTCCATTGAGTTGTCCTCAAAACCAATATACATCCTGCTGTATCTCCCACATGGAATGTGCCAGGCAGGAAAAGTGGGGATCAAGCTTAGACTTTCTCGGAACTGCTTCAAATCAACTAGATATCTTTGTGCTGTAAATCTCCCAACAGCCAAACGCAAAAGCAGCAAACATCTCGCTGTATGTCCCACATCCAAAGTGCCAAGAGAGTCATGGTGAGCTTGCTCTCCCTGTCTTTGAGTACTGTTTTCACTGTCCCGATTACCTCTTTGCTAACATTCTCTTCAGAGCTGCAGTGAAACCAGGAACCACGTGGAGAAGGCACCCACACTGAAAATGCCTGGAAGGAACATTGCGGCTTCTTCTCAGTGTCTCTGACATAGGGTTTTACTGTCCCGGGAAAGTCTCTGCTAACACCCTGCAGAGCGCAGTGCCCAATATACAGAAACGTCTTGCGGTATCTCCTACAGGGAAAGTGCCAGGAGGGAATTGTCGATCCTGTTCTCAGTGTCTCTGAGAATTGCTCTGATTATCCATGTGACCTCTTTGCTAAGACTCTCCAGAGAGCCGTCCTCAAAACCAACACACATCTTGACATATCTCCCACATTGATCGCAGTGTCTCCAGGAACGGCATTCAAGGAGCCAGGAACTTTTCTCCCTACACTGTCCATTGAGTTGTCCTCAAAACCAATATACATCCTGCTGTATCTCCCACATGGAATGTGCCAGGCGGGAAAAGTGGGGATCAAGCTTAGACTTTCTCGGAACTGCTTCAAATCAACTAGATATCTTTGTGCTGTAAATCTCCCAACAGCCAAACGCAAAAGCAGCAAACATCTCGCTGTATGTCCCACATCCAAAGTGCCAAGAGAGTCATGGTGAGCTTGCTCTCCCTGTCTTTGAGTACTGTTTTCACTGTCCCGATTACCTCTTTGCTAACATTCTCTTCAGAGCTGCAGTGAAACCAGGAACCACGTGGAGAAGGCACCCACACTGAAAATGCCTGGAAGGAACATTGGGGCTTCTTCTCAGTGTCTCTGATGTCGGGTTTTACTGTCCCGGGAAAGTCTCTGCTAACACCCTGCAGAGCGCAGTGCCCAATATACAGAAACGTCTTGCGGTATCTCCTACAGGGAAAGTGCCAGGAGGGAATTGTCGATCCTGTTCTCAGTGTCTCTGAGAATTGCTCTGATTATCCCTGTGACCTCTTTGCTAAGACTCTCCAGAGAGCCGTCCTCAAAACCAACACACATCTTGACATATCTCCCACATTGATCGCAGTGTCTCCAGGAACGGCATTCAAGGAGCCAGGAACTTTTCTCCGTACACTGTCCATTGAGTTGTCCTCAAAACCAATATACATCCTGCTATATCTCCCACATGGAATGTGCCAGGCGGGAAAAGTGGGGATCAAGCTTAGACTTTCTCGGAACTGCTTCAAATCAACTAGATATCTTTGTGCTGTAAATCTCCCAACAGCCAAACGCAAAAGCAGCAAACATCTCGCTGTATGTCCCACATCCAAAGTGCCAAGAGAGTCATGGTGAGCTTGCTCTCCCTGTCTTTGAGTACTGTTTTCACTGTCCCGATTACCTCTTTGCTAACATTCTCTTCAGAGCTGCAGTGAAACCAGGAACCACGTGGAGAAGGCACCCACACTGAAAATGCCTGGAAGGAACATTGGGGCTTCTTCTCAGTGTCTCTGATGTCGGGTTTTACTGTCCCGGGAAAGTCTCTGCTAACACCCTGCAGAGCGCAGTGCCCAATATACAGAAACGTCTTGCGGTATCTCCTACAGGGAAAGTGCCAGGAGGGAATTGTCGATCCTGTTCTCAGTGTCTCTGAGAATTGCTCTGATTATCCCTGTGACCTCTTTGCTAAGACTCTCCAGAGAGCCGTCCTCAAAACCAACACACATCTTGACATATCTCCCACATTGATCGCAGTGTCTCCAGGAACGGCATTCAAGGAGCCAGGAACTTTTCTCCGTACACTGTCCATTGAGTTGTCCTCAAAACCAATATACATCCTGCTATATCTCCCACATGGAATGTGCCAGGCGGGAAAAGTGGGGATCAAGCTTAGACTTTCTCGGAACTGCTTCAAATCAACTAGATATCTTTGTGCTGTAAATCTCCCAACAGCCAAACGCAAAAGCAGCAAACATCTCGCTGTATGTCCCACATCCAAAGTGCCAAGAGAGTCATGGTGAGCTTGCTCTCCCTGTCTTTGAGTACTGTTTTCACTGTCCCGATTACCTCTTTGCTAACATTCTCTTCAGAGCTGCAGTGAAACCAGGAACCACGTGGAGAAGGCACCCACACTGAAAATGCCTGGAAGGAACATTGCGGCTTCTTCTCAGTGTCTCTGATGTCGGGTTTTACTGTCCCGGGAAAGTCTCTGCTAACACCCTGCAGAGCGCAGGGCCCAATATACAGAAACGTCTTGCGGTATCTCCTACAGGGAAAGTGCCAGGAGGGAATTGTGGAGCTTGTTCTCAGTGTCTCTGAGAATTGCTCTGATTATCCCTGTGACCTCTTTGCTAAGACTCTCCAGAGAGCCGTCCTCAAAACCAACACACATCTTGACATATCTCCCACATTGATCGCAGTGTCTCCAGGAACGGCATTCAAGGAGCCAGGAACTTTTCTCCCTACACTGTCCATTGAGTTGTCCTCAAAACCAATATACATCCTGCTGTATCTCCCACATGGAATGTGCCAGGCGGGAAAAGTGGGGATCAAGCTTACACTTTCTCGGAACTGCTTCAAATCAACTAGATATCTTTGTGCTGTAAATCTCCCAACAGCCAAACGCAAAAGCAGCAAACATCTTGCTGTATGTCCCACATCCAAAGTGCCAAGAGAGTAATGGTGAGCTTGCTCTCCCTGTCTTTGAGTACTGTTTTCACTGTCCCGATTACCTCTTTGCTAACATTCTCTTCAGAGCTGCAGTGAAACCAGGAACCACGTGGAGAAGGCACCCACACTGAAAATGCCTGGAAGGAACATTGCGGCTTCTTCTCAGTGTCTCTGATGTCGGGTTTTACTGTCCCGGGAAAGTCTCTGCTAACACCCTGCAGAGCGCAGTGCCCAATATACGGAAACGTCTTGCGGTATCTCCTACAGGGAAAGTGCCAGGAGGGAATTGTCGATCCTGTTCTCAGTGTCTCTGAGAATTGCTCTGATTATCCGTGTGACCTCTTTGCTAAGACTCTCCAGAGAGCCGTCCTCAAAACCAACACACATCTTGACATATCTCCCACATTGATCGCAGTGTCTCCAGGAACGGCATTCAAGGAGCCAGGAACTTTTCTCCCTACACTGTCCATTGAGTTGTCCTCAAAACCAATATACATCCTGCTGTATCTCCCACATGGAATGTGCCAGGCGGGAAAAGTGGGGATCAAGCTTACACTTTCTCGGAACTGCTTCAAATCAACTAGATATCTTTGTGCTGTAAATCTCCCAACAGCCAAATGCAAAAGCAGCAAACATCTCGCTGTATGTCCCACATCCAAAGTGCCAAGAGAGTCATGGTGAGCTTGCTCTCCCTGTCTTTGAGTACTGTTTTCACTGTCCCGATTACCTCTTTGCTAACATTCTCTTCAGAGCTGCAGTGAAACCAGGAACCACGTGGAGAAGGCACCCACACTGAAAATGCCTGGAAGGAACATTGGGGCTTCTTCTCAGTGTCTCTGATGTCGGGTTTTACTGTCCCGGGAAAGTCTCTGCTAACACCCTGCAGAGCGCAGTGCCCAATATACAGAAACGTCTTGCGGTATCTCCTACAGGGAAAGTGCCAGGAGGGAATTGTCGATCCTGTTCTCAGTGTCTCTGAGAATTGCTCTGATTATCCCTGTGACCTCTTTGCTAAGACTCTCCAGAGAGCCGTCCTCAAAACCAACACACATCTTGACATATCTCCCACATTGATCGCAGTGTCTCCAGGAACGGCATTCAAGGAGCCAGGAACTTTTCTCCCTACACTGTCCATTGAGTTGTCCTCAAAACCAATATACATCCTGCTATATCTCCCACATGGAATGTGCCAGGCGGGAAAAGTGGGGATCAAGCTTAGACTTTCTCGGAACTGCTTCAAATCAACTAGATATCTTTGTGCTGTAAATCTCCCAACAGCCAAACGCAAAAGCAGCAAACATCTCGCTGTATGTCCCACATCCAAAGTGCCAAGAGAGTCATGGTGAGCTTGCTCTCCCTGTCTTTGAGTACTGTTTTCACTGTCCCGATTACCTCTTTGCTAACATTCTCTTCAGAGCTGCAGTGAAACCAGGAACCACGTGGAGAAGGCACCCACACTGAAAATGCCTGGAAGGAACATTGCGGCTTCTTCTCAGTGTCTCTGATGTCGGGTTTTACTGTCCCGGGAAAGTCTCTGCTAACACCCTGCAGAGCGCTGTGCCCAATATACAGAAACGTCTTGCGGTATCTCCTACAGGGAAAGTGCCAGGAGGGAATTGTGGAGCTTGTTCTCAGTGTCTCTGAGAATTGCTCTGATTATCCATGTGACCTCTTTGCTAAGACTCTCCAGAGAGCCGTCCTCAAAACCAACACACATCTTGACATATCTCCCACATTGATCGCAGTGTCTCCAGGAACGGCATTCAAGGAGCCAGGAACTTTTCTCCCTACACTGTCCATTGAGTTGTCCTCAAAACCAATATACATCCTGCTGTATCTCCCACATGGAAAGTGCCAGGAGGGAAAAGTGGGGATCAAGCTTACACTTTCTCGGAACTGCTTCAAATCAACTAGATATCTTTGTGCTGTAAATCTCCCAACAGCCAAACGCAAAAGCAGCAAACATCTTGCTGTATGTCCCACATCCAAAGTGCCAAGAGAGTAATGGTGAGCTTGCTCTCCCTGTCTTTGAGTACTGTTTTCACTGTCCCGATTACCTCTTTGCTAACATTCTCTTCAGAGCTGCAGTGAAACCAGGAACCACGTGGAGAAGGCACCCACACTGAAAATGCCTGGAAGGAACATTGCGGCTTCTTCTCAGTGTCTCTGATGTCGGGTTTTACTGTCCCGGGAAAGTCTCTGCTAACACCCTGCAGAGCGCAGTGCCCAATATACAGAAACGTCTTGCGGTATCTCCTACAGGGAAAGTGCCAGGAGGGAATTGTCGATCCTGTTCTCAGTGTCTCTGAGAATTGCTCTGATTATCCCTGTGACCTCTTTGCTAAGACTCTCCAGAGAGCCGTCCTCAAAACCAACACACATCTTGACATATCTCCCACATTGATCGCAGTGTCTCCAGGAACGGCATTCAAGGAGCCAGGAACTTTTCTCCCTACACTGTCCATTGAGTTGTCCTCAAAACCAATATACATCCTGCTGTATCTCCCACATGGAATGTGCCAGGCGGGAAAAGTGGGGATCAAGCTTACACTTTCTCGGAACTGCTTCAAATCAACTAGATATCTTTGTGCTGTAAATCTCCCAACAGCCAAATGCAAAAGCAGCAAACATCTCGCTGTATGTCCCACATCCAAAGTGCCAAGAGAGTCATGGTGAGCTTGCTCTCCCTGTCTTTGAGTACTGTTTTCACTGTCCCGATTACCTCTTTGCTAACATTCTCTTCAGAGCTGCAGTGAAACCAGGAACCACGTGGAGAAGGCACCCACACTGAAAATGCCTGGAAGGAACATTGGGGCTTCTTCTCAGTGTCTCTGATGTCGGGTTTTACTGTCCCGGGAAAGTCTCTGCTAACACCCTGCAGAGCGCAGTGCCCAATATACAGAAACGTCTTGCGGTATCTCCTACAGGGAAAGTGCCAGGAGGGAATTGTCGATCCTGTTCTCAGTGTCTCTGAGAATTGCTCTGATTATCCGTGTGACCTCTTTGCTAAGACTCTCCAGAGAGCCGTCCTCAAAACCAACACACATCTTGACATATCTCCCACATTGATCGCAGTGTCTCCAGGAACGGCATTCAAGGAGCCAGGAACTTTTCTCCGTACACTGTCCATTGAGTTGTCCTCAAAACCAATATACATCCTGCTATATCTCCCACATGGAATGTGCCAGGCGGGAAAAGTGGGGATCAAGCTTAGACTTTCTCGGAACTGCTTCAAATCAACTAGATATCTTTGTGCTGTAAATCTCCCAACAGCCAAACGCAAAAGCAGCAAACATCTCGCTGTATGTCCCACATCCAAAGTGCCAAGAGAGTCATGGTGAGCTTGCTCTCCCTGTCTTTGAGTACTGTTTTCACTGTCCCGATTACCTCTTTGCTAACATTCTCTTCAGAGCTGCAGTGAAACCAGGAACCACGTGGAGAAGGCACCCACACTGAAAATGCCTGGAAGGAACATTGGGGCTTCTTCTCAGTGTCTCTGATGTCGGGTTTTACTGTCCCGGGAAAGTCTCTGCTAACACCCTGCAGAGCGCAGTGCCCAATATACAGAAACGTCTTGCGGTATCTCCTACAGGGAAAGTGCCAGGAGGGAATTGTCGATCCTGTTCTCAGTGTCTCTGAGAATTGCTCTGATTATCCCTGTGACCTCTTTGCTAAGACTCTCCAGAGAGCCGTCCTCAAAACCAACACACATCTTGACATATCTCCCACATTGATCGCAGTGTCTCCAGGAACGGCATTCAAGGAGCCAGGAACTTTTCTCCGTACACTGTCCATTGAGTTGTCCTCAAAACCAATATACATCCTGCTATATCTCCCACATGGAATGTGCCAGGCGGGAAAAGTGGGGATCAAGCTTAGACTTTCTCGGAACTGCTTCAAATCAACTAGATATCTTTGTGCTGTAAATCTCCCAACAGCCAAACGCAAAAGCAGCAAACATCTCGCTGTATGTCCCACATCCAAAGTGCCAAGAGAGTCATGGTGAGCTTGCTCTCCCTGTCTTTGAGTACTGTTTTCACTGTCCCGATTACCTCTTTGCTAACATTCTCTTCAGAGCTGCAGTGAAACCAGGAACCACGTGGAGAAGGCACCCACACTGAAAATGCCTGGAAGGAACATTGCGGCTTCTTCTCAGTGTCTCTGATGTCGGGTTTTACTGTCCCGGGAAAGTCTCTGCTAACACCCTGCAGAGCGCTGTGCCCAATATACAGAAACGTCTTGCGGTATCTCCTACAGGGAAAGTGCCAGGAGGGAATTGTGGAGCTTGTTCTCAGTGTCTCTGAGAATTGCTCTGATTATCCATGTGACCTCTTTGCTAAGACTCTCCAGAGAGCCGTCCTCAAAACCAACACACATCTTGACATATCTCCCACATTGATCGCAGTGTCTCCAGGAACGGCATTCAAGGAGCCAGGAACTTTTCTCCCTACACTGTCCATTGAGTTGTCCTCAAAACCAATATACATCCTGCTGTATCTCCCACATGGAATGTGCCAGGCGGGAAAAGTGGGGATCAAGCTTACACTTTCTCGGAACTGCTTCAAATCAACTAGATATCTCTGTGCTGTAAATCTCCCAACAGCCAAATGCAAAAGCAGCAAACATCTCGCTGTATGTCCCACATCCAAAGTGCCAAGAGAGTCATGGTGAGCTTGCTCTCCCTGTCTTTGAGTACTGTTTTCACTGTCCCGATTACCTCTTTGCTAACATTCTCTTCAGAGCTGCAGTGAAACCAGGAACCACGTGGAGAAGGCACCCACACTGAAAATGCCTGGAAGGAACATTGGGGCTTCTTCTCAGTGTCTCTGATGTCGGGTTTTACTGTCCCGGGAAAGTCTCTGCTAACACCCTGCAGAGCGCAGTGCCCAATATACAGAAACGTCTTGCGGTATCTCCTACAGGGAAAGTGCCAGGAGGGAATTGTCGATCCTGTTCTCAGTGTCTCTGAGAATTGCTCTGATTATCCATGTGACCTCTTTGCTAAGACTCTCCAGAGAGCCGTCCTCAAAACCAACACACATCTTGACATATCTCCCACATTGATCGCAGTGTCTCCAGGAACGGCATTCAAGGAGCCAGGAACTTTTCTCCGTACACTGTCCATTGAGTTGTCCTCAAAACCAATATACATCCTGCTATATCTCCCACATGGAATGTGCCAGGCGGGAAAAGTGGGGATCAAGCTTAGACTTTCTCGGAACTGCTTCAAATCAACTAGATATCTTTGTGCTGTAAATCTCCCAACAGCCAAACGCAAAAGCAGCAAACATCTCGCTGTATGTCCCACATCCAAAGTGCCAAGAGAGTCATGGTGAGCTTGCTCTCCCTGTCTTTGAGTACTGTTTTCACTGTCCCGATTACCTCTTTGCTAACATTCTCTTCAGAGCTGCAGTGAAACCAGGAACCACGTGGAGAAGGCACCCACACTGAAAATGCCTGGAAGGAACATTGCGGCTTCTTCTCAGTGTCTCTGATGTCGGGTTTTACTGTCCCGGGAAAGTCTCTGCTAACACCCTGCAGAGCGCTGTGCCCAATATACAGAAACGTCTTGCGGTATCTCCTACAGGGAAAGTGCCAGGAGGGAATTGTGGAGCTTGTTCTCAGTGTCTCTGAGAATTGCTCTGATTATCCCTGTGACCTCTTTGCTAAGACTCTCCAGAGAGCCGTCCTCAAAACCAACACACATCTTGACATATCTCCCACATTGATCGCAGTGTCTCCAGGAACGGCATTCAAGGAGCCAGGAACTTTTCTCCGTACACTGTCCATTGAGTTGTCCTCAAAACCAATATACATCCTGCTATATCTCCCACATGGAATGTGCCAGGCGGGAAAAGTGGGGATCAAGCTTAGACTTTCTCGGAACTGCTTCAAATCAACTAGATATCTTTGTGCTGTAAATCTCCCAACAGCCAAACGCAAAAGCAGCAAACATCTCGCTGTATGTCCCACATCCAAAGTGCCAAGAGAGTCATGGTGAGCTTGCTCTCCCTGTCTTTGAGTACTGTTTTCACTGTCCCGATTACCTCTTTGCTAACATTCTCTTCAGAGCTGCAGTGAAACCAGGAACCACGTGGAGAAGGCACCCACACTGAAAATGCCTGGAAGGAACATTGCGGCTTCTTCTCAGTGTCTCTGATGTCGGGTTTTACTGTCCCGGGAAAGTCTCTGCTAACACCCTGCAGAGCGCTGTGCCCAATATACAGAAACGTCTTGCGGTATCTCCTACAGGGAAAGTGCCAGGAGGGAATTGTGGAGCTTGTTCTCAGTGTCTCTGAGAATTGCTCTGATTATCCATGTGACCTCTTTGCTAAGACTCTCCAGAGAGCCGTCCTCAAAACCAACACACATCTTGACATATCTCCCACATTGATCGCAGTGTCTCCAGGAACGGCATTCAAGGAGCCAGGAACTTTTCTCCCTACACTGTCCATTGAGTTGTCCTCAAAACCAATATACATCCTGCTGTATCTCCCACATGGAATGTGCCAGGCGGGAAAAGTGGGGATCAAGCTTACACTTTCTCGGAACTGCTTCAAATCAACTAGATATCTCTGTGCTGTAAATCTCCCAACAGCCAAATGCAAAAGCAGCAAACATCTCGCTGTATGTCCCACATCCAAAGTGCCAAGAGAGTCATGGTGAGCTTGCTCTCCCTGTCTTTGAGTACTGTTTTCACTGTCCCGATTACCTCTTTGCTAACATTCTCTTCAGAGCTGCAGTGAAACCAGGAACCACGTGGAGAAGGCACCCACACTGAAAATGCCTGGAAGGAACATTGGGGCTTCTTCTCAGTGTCTCTGATGTCGGGTTTTACTGTCCCGGGAAAGTCTCTGCTAACACCCTGCAGAGCGCAGTGCCCAATATACAGAAACGTCTTGCGGTATCTCCTACAGGGAAAGTGCCAGGAGGGAATTGTCGATCCTGTTCTCAGTGTCTCTGAGAATTGCTCTGATTATCCATGTGACCTCTTTGCTAAGACTCTCCAGAGAGCCGTCCTCAAAACCAACACACATCTTGACATATCTCCCACATTGATCGCAGTGTCTCCAGGAACGGCATTCAAGGAGCCAGGAACTTTTCTCCGTACACTGTCCATTGAGTTGTCCTCAAAACCAATATACATCCTGCTATATCTCCCACATGGAATGTGCCAGGCGGGAAAAGTGGGGATCAAGCTTAGACTTTCTCGGAACTGCTTCAAATCAACTAGATATCTTTGTGCTGTAAATCTCCCAACAGCCAAACGCAAAAGCAGCAAACATCTCGCTGTATGTCCCACATCCAAAGTGCCAAGAGAGTCATGGTGAGCTTGCTCTCCCTGTCTTTGAGTACTGTTTTCACTGTCCCGATTACCTCTTTGCTAACATTCTCTTCAGAGCTGCAGTGAAACCAGGAACCACGTGGAGAAGGCACCCACACTGAAAATGCCTGGAAGGAACATTGCGGCTTCTTCTCAGTGTCTCTGATGTCGGGTTTTACTGTCCCGGGAAAGTCTCTGCTAACACCCTGCAGAGCGCTGTGCCCAATATACAGAAACGTCTTGCGGTATCTCCTACAGGGAAAGTGCCAGGAGGGAATTGTGGAGCTTGTTCTCAGTGTCTCTGAGAATTGCTCTGATTATCCATGTGACCTCTTTGCTAAGACTCTCCAGAGAGCCGTCCTCAAAACCAACACACATCTTGACATATCTCCCACATTGATCGCAGTGTCTCCAGGAACGGCATTCAAGGAGCCAGGAACTTTTCTCCCTACACTGTCCATTGAGTTGTCCTCAAAACCAATATACATCCTGCTGTATCTCCCACATGGAATGTGCCAGGCGGGAAAAGTGGGGATCAAGCTTACACTTTCTCGGAACTGCTTCAAATCAACTAGATATCTTTGTGCTGTAAATCTCCCAACAGCCAAACGCAAAAGCAGCAAACATCTTGCTGTATGTCCCACATCCAAAGTGCCAAGAGAGTAATGGTGAGCTTGCTCTCCCTGTCTTTGAGTACTGTTTTCACTGTCCCGATTACCTCTTTGCTAACATTCTCTTCAGAGCTGCAGTGAAACCAGGAACCACGTGGAGAAGGCACCCACACTGAAAATGCCTGGAAGGAACATTGCGGCTTCTTCTCAGTGTCTCTGATGTCGGGTTTTACTGTCCCGGGAAAGTCTCTGCTAACACCCTGCAGAGCGCAGTGCCCAATATACAGAAACGTCTTGCGGTATCTCCTACAGGGAAAGTGCCAGGAGGGAATTGTCGATCCTGTTCTCAGTGTCTCTGAGAATTGCTCTGATTATCCCTGTGACCTCTTTGCTAAGACTCTCCAGAGAGCCGTCCTCAAAACCAACACACATCTTGACATATCTCCCACATTGATCGCAGTGTCTCCAGGAACGGCATTCAAGGAGCCAGGAACTTTTCTCCCTACACTGTCCATTGAGTTGTCCTCAAAACCAATATACATCCTGCTGTATCTCCCACATGGAATGTGCCAGGCGGGAAAAGTGGGGATCAAGCTTACACTTTCTCGGAACTGCTTCAAATCAACTAGATATCTTTGTGCTGTAAATCTCCCAACAGCCAAATGCAAAAGCAGCAAACATCTCGCTGTATGTCCCACATCCAAAGTGCCAAGAGAGTCATGGTGAGCTTGCTCTCCCTGTCTTTGAGTACTGTTTTCACTGTCCCGATTACCTCTTTGCTAACATTCTCTTCAGAGCTGCAGTGAAACCAGGAACCACGTGGAGAAGGCACCCACACTGAAAATGCCTGGAAGGAACATTGGGGCTTCTTCTCAGTGTCTCTGATGTCGGGTTTTACTGTCCCGGGAAAGTCTCTGCTAACACCCTGCAGAGCGCAGTGCCCAATATACAGAAACGTCTTGCGGTATCTCCTACAGGGAAAGTGCCAGGAGGGAATTGTCGATCCTGTTCTCAGTGTCTCTGAGAATTGCTCTGATTATCCCTGTGACCTCTTTGCTAAGACTCTCCAGAGAGCCGTCCTCAAAACCAACACACATCTTGACATATCTCCCACATTGATCGCAGTGTCTCCAGGAACGGCATTCAAGGAGCCAGGAACTTTTCTCCCTACACTGTCCATTGAGTTGTCCTCAAAACCAATATACATCCTGCTGTATCTCCCACATGGAATGTGCCAGGCGGGAAAAGTGGGGATCAAGCTTACACTTTCTCGGAACTGCTTCAAATCAACTAGATATCTTTGTGCTGTAAATCTCCCAACAGCCAAACGCAAAAGCAGCAAACATCTCGCTGTATGTCCCACATCCAAAGTGCCAAGAGAGTCATGGTGAGCTTGCTCTCCCTGTCTTTGAGTACTGTTTTCACTGTCCCGATTACCTCTTTGCTAACATTCTCTTCAGAGCTGCAGTGAAACCAGGAACCACGTGGAGAAGGCACCCACACTGAAAATGCCTGGAAGGAACATTGGGGCTTCTTCTCAGTGTCTCTGATGTCGGGTTTTACTGTCCCGGGAAAGTCTCTGCTAACACCCTGCAGAGCGCAGTGCCCAATATACAGAAACGTCTTGCGGTATCTCCTACAGGGAAAGTGCCAGGAGGGAATTGTCGATCCTGTTCTCAGTGTCTCTGAGAATTGCTCTGATTATCCCTGTGACCTCTTTGCTAAGACTCTCCAGAGAGCCGTCCTCAAAACCAACACACATCTTGACATATCTCCCACATTGATCGCAGTGTCTCCAGGAACGGCATTCAAGGAGCCAGGAACTTTTCTCCCTACACTGTCCATTGAGTTGTCCTCAAAACCAATATACATCCTGCTATATCTCCCACATGGAATGTGCCAGGCGGGAAAAGTGGGGATCAAGCTTAGACTTTCTCGGAACTGCTTCAAATCAACTAGATATCTTTGTGCTGTAAATCTCCCAACAGCCAAACGCAAAAGCAGCAAACATCTCGCTGTATGTCCCACATCCAAAGTGCCAAGAGAGTCATGGTGAGCTTGCTCTCCCTGTCTTTGAGTACTGTTTTCACTGTCCCGATTACCTCTTTGCTAACATTCTCTTCAGAGCTGCAGTGAAACCAGGAACCACGTGGAGAAGGCACCCACACTGAAAATGCCTGGAAGGAACATTGCGGCTTCTTCTCAGTGTCTCTGATGTCGGGTTTTACTGTCCCGGGAAAGTCTCTGCTAACACCCTGCAGAGCGCTGTGCCCAATATACAGAAACGTCTTGCGGTATCTCCTACAGGGAAAGTGCCAGGAGGGAATTGTGGAGCTTGTTCTCAGTGTCTCTGAGAATTGCTCTGATTATCCATGTGACCTCTTTGCTAAGACTCTCCAGAGAGCCGTCCTCAAAACCAACACACATCTTGACATATCTCCCACATTGATCGCAGTGTCTCCAGGAACGGCATTCAAGGAGCCAGGAACTTTTCTCCCTACACTGTCCATTGAGTTGTCCTCAAAACCAATATACATCCTGCTGTATCTCCCACATGGAATGTGCCAGGCGGGAAAAGTGGGGATCAAGCTTACACTTTCTCGGAACTGCTTCAAATCAACTAGATATCTCTGTGCTGTAAATCTCCCAACAGCCAAATGCAAAAGCAGCAAACATCTCGCTGTATGTCCCACATCCAAAGTGCCAAGAGAGTCATGGTGAGCTTGCTCTCCCTGTCTTTGAGTACTGTTTTCACTGTCCCGATTACCTCTTTGCTAACATTCTCTTCAGAGCTGCAGTGAAACCAGGAACCACGTGGAGAAGGCACCCACACTGAAAATGCCTGGAAGGAACATTGGGGCTTCTTCTCAGTGTCTCTGATGTCGGGTTTTACTGTCCCGGGAAAGTCTCTGCTAACACCCTGCAGAGCGCAGTGCCCAATATACAGAAACGTCTTGCGGTATCTCCTACAGGGAAAGTGCCAGGAGGGAATTGTCGATCCTGTTCTCAGTGTCTCTGAGAATTGCTCTGATTATCCATGTGACCTCTTTGCTAAGACTCTCCAGAGAGCCGTCCTCAAAACCAACACACATCTTGACATATCTCCCACATTGATCGCAGTGTCTCCAGGAACGGCATTCAAGGAGCCAGGAACTTTTCTCCGTACACTGTCCATTGAGTTGTCCTCAAAACCAATATACATCCTGCTATATCTCCCACATGGAATGTGCCAGGCGGGAAAAGTGGGGATCAAGCTTAGACTTTCTCGGAACTGCTTCAAATCAACTAGATATCTTTGTGCTGTAAATCTCCCAACAGCCAAACGCAAAAGCAGCAAACATCTCGCTGTATGTCCCACATCCAAAGTGCCAAGAGAGTCATGGTGAGCTTGCTCTCCCTGTCTTTGAGTACTGTTTTCACTGTCCCGATTACCTCTTTGCTAACATTCTCTTCAGAGCTGCAGTGAAACCAGGAACCACGTGGAGAAGGCACCCACACTGAAAATGCCTGGAAGGAACATTGCGGCTTCTTCTCAGTGTCTCTGATGTCGGGTTTTACTGTCCCGGGAAAGTCTCTGCTAACACCCTGCAGAGCGCTGTGCCCAATATACAGAAACGTCTTGCGGTATCTCCTACAGGGAAAGTGCCAGGAGGGAATTGTGGAGCTTGTTCTCAGTGTCTCTGAGAATTGCTCTGATTATCCATGTGACCTCTTTGCTAAGACTCTCCAGAGAGCCGTCCTCAAAACCAACACACATCTTGACATATCTCCCACATTGATCGCAGTGTCTCCAGGAACGGCATTCAAGGAGCCAGGAACTTTTCTCCCTACACTGTCCATTGAGTTGTCCTCAAAACCAATATACATCCTGCTGTATCTCCCACATGGAATGTGCCAGGCGGGAAAAGTGGGGATCAAGCTTACACTTTCTCGGAACTGCTTCAAATCAACTAGATATCTTTGTGCTGTAAATCTCCCAACAGCCAAACGCAAAAGCAGCAAACATCTTGCTGTATGTCCCACATCCAAAGTGCCAAGAGAGTAATGGTGAGCTTGCTCTCCCTGTCTTTGAGTACTGTTTTCACTGTCCCGATTACCTCTTTGCTAACATTCTCTTCAGAGCTGCAGTGAAACCAGGAACCACGTGGAGAAGGCACCCACACTGAAAATGCCTGGAAGGAACATTGGGGCTTCTTCTCAGTGTCTCTGATGTCGGGTTTTACTGTCCCGGGAAAGTCTCTGCTAACACCCTGCAGAGCGCAGTGCCCAATATACAGAAACGTCTTGCGGTATCTCCTACAGGGAAAGTGCCAGGAGGGAATTGTCGATCCTGTTCTCAGTGTCTCTGAGAATTGCTCTGATTATCCATGTGACCTCTTTGCTAAGACTCTCCAGAGAGCCGTCCTCAAAACCAACACACATCTTGACATATCTCCCACATTGATCGCAGTGTCTCCAGGAACGGCATTCAAGGAGCCAGGAACTTTTCTCCCTACACTGTCCATTGAGTTGTCCTCAAAACCAATATACATCCTGCTGTATCTCCCACATGGAATGTGCCAGGCGGGAAAAGTGGGGATCAAGCTTACACTTTCTCGGAACTGCTTCAAATCAACTAGATATCTTTGTGCTGTAAATCTCCCAACAGCCAAATGCAAAAGCAGCAAACATCTCGCTGTATGTCCCACATCCAAAGTGCCAAGAGAGTCATGGTGAGCTTGCTCTCCCTGTCTTTGAGTACTGTTTTCACTGTCCCGATTACCTCTTTGCTAACATTCTCTTCAGAGCTGCAGTGAAACCAGGAACCACGTGGAGAAGGCACCCACACTGAAAATGCCTGGAAGGAACATTGGGGCTTCTTCTCAGTGTCTCTGATGTCGGGTTTTACTGTCCCGGGAAAGTCTCTGCTAACACCCTGCAGAGCGCAGTGCCCAATATACAGAAACGTCTTGCGGTATCTCCTACAGGGAAAGTGCCAGGAGGGAATTGTCGATCCTGTTCTCAGTGTCTCTGAGAATTGCTCTGATTATCCCTGTGACCTCTTTGCTAAGACTCTCCAGAGAGCCGTCCTCAAAACCAACACACATCTTGACATATCTCCCACATTGATCGCAGTGTCTCCAGGAACGGCATTCAAGGAGCCAGGAACTTTTCTCCGTACACTGTCCATTGAGTTGTCCTCAAAACCAATATACATCCTGCTATATCTCCCACATGGAATGTGCCAGGCGGGAAAAGTGGGGATCAAGCTTAGACTTTCTCGGAACTGCTTCAAATCAACTAGATATCTTTGTGCTGTAAATCTCCCAACAGCCAAACGCAAAAGCAGCAAACATCTCGCTGTATGTCCCACATCCAAAGTGCCAAGAGAGTCATGGTGAGCTTGCTCTCCCTGTCTTTGAGTACTGTTTTCACTGTCCCGATTACCTCTTTGCTAACATTCTCTTCAGAGCTGCAGTGAAACCAGGAACCACGTGGAGAAGGCACCCACACTGAAAATGCCTGGAAGGAACATTGCGGCTTCTTCTCAGTGTCTCTGATGTCGGGTTTTACTGTCCCGGGAAAGTCTCTGCTAACACCCTGCAGAGCGCAGTGCCCAATATACAGAAACGTCTTGCGGTATCTCCTACAGGGAAAGTGCCAGGAGGGAATTGTCGATCCTGTTCTCAGTGTCTCTGAGAATTGCTCTGATTATCCCTGTGACCTCTTTGCTAAGACTCTCCAGAGAGCCGTCCTCAAAACCAACACACATCTTGACATATCTCCCACATTGATCGCAGTGTCTCCAGGAACGGCATTCAAGGAGCCAGGAACTTTTCTCCGTACACTGTCCATTGAGTTGTCCTCAAAACCAATATACATCCTGCTATATCTCCCACATGGAATGTGCCAGGCGGGAAAAGTGGGGATCAAGCTTAGACTTTCTCGGAACTGCTTCAAATCAACTAGATATCTTTGTGCTGTAAATCTCCCAACAGCCAAACGCAAAAGCAGCAAACATCTCGCTGTATGTCCCACATCCAAAGTGCCAAGAGAGTCATGGTGAGCTTGCTCTCCCTGTCTTTGAGTACTGTTTTCACTGTCCCGATTACCTCTTTGCTAACATTCTCTTCAGAGCTGCAGTGAAACCAGGAACCACGTGGAGAAGGCACCCACACTGAAAATGCCTGGAAGGAACATTGCGGCTTCTTCTCAGTGTCTCTGATGTCGGGTTTTACTGTCCCGGGAAAGTCTCTGCTAACACCCTGCAGAGCGCTGTGCCCAATATACAGAAACGTCTTGCGGTATCTCCTACAGGGAAAGTGCCAGGAGGGAATTGTGGAGCTTGTTCTCAGTGTCTCTGAGAATTGCTCTGATTATCCATGTGACCTCTTTGCTAAGACTCTCCAGAGAGCCGTCCTCAAAACCAACACACATCTTGACATATCTCCCACATTGATCGCAGTGTCTCCAGGAACGGCATTCAAGGAGCCAGGAACTTTTCTCCCTACACTGTCCATTGAGTTGTCCTCAAAACCAATATACATCCTGCTGTATCTCCCACATGGAATGTGCCAGGCGGGAAAAGTGGGGATCAAGCTTACACTTTCTCGGAACTGCTTCAAATCAACTAGATATCTTTGTGCTGTAAATCTCCCAACAGCCAAACGCAAAAGCAGCAAACATCTTGCTGTATGTCCCACATCCAAAGTGCCAAGAGAGTAATGGTGAGCTTGCTCTCCCTGTCTTTGAGTACTGTTTTCACTGTCCCGATTACCTCTTTGCTAACATTCTCTTCAGAGCTGCAGTGAAACCAGGAACCACGTGGAGAAGGCACCCACACTGAAAATGCCTGGAAGGAACATTGCGGCTTCTTCTCAGTGTCTCTGATGTCGGGTTTTACTGTCCCGGGAAAGTCTCTGCTAACACCCTGCAGAGCGCAGTGCCCAATATACAGAAACGTCTTGCGGTATCTCCTACAGGGAAAGTGCCAGGAGGGAATTGTCGATCCTGTTCTCAGTGTCTCTGAGAATTGCTCTGATTATCCCTGTGACCTCTTTGCTAAGACTCTCCAGAGAGCCGTCCTCAAAACCAACACACATCTTGACATATCTCCCACATTGATCGCAGTGTCTCCAGGAACGGCATTCAAGGAGCCAGGAACTTTTCTCCGTACACTGTCCATTGAGTTGTCCTCAAAACCAATATACATCCTGCTATATCTCCCACATGGAATGTGCCAGGCGGGAAAAGTGGGGATCAAGCTTAGACTTTCTCGGAACTGCTTCAAATCAACTAGATATCTTTGTGCTGTAAATCTCCCAACAGCCAAACGCAAAAGCAGCAAACATCTCGCTGTATGTCCCACATCCAAAGTGCCAAGAGAGTCATGGTGAGCTTGCTCTCCCTGTCTTTGAGTACTGTTTTCACTGTCCCGATTACCTCTTTGCTAACATTCTCTTCAGAGCTGCAGTGAAACCAGGAACCACGTGGAGAAGGCACCCACACTGAAAATGCCTGGAAGGAACATTGGGGCTTCTTCTCAGTGTCTCTGATGTCGGGTTTTACTGTCCCGGGAAAGTCTCTGCTAACACCCTGCAGAGCGCAGTGCCCAATATACAGAAACGTCTTGCGGTATCTCCTACAGGGAAAGTGCCAGGAGGGAATTGTCGATCCTGTTCTCAGTGTCTCTGAGAATTGCTCTGATTATCCATGTGACCTCTTTGCTAAGACTCTCCAGAGAGCCGTCCTCAAAACCAACACACATCTTGACATATCTCCCACATTGATCGCAGTGTCTCCAGGAACGGCATTCAAGGAGCCAGGAACTTTTCTCCGTACACTGTCCATTGAGTTGTCCTCAAAACCAATATACATCCTGCTATATCTCCCACATGGAATGTGCCAGGCGGGAAAAGTGGGGATCAAGCTTAGACTTTCTCGGAACTGCTTCAAATCAACTAGATATCTTTGTGCTGTAAATCTCCCAACAGCCAAACGCAAAAGCAGCAAACATCTCGCTGTATGTCCCACATCCAAAGTGCCAAGAGAGTCATGGTGAGCTTGCTCTCCCTGTCTTTGAGTACTGTTTTCACTGTCCCGATTACCTCTTTGCTAACATTCTCTTCAGAGCTGCAGTGAAACCAGGAACCACGTGGAGAAGGCACCCACACTGAAAATGCCTGGAAGGAACATTGCGGCTTCTTCTCAGTGTCTCTGATGTCGGGTTTTACTGTCCCGGGAAAGTCTCTGCTAACACCCTGCAGAGCGCTGTGCCCAATATACAGAAACGTCTTGCGGTATCTCCTACAGGGAAAGTGCCAGGAGGGAATTGTGGAGCTTGTTCTCAGTGTCTCTGAGAATTGCTCTGATTATCCATGTGACCTCTTTGCTAAGACTCTCCAGAGAGCCGTCCTCAAAACCAACACACATCTTGACATATCTCCCACATTGATCGCAGTGTCTCCAGGAACGGCATTCAAGGAGCCAGGAACTTTTCTCCCTACACTGTCCATTGAGTTGTCCTCAAAACCAATATACATCCTGCTGTATCTCCCACATGGAATGTGCCAGGCGGGAAAAGTGGGGATCAAGCTTACACTTTCTCGGAACTGCTTCAAATCAACTAGATATCTTTGTGCTGTAAATCTCCCAACAGCCAAACGCAAAAGCAGCAAACATCTTGCTGTATGTCCCACATCCAAAGTGCCAAGAGAGTAATGGTGAGCTTGCTCTCCCTGTCTTTGAGTACTGTTTTCACTGTCCCGATTACCTCTTTGCTAACATTCTCTTCAGAGCTGCAGTGAAACCAGGAACCACGTGGAGAAGGCACCCACACTGAAAATGCCTGGAAGGAACATTGGGGCTTCTTCTCAGTGTCTCTGATGTCGGGTTTTACTGTCCCGGGAAAGTCTCTGCTAACACCCTGCAGAGCGCAGTGCCCAATATACAGAAATGTCTTGCGGTATCTGCTACAGGGAAAGTGCCAGGAGGGAATTGTGGAGCTTGTTCTCAGTGTCTCTGAGAATTGCTCTGATTATCCCTGTGACCTCTTTGCTAAGACTCTCCAGAGAGCCGTCCTCAAAACCAACACACATCTTGACATATCTCCCACATTGATCGCAGTGTCTCCAGGAACGGCATTCAAGGAGCCAGGAACTTTTCTCCCTACACTGTCCATTGAGTTGTCCTCAAAACCAATATACATCCTGCTGTATCTCCCACATGGAATGTGCCAGGAGGGAAAAGTGGGGATCAAGCTTACACTTTCTCGGAACTGCTTCAAATCAACTAGATATCTTTGTGCTGTAAATCTCCCAACAGCCAAACGCAAAAGCAGCAAACATCTCGCTGTATGTCCCACATCCAAAGTGCCAAGAGAGTCATGGTGAGCTTGCTCTCCCTGTCTTTGAGTACTGTTTTCACTGTCCCGATTACCTCTTTGCTAACATTCTCTTCAGAGCTGCAGTGAAACCAGGAACCACGTGGAGAAGGCACCCACACTGAAAATGCCTGGAAGGAACATTGGGGCTTCTTCTCAGTGTCTCTGATGTCGGGTTTTACTGTCCCGGGAAAGTCTCTGCTAACACCCTGCAGAGCGCAGTGCCCAATATACAGAAACGTCTTGCGGTATCTCCTACAGGGAAAGTGCCAGGAGGGAATTGTGGAGCTTGTTCTCAGTGTCTCTGAGAATTGCTCTGATTATCCGTGTGACCTCTTTGCTAAGACTCTCCAGAGAGCCGTCCTCAAAACCAACACACATCTTGACATATTGCCCACATTGATCGCAGTGTCTCCAGGAACGGCATTCAAGGAGCCAGGAACTTTTCTCCCTACACTGTCCATTGAGTTGTCCTCAAAACCAATATACATCCTGCTGTATCTCCCACATGGAATGTGCCAGGAGGGAAAAGTGGGGATTATGCTTACACTTTCTCGGAACTGCTTCAAATCAACTAGATATCTTTGTGCTGTAAATCTCCCAACAGCCAAACGCAAAAGCAGCAAACATCTCGCTGTATGTCCCACATCCAAAGTGCCAAGAGAGAGCTTGCTCTCCCTGTCTTTGAGTACTGTTTTCACTGTCCCGATTACCTCTTTGCTAACATTCTCTTCAGAGCTGCAGTGAAACCAGGAACCACGTGGAGAAGGCACCCACACTGAAAATGCCTGGAAGGAACATTGCGGCTTCTTCTCAGTGTCTCTGATGTCGGGTTTTACTGTCCCGGGAAAGTCTCTGCTAACACCCTGCAGAGCGCAGTGCCCAATATACAGAAACGTCTTGCGGTATCTCCTACAGGGAAAGTGCCAGGAGGGAACTGTCGATCCTGTTCTCAGTGTCTCTGAGAATTGCTCTGATTATCCCTGTGACCTCTTTGCTAAGACTCTCCAGAGAGCCGTCCTCAAAACCAACACACATCTTGACATATCTCCCACATTGATCGCAGTGTCTCCAGGAACGGCATTCAAGGAGCCAGGAACTTTTCTCCGTACACTGTCCATTGAGTTGTCCTCAAAACCAATATACATCCTGCTATATCTCCCACATGGAATGTGCCAGGAGGGAAAAGTGGGGATCAAGCTTAGACTTTCTCGGAACTGCTTCAAATCAACTAGATATCTTTGTGCTGTAAATCTCCCAACAGCCAAACGCAAAAGCAGCAAACATCTCGCTGTATGTCCCACATCCAAAGTGCCAAGAGAGTCATGGTGAGCTTGCTCTCCCTGTCTTTGAGTACTGTTTTCACTGTCCCGATTACCTCTTTGCTAACATTCTCTTCAGAGCTGCAGTGAAACCAGGAACCACGTGGAGAAGGCACCCACACTGAAAATGCCTGGAAGGAACATTGCGGCTTCTTC